>NC_084627.1:13256023-13321023 GCF_033978795.1 Nerophis ophidion | reverse complement strand
GTACTTAGAATATGTTATTAACTTTATCAGTATTTCTTGCCACCCTTCCCAACTTCTTTGTCTTGTGTTGCTGGCATCAAATTCTAAAGTTAATGATTATTTGCAAAAAAAAAAAATCTTTATCAGTTTGAATATCAAATATGTTGCCTTTGTAGCATATTCAACTGAATATGGGTTGAAAATGATTTGTAAATCATTGTATTCCGTTTGTATTTACATCTAACACAACCTCCCAACTCATATGGAAACGGGGTTTGTATTAAAGGGGAACATTATCACAATTTCAAAAGGGTTAAAAACAATAAAAATCAGTTCCCAGTGGCTTGTTGTATTTTTAGAAATTGTTTTTGAAATTTTACCGGTCCCGGAATGTCCCTAAATAAAGCTTTAAAGTGCCTTTTTTTTCGCTCTCTGCCAAGACACTATCCATTTTACAGTGCTGCCAATGTAAACAAACAATGGCGAATACCACAGCAAGATATAGCGACATTAGCTCGGATTCAGACTCGGATTTCAGGGGCTTAAGCGATTCAACAGATTACGCATGTATTGAAACGGACGGTTGGAGTATGAAAGTATTGAAGAAGAAACTGAAGCTATTAAGCGAATAGCTATTGACGCTATTCATAGCCATAGCATGGCCGAATAGCTGCGTTAGCATCGCCGGTAAAATGTGCGGACCTAACGATCAGGACTTTCGCATCTTTTGACACTGGAGCAATTTAAATCCTTCGATTGGTAAGTGTTTTTTTTTGCATTAAATGTGGGTGGAAGGAAACGTAATATAGTTGCAAATGTACATACAGTTAGCCTAAATAGCATGTTAGCATCGATTAGCTGGCAGTCACTCCGCGACCAAATGTCTGATTAGCATATAAGTCAACAACATCAACAAAACTCACCTTTGTGATTTCGTTGACTTTATCGTTGCAAATGCATCTGCAGGTTATCCATACATCTCTGTGCCATGTCTGTCTTAGCATCGCCGGTAAATAGCATGTTAGCATCGATTAGCATAGCATGTTAACATCATTTAGCATAGCATGTTAGCATCGATTAGCTGGCGGTCACGCCGCGACCAAATATGTCTGATTAGCACATAAGTCAACAACATCAACAAAACTCACCTTAGTGATTTTGTTGACTTTATCGTTGCAAATGCATCTGCAGGTTATCCATACATCTCTGTGCCATGTCTGTCCTAGCATTGCCGGTAAATAGCATGTTGGTATCGATTAGCTGGCAGTCATGCCGCGACCAAATATGTCTGATTAGCACATAAGTCACCAACATCAACAAAACTCACCTTTGTGATTTCGTTGACTTTATCGTTGCAAATGCATCTGCAGGTTATCCATACATCTCTGTGCCATGTCTGTCTTAGCATCGCCGGTAAATAGCATGTTGGCATCGATTAGCGTAGCATGTTAGCATCGATTAGCTGGCAGTCATCCCGCGACCAAATATGTCTGATTAGCACATAAATCAATAACATCAACAAAACTCACCTTTGTGATTTCGTTGACTTTATCGTTGCAAATGCATCTGCAGGTTATCCATACATCTCTGTGCCATGTCTGCCTTAGCATCGCCAGTAAATAGAATGTTGGCATCGATTAGCATAGCATGTTATCATCGATTAGCTGGCAGTCATGCCGCGACCAAATATGTCTGATTAGCACATAAGTCAACAACATCAACTAAACTCTCCTTTGTGCGTTGACTTAAACGTTGCAAATGCATCTGCAGGTTATCCATACATCTCTGTGCCATGTCTGCCTTAGCATCGCCGGTAAATAGCATGTTAGCATCGATTAGCGTAGCATGTTAGCATCGATTAGCTGGCAGTCATGCCGCGACCAAATATGTCTGATTAGCATATAAGTCAACAACATCAACAAAACTCACCTTTGTGATTTCGTTGACTTAAACGTTGCATATGCATCTGCAGGTTATCCATACATCTCTGTGCCACGTCTGCCTTAGCATCGCCGGTAAATAGCATGTTGGCATCGATTAGCGTAGCATTTTAGCATCGATTAGCTGGCAGTCATCCCGCGACCAAATATGTCTGATTAGCACATAAGTCACCAACATCAACAAAACTCACCTTTGTGATTTCGTTGACTTTATCGTTGCAAATGCATCTGCAGGTTATCCATACATCTCTGTGCCAAGTCTGTCTTAGCATCGCTGGTAAATAGCATGTTAGCATCGATTAGCGTAGCATGTTAGCATCGATTAGCTGGCAGTCATGCCGCGACCAAATATGTCTGATTAGCACATAAGTCACCAACATCAACAAAACTCACTTTTGTGATTTCGTTGACTTAAACGTTGCAAATGCATCTGCAGGTTATCCATACATCTCTGTGCCATGTCTGCCTTAGCATCGCCGGTAAATAGCATGTTGGCATCGATAAGTGTAGCACGTTAGCATCGATTAGCTGGCAGTCATGCCGCGACCAAATATGTTTGATTAGCACATAAATCAACAACATCAACAAAACTCACCTTTGTGATTTCGTTGACTTTATCGTTGCAAATGCATCTGCAGGTTATCCATACATCTCTGTGCCATGTATGTCTTAGCATCGCTGGTAAATAGCATGTTGGCATCGATTAGCTGGCAGTCATGCCGCGACCAAATATGTCTGATTAGCGTATAAGTCAACAACATCAACAAAACTCACCTTTGTGATTTCGTTGACTTAAACGTTGCAAATGCATCTGCAGGTTATCCATACATCTCTGTGCCATGTCTGCCTTAGCATCGCCGGTAAATAGCATGTTAGCATCGATTAGCGTAGCATGTTAGCATCGATTAGCTGGCAGTCATGCCGCGACCAAATATGTCTGATTAGCATATAAGTCAACAACATCAACAAAACTCACCTTTGTGATTTCGTTGACTTAAACGTTGCATATGCATCTGCAGGTTATCCATACATCTCTGTGCCACGTCTGCCTTAGCATCGCCGGTAAATAGCATGTTGGCATCGATTAGCGTAGCATTTTAGCATCGATTAGCTGGCAGTCATCCCGCGACCAAATATGTCTGATTAGCACATAAGTCACCAACATCAACAAAACTCACCTTTGTGATTTCGTTGACTTTATCGTTGCAAATGCATCTGCAAGTTATCCATACATCTCTGTGCCAAGTCTGTCTTAGCATCGCCGCTAAATAGCTTGTTAGCATCGATTAGCGTAGCATCTTAGCATCGATTAGCTGGCAGTCATGCCGCGACCAAATATGTCTGATTAGCACATAAGTCACCAACATCAACAAAACTCACCTTTGTGATTTCGTTGACTTTGTCGTTGCAAATGCATCTGCAGGTTATCCATACATCTCTGTGCCATGTCTGTCTTAGCATCGCCGGTAAATAGCATGTTAGCATCGATTAGCACAGCATGTTAGCATCAATTAGCATAGCATGTTAGTATCAATTAGCATAGCATGTTAGCATCGATTAGCTGGCAGTCACGGCGCGACCAAATATGTCTGATTACCACATAAGTCAACAACATCAACAAAACTCACGTTTGTTATTTCGTTGACTTTATCGTTGCAAATGCATCTGCAGGTTATCCATACATCTCTGTGCCATGTCTGTCTTAGCATCGCCGGTAAATAGCATGTTGGCATCGATTAGCTGGCAGTCATGCCGTGACCAAATATGTCTGATTAGCACGTAAGTCACCAACATCAACAAAACTCACCTTTCTGATTTTGTTGACTTAATCGTTGCAAATGCATCTGCAGGTTATCCATACATCTCTGTTCCATGTCTGTCTTAGCATCGCCGGTAAATAGCATGTTGGCATCGATTAGCGTAGCATGTTAGCATCGATTAGCTGGCAGTCACGGCGCGACCAAATATGTCTGATTAGCACAAAAGTCACCAACATCAACAAAACTCACCTTTGTGATTTCGTTGACTTTATGGTTGCAAATGCATCTGCAGGTTATCCATACATCTCTGTGCCATGTCTGTCATCGCCGGTAAAATGTGCAGACACTCCGGCACATTCGATGGGGGTCTGGCGGCAGATTTTCTTGCCAGTGGTGCAACTTGAATCCCTCCCTGTTAGTGTTGTTACACCCTCCGACAACACACCGACGAGGCATGATGTCTCCAAGGTTCCAAAAAATAGTCGAAAATACGGAAAATAACAGAGCTGAGACCCGGTGTTTGCAATGTGTTTGAAAAAATTTAAAACGGCGGCTTTATTACCTAGGCGACGTCACGTTCTGACGTCATCGCTACAAGAGCCATAAACAGAAAGGCGTTTAATTCGCCAAAATTCACCCATTTAGAGTTCGGAAATCGGTTAGAAAAATACATGGTCTTTTTTTCTGCAACATCAAGGTTCATATTGACGCTTGCATAGGTCTGGTGATAATGTTCCCCTTTAAGAACTGTGTAGTTCCTTTATTTTTTCACAGGGGTCACTCTTCCCTCCTCTAAACCACACACACACACACACACACACACACACACACACACACACACACACACACACAAACACACACACACACACTTGGCTATCACACGTGTTTGCAGCATTGTGCGCACACAAGCACCAACATGGACGTGGGCACACATGCACCCGGCCCAGAGCAACAGCAGTATTGGCTTACTTGCGGTAGCTGTGGTCGCCGTCACACAAGACCGGCTACCGAGACGCCAGTGGGCTCAACGAGGCTTTCCATCACTGACAAAAAAAAAAAAAAGGCCAGGCTGGGGCCGATTCACAAAGCGCCAAAAAAAAAAGGGGCCTGTGCGTCCATGTCACATTGAAGTGGTCAGACGCCAACATCAGAGGAAGCCTAAATATAAACGATGAGGTTGTGCAATCAAAGCCTCAAGTGTGTCTTTCATTTGCACAAACTGCCGACAGGGGAAAACGTGGCTTTTGCAGCGCTGGGGAGGAATTCTTTGAAACAAAACAATAGGCTTGGATTTCTGCGCAAATTAATCATTTTTATGTCGCTGGCTCCTCAAGGTTTTTAAGGAACCCCACTGCAAAAAAAAAAAAAAAACGCTCGTCAAAGATCCTCTATTTATGACAGTAGCACAGTTTGTACGGCAGCAAAAACGTGCGACAGGAGCAATCATCCATCCGTTTTGTACTGTCCATCCATCCATTTTCTACCGCTTATTCCCTTTTGGGGTTGCGGGGGACGCTGGCGCCTATCTCAGCTACAATCGGGCGGAAGGCGGCGTACACCCTGGACAAGTCGCCACCTAATTTTTCCAAAATGGCGCTGCTGTAGGGGCTGCTGTTAGGCAGGAGCTCTGTGCTCTTGTGTCATCCTTTTGTGCTTCCCTCTTGTTTTCATGTGTTATTATATATATATATATATATATACATATATATACATATATATGTATATATATACATATATCTATATATATATATACATACATATACATATACATATATATATATATATATATATATACACACATATATATACATGTATATATATATATATATATATATATATACATACATATATATACATGTATATATATATACATATATATATACATATATATATATACATATATATATATACATATATATATATATACATATATATATACATATATATATATACGTATATATATATATATATATATATATATATATATATATATATATATATATATATATATATATACATATATACATATATGTATATACATACACATACACATACACATACATATATATATATATATATATATATATATATAACTTTTTTTTTTGCCTTTTGGTCCGGGACCCTTGGGGACTGTGTGACAAGGGGTGTCACTTTCGTGACCTCAGTGGTGCTTTTTTTGTGGACTTCTGGATCTGCCTCCGGGGAGCCTTTTGGCCATGGAGACCATCTGCTAGCTGTATCTCGACTGGGTGAGCAGGTGTCGGACACCTCAGTCACCTTGGACGTATCCTCGCTCATCCATGCGGACTGGACACTGGCCGAGAGTGTCTTGGTTGCTTTGTTGGGTCTGCTCCCTCCACCCCAGCGGACGATGCCGTGGAACACCGCAGAGGCCACCACAGTGGATATGTTTCTTTTACTTTTTATTCATAGCTGTATGTAGAAGTGTCTGGTTGTATCTGCTGCTTTAATGTCTTTAATGTCCTCTGTGTTCTTTGAACATGCAAACTCCACACAGAAAGATCCCGAGCCTGGGATTGAACCCGGGACTGCAGGACCTTCGTATCGTGAGGCAGATGCACTAACCCCTCTGCCACCGTGAAGCCCATTTTGTAGCAACTTTCTTTTATAAAGTTCCCCCTGCAAAAGCACGAATCAAAGATCCTCTGTATGACAGGAGCTCTCAGCTGTTTGAAGGACCTTGTTCAAAACCATTCATGGATCCTCTTCATGGCAGGAGAGTTCTGCTGTTCTGCTACAAAAAGTGGTCAAAGATCCTCTATCCCACAAGATCCTTCAAAAGCTATAATGCAAAAACAACAATCAAAGATCCTCTATTTACAGTATCCCTGTTTTTTTTTACTGATAAAACATAATCAAAGAGCTGTTTTTTTAAAATAACAACGGCTGTCAAAGATCCTTTATATGACAGCAATTCAGGATCACACTGTCCAGAGATCCTCCGTGTGAAAACAGAGGCGTTAATAAAATCCAGCGGTTTTAAAAAGGGGAGGAAAAAAAAAAAAAAAAAGCAAACCTGATCTCATTGTGTGCGCACTTCCTGGTGTCCCAGTAATGATTGTTAATGATGTCACCCGATCACCACCAGAGGAAGTGTGCGTGTGTGTGTGTGTGTGCGTGTGTGTGTGTGTGTGTGCTCATATATTCATAGATGGCAGGGATTGGGGGTCATTTTATGTTGGCGGGGTGCACAGGAAGTGTGCGGGACAATGAAGTCCATACAAACATAACTGTCCTCATCTTGTGTCGGAGCCCCGCCCCCTTCCATCCCTCCTTGCCTAATCCCCCCGGCCCTCAGCCATACTTATAAACCCCCCCCCCCCCCCCCCCCCACCCACCCATCAGTTAGAGCAAAGGGTCAAATGGAAATTACTGTCCCCCCCCCCCCAATAAACCCCAATTCAGCTCCTTCTTCAACACAACAAGAGGCAAGATTACAAACCGAGGGCTGATGGGGGGGGGGCTTGGTGGGTGTTTTTTTTTTTTTTTTGAGGGGTGGGGAGAGGCTTAAAAGGCTTCCGGACAACAAGTGGCTAATTCTAGAAAAAAAAATGTACATGACGGTGACCTCGCTACTTTCGAACAAGCTCGCTTGGTGGAGCGGCCGTGCCAGCGACTTGAGGGTTCCAGGTTCGATCCCCGCTTCTGCCATCCTAGTCACTTGGGCAAGACACTTTACCCACCTGCTCCCAGTGCAACCCATGCTGGTTTAAATATCCATCCATTTCTACCGCTTATTCCCTTGTGGGGTCGCGGGGGGCGCTGGCGCCACAAAGTTAACAAAAACAACAACATTGATTTTTGTAAAGTTATTATAAAGATTAATAGTTGCCGTCAAACCCACTGTACAGTGTATACAGTATGCAGAAAACAGTATGTGTACTGAACACGCCAAGTGTCATGTTTTGTGGTCACGTTCCGTTTGGTTTTGGACTCATGGTGCACTCTTGTTTGTTTTGTCACCATGACAACTCATTAGTTTCACCTGTTACGTGTCCATGACTCACGCACCTGTCAATCACTGCACCACTATTTAAGCCTGTAGTTGCCAGGCAGTCAGCCTGGCGACATCACCCTCTTCACACTGCTGACATTTCTGATTGCTCACTTCTTGCCATAGTTTCATGCTTTCCACATCACAGTAGAAGTAGTTTTGTTTCATGTCCTCAGTCTGTTTGTGTTAGTTTTGTTCCTGCGTTAAGTGTGTTCCCCGCCTTTGTTTTTTTGGTACTTTTGAGTGTTAAAATTAAAATATGTCATTACCTTCACGTCGTGTCCGGTCCAGTTGCTTTGCACCACGGGAAAACAAACCTCTCCAAAGCCCACGTCATGACACCGAGCTGGTAAACCACTATATTGAAGACAAAATGTATGTATTTATTATTATCATTAACACAAAACTTCATTTTATTTACAACTGAAACTAATAAACCCCTTTTATTTTTTGAGTTATTTTTTTTTTTGTATAATGTTTTTATTCAGCCATCCATTTCTTACCACTTGTCCCTTTTGGGGTCGCGGGGGGGTCGATAGAGCCTATCTCAGCTGCATTTGGGCGGAAGGCGGTTTACACCCTAGACAAGTCGCCACCTCATCGCAGGGCCAACACAGACAGACAGACAACATTCACACTCACATTCACACACTAGGGCCAATTTAGTGTTGCCAATCAACCTATCCCCAGGTGCATGTCTTTGGAGGTGGGAGGAAGGGAACCCACGCAGTCACGGGGAGGACATGCAAACTCCACACAGAAAGATCCCGAACCCGGGATTGAACCCAGGACTACTCAGGACCTTCGTATTGTGAGAACGACGTTTTATGTTTCAATAAATGTTCTTTTTATGCTTTTCAGCAAATGTCTGTCAAGCTCGCCAGTGAGCACCCGAATAGTGTTTCTTCCGTCTCTGCTCTCACTCTCGCTGCCATCAACAACTTTCTCTCTCCTTCCCGACTGCTGCCTTTAACAGAGCGACAGGTGATTAGATAAACACTCTCAGCTGTGTCATCTACGCACCTGTCGCTAATCTCAAAGCCGGATCTGCCACACCCCGTTTCGCTGCAGGTCCGCAGGCCACGCCCACCACACACATATATATATATATATATATATATATATATATATATATATATATATATATATATATATATATATAAATATATATATATATATAAATATATATATATATATATATATATATATATAAATATATATATATATATATATATATATATATATATATAAATATATATATATATATATATATATATATATATATATATATATATATATATATATCAGTGATATGCTGTCAGGGGAGGCAAGTGAGGCAGTGCCTCACCTGCCACCAGGTGGCTTAACCATGAGATGTTCCAAAACAAAGTAATAAAATAAAATAAGTTTTAATATTTCTATTTTGGTTTATGCTTTCTATGTGATTTTGGTGTGGTTCCTGTATAATTTAGTAATTTTCATGGTCAAAATCGCCGAAATTGTGTGATTCCTGATCAAAACAACGCAGTTGATGAGAAGTGAGGCAGACACAGCCGGTGCCTCCACGGCTACACACAGTGTGCTTTGGGCGTGTGCGTGCGAGGGGGCGCGTGCTTGTTGCCACGAGGGAAAAGGCAGGCCATGAGGCAGCAAGTACCTCGGCCTCAAGGTAGGGGGCGATATATTGTGAACTTGCAGTTCAATGCCTCAGCAGTAGTCTGACTTGCCACTCTGGGAGAAGTGGGGGCGCTAAAGCTAGCAGACACAGGTCTCTCCAGCAGAAGCCAGTCTTTTTTTTTTTTTTTTTAACTGTATTTAAAATGGCATTTTTATTAGAATCAGCCAGTGTTTGTAATGCAAAAATATTGTTTAATTTCTTGGAATTAAATTGAATTAAATTAATGTTTCTGTAATTCACTGCACTTCACTATATATATATATATATATATATATATATATATATATATATATATATATATATATATATATACATATAAATGGGTATTTCTGTCAGTCATTCCGTCGTACATTTTTTTTCATTCTACGGAAGGTTTTTTATAGAGAATAAATGATGAAAAAAAACACTTAATTGAACGGTTTAAAAGAGGAGAAAACAAGAAAAAAAAAGAAAATTAAATTTTGAAACACAGTTTATCTTCAATTTCGACTCTTTAAAATTCAAAATTCAACCGAAAAAAAGAAGAGAAAAAGTAGCATATTCGAATCTTTTTGAAAAAATTAAAAAAATAATTTACGGAACATCATTAGTCATTTTTGTGTCTTGTGCCCGCTTGGTCATGTGACATTTTGCTGGCATTGTGGTGATGTGGTTGCGTGGTTGAGTTCTCTCGTGGATGCAGGCGAAATGAACACAGCGTAAAGGTAAGGAATGATCATTTATTAATACTATAAAACAGACTAAAAACAAAAACACTTGCACAGGGCACTACAAACAAAACCAACAGATCTAGCATGGGAGCTAGAAAGAACTGAGGACGCTATCATGTGAGCTAGGGAATCTAACGAGTACAAAAAGGAGATAGTGACGTCACCTGTTGCATAGAAAGCAAACTGTTAGACTGCGAGACCGAAGGAACAAAAAGGGCAGGCTTAAATAGAAGGGATAATCAAAAGGCAGGTGTGCGCAAAAGACACAAATGCATTGCTATGGAAACGGAACAAAACAGGAAGTGCCACCAGGAACTAAGGAAGACAAAAAACGAACAGGATGTGATACAAAACAGAACAACAACCAGAATATGACACGATCCGAGTCCAATCAGCTAAATATTCTAGGACAAATAAACCTGAAAAGTCGACTTATCATGGAATAGAGACATGATCAATATCGGGATGGAAAGTTTTGCCGTTTGTCGAAAATTAAAAAACTAATAATGAAGAAATTAGGCATCATTAGAGTGCTTTAAAGGCCTACTGAAACCCACTACTACCCACCACGCAGTCTGGTAGTGATGAAATATTAACATTGCAACACATGCCAATACGGCCTTTTTAGTTTACTAAATTGCAATTTTAAATTTCCCGGGAGTTTTTTCTTGAAAACGTTGCGTAATTATGACGTGTACGCGTGACGTCACGGGCTGTTAGGAAATATGAGCGCTGCACACACACACAGCTAAAAGTCGATTGCTTTAATGGCATAATTACACAGTATTTTGGACATCTGTGTTGCTGAATCTTTTGCAATTTGTTCAATTAATATTGGAGAAGTCGAAGTAGAAAGATGGAGTTGGGAAGCTTTAGGCTTTAGCCACAAAAACACACGGCGATTCCTTGTTAAAAATTCACAGAGGTGAAACTTTACTATCGATCCCGACCGAATGTCAACCAGCAGGTTTCGGTGAGAAAATTGTGGTAAAAAGTCGCCACCTACCGGAGATCAGCTGAGCTTGCGCCGTCCATACAGCTGCCGTCGACTTCGCTGAGACAGTGCGCGTCAAGACACCTGTGGACAAACCCCTCCGACTATCAGGTACTGTTAAACTCACTAAAACACTAACAACACAATAGAAAGATAAGGGATTTCCCAGAATTATCCTAGTAAATGTGTCTAAAAACATCTGAATCTGTCCCTATGCAATGGTGTGTTTTTTATTGTTGTTTTTTTCTAGTCCGTCGCTATCAATATCCTCAGACACAAATCTTTCATCCTCGCCCAAATTAATGGGGAAATTGTCGTTTTCTCGGTCCGAATAGCTGTTTTTGTTGGAGGCTCCCATTAGAAACAATGTGAATATGTGAGGAGCCATCAACATGTGACGTCATCATCTGCGACATCCGGTAAAGGCAGGGCTTTTCTGTTGGCACCGAAAGTTGCGAACTTTATCGTGGATGTTCTCTACTAAATCCTTTCAGCAAAAATATGGCAATATCGCGAACTGATCAAGTATGACACATAGAATGGACCTGCTATCCCCGTTTAAATAAGAAAATCTCATTTCAGTAGGCCTTTAACTACCCGAAAGTCTCATTTAAAAGGAAAGTGTTCCTTCCGCACCGCAGCATTTATACACTTTATAGACGGAGGAGGCCGGCGTGCATATAGTTGTCCGCTCATGAATTAACAATGCACACTTGTATACCCTAAAAAAAAAACACATAGCTCTTATTCCACCGCCTTTACGCGTCAGTGCAACGACCGGCGGCGGCCGCGGGACGCCAGAGAAGATAGCCGCGCCGTTAGCCTAAAAGCTGCATCCGCCTCACGCAAACACTTAACGATTTTTTCCCCGTGCAAAAGCTGCGGGCGGACAAAGCATTAGGCAAGATAGCGCTAATGGAGCCGTGGTTGTTAATGGGCGAGCAGCACTCTGAGTGATAAATGATGCTTATCTTACTTTTTAAGCAGCGGAGGATTTGTTACACGTCTCCCCTCGGCCCATCCTTTTTGATGCAGCCGCTGATAACGCGCTAATGATCGCCGCCGCACGCTTAGCACGCTGTCGCTTTTTGCACTTTTTAGCGGGGGACCCGCTTTCTCGTAGCTCAGAACTAAATTGTTCTGGTTTTTCTTCAATATTATTCCTATTGCGTGTGTACTGTCAAGGCAAGGGCTCTGCTACCTGGTGCCACACCAAATTGAGCATTTAGTGGCAATTGAAGGGATATGGGGCGGCATAGCTCAGGTTGGTTGATTTTACCCTTTAAAATAGTTTTTAATCATATTTGTTTTTATATTGTTTTTATTGGTGTTATTCTTTGGCTTTTAACACTACGTGAGTTGTGTGGTCCTCTGTTTTTTATACACTTTGATTTCTATTTTACTGTTTTAATTGATTTTACCCTTTAAAATAGTTCTTAATCATATTTGTTTTTATATTGTTTTTATTGGTTTTATATATATATTTTTTTACAATTGTTTTCAACACGGCTGTGCAGCACTTTGGAAACGTTATTGTTGTTTAAATGTGCTATATAAATAAAGTGGATTGGATTGGATTGGATTGGTTGAGTGGCCGTGCCGGCGACTTGTGGGTTCCAGGTTCGATCCTAGTCACTTTACCCACCTACATGTACAAACCCCGTTTTCATATGAGTTTGGAAATTGTGTTCGATGTAAATACAAACGGAATACATCCATCCATCCATCCATTTCTACCGCTTATTCCCTTTCGGGGTCGCGGGGGGCGCTAGCGCCTACCTCAGCTACAATCGGGCGGAAGGCAGGGTACACCCTGGACAAGTCGCCACCTCATCGCAGGGCCAACACAGATAGACAGACCACATTCACACTCACATTCACACACTAGGGCCAATTTTAGTGTTGCCAATCAACCTATCCCCAGGTGCATGTCTTTGGAAGTGGTAGGAAGCCGGAGTACCCGGAGGGAACCCACGCATTCACGGGGAGAACATGCAAACTCCACACAGAAAGATCCCGAGCCTGGATTTGAACCCAGGACTGCAGGAACTTCGTATTGTGAGGCAGACGCACTAACCCCTCTGCCACCGTGAAGCGGAATACAATGATTTGCAAATCATTTTTAAGCCATATTTAGTTAAAGGGGAACATTATCACAATTTCAAAAGGGTTAAAAACAATAAAAATCAGTTCCCAGAGGCTTGTTGTATTTTTTGAAGTTTTTTTCAAAATTTTACCGGTCCTGGAATATCCCTAAATAAAGCTTAAAGTGCCTTATTTTCACTATCTTCGAAACCACTGTCCATTTCCCTGTGACGTCATACAGGACTGCCAATACAAACAACATGGCGGTTACCACAGCAAGATATAGTGACATTAGACTCGGATTTCAGCGGCTTAAGCGATTCGACAGATGGTCGGAGTATGGAGGCAGATAGCGAAAACGAAATTGAAGAAGAAATTGAGGCTATTGAGCGAATAGCTATTGACGCTATTCGGCCATAGCATGGGTGTACCTAATGAAGTGGCCCATAGCATGGCTGCCTTATTAGCATCGCCGGTAAAATGTGCAGACCAAACGATCCGGACTTTCGCATCTTGTGACACTGGAGCAACTTAAATCCGTCGATTGGTAAGTGTTTGTTTTGCATTAAATGTGGGTATCTAGTTTCAAATGTACATACAGCTAGCGTAAATAGCATGTTAGCATCGATTAGCGTAGCATGTTAGCATCGATTAGCTGGCAGTCATGCCGTGACCAAATATGTCTGATTAGCACATAAGTCAACAACATCAAACAAAACTCACCTTTGTGATTTTGTTGAATTTATCGTTACAAACGCATCTGCAGGTTATCCATACATCTCTGTGCCATGTCTGTCTTAGCATCGCCGGTAAACTGTGCAGACACTCTGGTACATTCAATGGGGGTCTGGCGGCAGATATTTTGCCAGTGGTGCAACTTGAATCCCTCCCTGTTAGTGTTGTTACACCCTCCGACAACACACCGACGAGGCATGATGTCTCCAAGGTTCCATAAAATAGTTGAAAAAACGGAAAATAACAGAGCTGAGACCCGGTGTTTCTAATGTGAAAATGAATATGGCGGGTGTGTTACCTCGGTGACGTCACGTTCTGACGTCATCGCTAAAAAAACGATAAACAGAAAGGCGTTTAATTTGCCAAAATTCACCCATTTAGAGTTCGGAAATCGGTTAAAAAAATACATGGTCTTTTTTCTGCAACATCAAGGTATATATTGACGCTTGCATAGGTTTGGTGATAATGTTCCCCTTTAAATGCACTACAAAGACAAGATATTTGATGTTGAAACTCATAAACGTAGTTTTTTTTTTGCAAATAATATTTAACTTACAATTTAATGGCTGTAATATGTGCCAAAGTAGTTGGGAAAGGGCATGTTCACCACTGTGTTACATCACCTTTTTCTTTTAACAACACTCAATAAACGTTTGGGAACTGAGGAAATTAATTGTTGAAGCTTTGATAGTGGAATTCTTTCCCATTCTGGTTTTATGTAGAGCTTTAGTCGTTCAACAGTCCGGGGTCTACGCTGTCGTATTTTACGCTTCATAATGCGCCACACATTTTCGATGGGAGACAGATCTGGACTGCAGGCAGGCCAGGAAATTACCCGCACTTTTTTACTACAAAACTACGCTGTTGTAACACGTGGCTTGGCATTGTCTCGCTGAAATAAACAGGGGCGTCCATGATAACGTTGCTTGGATGACAACATATGTTGCTCCAAAACCTGTAGGGACCATTCAGCAATAATTGTGCATCACAGATGTGTAAGTTACCCATGCCTTGGGCACTAATACACCCCCATACCATCAGAGATGCTGGCTTTTGAACAATCCGGATGGTTATTTTCCTCTTTGTTCCGGAGGACACCATGTCCACAGTTTCCAAATATAATTGGAAATGTGGACTCGTCAGACCACAGAACACTTTTCCACTTTGCATCAGTCCATCTTAGATGAGCTCGGGCCCAGCGAAGCCAGCGGCGTTCCTTGGTGTTGTTGATAAATGGGTTTTGCTTTGCATAATAGAGCTTTAACTTGCACTTACAGATGTAGCAACAAACTTTAGTTTCTGAGAGTGGTTTTATGAAGTGTTCCTGAGCCCATGTGGTGATATCCTTTACACACTGATGTCGGTTTTTGATGCAGTACAGCCTGAGGGATCAAGGGTCCATAATATCATCGCTTACGTGCAGTGATTTCTCCAAATTCTCTGAACCTTTTGATGATTTTACAGACCATGGATGGTAAAATCCCTAAATTCCTTGCAATAGCTTGTTCAGAAATGTTATTCTAAAACTGTTCGACAATTTGCTTACAAATTGGTGTGCCGCTATAACACCGCATTCACCGCCTATACTCATGCTTGGCAACACTCCTGATTTTCCGGCATACTCACAAATTTAAGTGCCCCTCCAAAAAATCTCCCGGGGCAACCATTTTCCTGAATTTCTCCCCGGACACCAATATTGGGGTCGTGCTTTAAAGGAACTGCCTTTAGCGTTCTCCACAACCTGTCGTTACATCCGCTTTTCCTTTATACATACAGCCCGCTGGCCAAGTCACATAATATATGCGGCTTGTACACACACACACACACACACACACACACACACACACACACACACACACACACACACACACACACACACACACACACACACACACACACACACACACACACACAAGTGAATGCAAGGCATATTTGATCAACCGCCATACAGGTCACACTGAGGGTGGCCGTATAAATAACTTTAACACTGTTACAAATATGCGCCACACTGTGAACCCACAACAAACAACCACGACAAACACAATTCGGAAGAACAACCGCACCGAAACACGACATGAACACAACAGAACAAATACCCAGAACCCCTTGCAGCATTAACTATTCCGGGACGCTACAATATCCACCCCCACCTCATTATTTTATTTTCAAATTCATTAGCTAGTGGAAAAAGTTAATGTTGATATTTACATTAGAAGGCTGCAAATAGAAAAGAGGCATTTCATTTTTTTATTTAAATTTGATTTCTGGGATGTTTTTTCGTTTGTTTTTTGAATGTTGATTTTGCACTATTAAGTTATATAACGTTGTTTAAGCAAATCAGTGTAACAAACTGAGCTATAATTAATGTTTTATTCATTCACTTTCTTTTGCTACTTTCAAGGCTTGAACGTTTGATTCATTCCTTATTGTTATTTTACTTTCAAATGTATTATTGGCCTGTGGAAAAAGTTTATTTGGATATTTACCTCGGAAGGCTGCAAATAGAAAAGAGGCATTCAATTTTTATTTACATTTTATTTGATATGCCATTGATATTTTTTAAATATTGTTATTATTTGAAACTCAATTTTGTATGTTACTATAAAGTTATATAAGCCTTGCTTGTTCAATATTCCATGCAAAACTTGTTTGGGTCCCTATTAAAAGGTTAATTTTGTTCAACCTTGACACCCCTGATCTAGAGATTCAAAACTTGAACAATAATGATAATAGTAATACTGAATAATGACACATTTAAATTTTTTTTTTTTTTTTTACCAAAACCCTTTGGGGTCCCCGGGATAATAACTGAGTGGAAGCCTAAATGTATATTTTTTATACATATATTGCATTGGTTTTAAAAATAAAAAATATGAAAAATGGCCCCCGCTCGCTCTGATTTTTCAGTGTGCGGCCTTCGGTGGAAAAAGTTAGGACACCCCTGGTCTAGAGATTTAAAACTTGAACAATAATGAAAATAGAACTGAATAATGACTTTTTTTTTTTTTTTTTTTACCAAAACCCTTTGGGGTCCCCGGGATAATAACTGAGTGGAGGCCTGAATGTATGTTTTTTATACATATATTGCAGCGCCCCCCGCGACCCCAAAAGGGAATAAGCGGTAGGAAATGGATGGATGGATGCATTGGTTTTTAAAATAAAAAATATGAAAATGGCCCCCGCTTGCTCTGATTTTTCAGTGTGCGGCCTTCGGTGGAAAAAGTTAGGACACCCCTGGTCTAGAGATTTAAAACTTGAACAAAAATGAAAATAGAACTGAATAATGACACATTTTTTATTTTATTTTTTTTTTATACCAAAACCTTTTGGGGTCCCCGGGATAATAACTGAGTGGAGGCCTGAATGTATATTTTTTATACATATATTGCATTGGTTTTAAAAATAAAAAATATGAAAATGGCCCCCGCTTGCTCTGATTTTTCAGTGTGCGGCCTCCGGTGGAAAAAGTTAGGACACCCCTGGTCTAGAGATTTAAAACTTGAACAATAATGAAAATAGAACTGAATAATGACACATTTAAAAAATATATATATATTTTTTTACCAAAACCCTTTGGGGTCCCCGGGATAATAACTGAGGGGAAGCCTAAATGTATATTTTTTATACATATATTGCATTGGTTTTAAAAATAAAAAATATGAAAATGGCCCCCGCTTGCTCTGATTTTTCAGTGTGCGAGCTTGATGGAAAAAGTTAGGACACCCCTGGTCTAGAGATTTAAAACTTGAACAATAATGAAAATAGAACTGAATAATCCATCCATCCATCCATTTTCTACCGCTTATTCCCTTTTGGGGTCACGGGGGGCGCTGGCGCCTATCTCAGCTACAATCGGGCGGAAGGCGGGGTACACCCTGGACAAGTCGCCACCTCATCGCAGGAGAACTGAATAATGACACATTTTGTATTTTTTTTTTTTTTACCAAAACCTTTTGGGGTCCCCGGGATAATAACTGAGTGGAAGCCTAAATGTATATTTTTTATACATATATTGCATTGGTTTTAAAAATAAAACATATGAAAAATGGCCCCCGCTTGCTCTGATTTTTCAGTGTGCGGCCTTCGGTGGAAAAAGTTAGGACACCCCTGGTCTAGAGATTTAAAACTTGAACAAAAATGAAAATAGAACTGAATAATGACACATTAAAAACATTTTTTTTTTTTTTTTTTTACCAAAACCCTTTGGGGTCCCCGGGATAATAACTGAGTGGAAGCCTAAATGTATATTTTTTATACATATATTGCATTGGTTTTAAAAATAAAAAATATGAAAATGGTCCCCGCTTGCTCTGATTTTTCAGCGTGCGAGCTTGGTGGAAAAAGTTAGGACACCCCTGGTCTAGAGATTTAAAACTTGAACAATAATGAAAATAGAACTGAATAATCCATCCATCCATCCATTTTCTGCCGCTTATTCCCTTTTGGGGTCGCGGGGGGCGCTGGCACCTATCTCAGCTACAATCGGGCGGAAGGCGGGGTACACCCTGGACAAGTCGCCACCTCATCGCAGGAGAACTGAATAATGACACATTTTTTTTTTTTTTTTTTACCAAAACCCTTTGGGGTCCCCGGGATAATAACTGAGTGGAAGCCTAAATGTATATATTTTTTATACATATATTGCATTGGTTTTAAAAATAAAACATATGAAAAATGGCCCCCGCTTGCTCTGATTTTTCAGTGTGCGGCCTTCGGTGGAAAAAGTTTGGACACCCCTGGTCTAGAGATTTAAAACTTGAACAATAATGAAAATAGAACTGAATAATGACACATTTTTTTTTTGACCAAAACCCTTTGGGGTCCCCGGGATAATAACTGAGTGGAAGCCTAAATGTATATTTTTTATACATATATTGCATTGGTTTTAAAAATAAAAAATATGAAAATGGCCCCGCTTGCTCTGATTTTTCAGTGTGCGGCCTTGGTGGAAAAAGTTTGGACACCCCTGGTCTAGAGATTTAAAACTTGAACAATAATGAAAATAGAACTGAATAATGACACATTTTAAAAAAATATATTTTTTTTTTACCAAAACCCTTTGGGGTCCCCGGGATAATAACTGAGTGGAGGCCTGAATGTATGTTTCTTATACATATATTGCATTGGTTTTTAAAATAAAAAATATGAAAATGGCCCCGCTTGCTCTGATTTTTCAGTGTGCGGCCTTGGTGGAAAAAGTTTGGACACCCCTGGTCTAGAGATTTAAAACTTGAACAATAATGAAAATAGAACTGAATAATGACACATTTTAAAAAAATATATTTTTTTTTTACCAAAACCCTTTGGGGTCCCCGGGATAATAACTGAGTGGAGGCCTGAATGTATGTTTCTTATACATATATTGCATTGGTTTTTAAAATAAAAAATATGAAAATGGCCCCCGCTTGCTCTGATTTTTCAGTGTGCGGCCTCCGGTGGAAAAAGTTAGGACACCCCTGGTCTAGAGATTTAAAACTTGAACAATAATGAAAATAGAACTGAATAATGACACATTTTTTTTTTTTTTTTACCAAAACCCTTTGGGGTCCCCGGGATAATAACTGAGTGGAAGCCTAAATGTATATTTTTTATACATATATTGCATTGGTTTTAAAAATAAAAAATATGAAAAATGGCCCCCGCTTGCTGTGATTTTTCAGTGTACGGCCTTGGTGGAAAAAGTTTGGACACCCCTGGTCTAGAGATTTAAAACTTGAACAATAATGAAAATAGAAATGAATAATGACACTTTTTTTTTTTTTTTACCAAAACCCTTTGGGGTCCCCGGGATAATAACTGAGTGGAAGCCTAATTGTATGTTTTTTATACCCATATTGCATTGGTTTTAAAAATAAAAAATATGAAAATGGCCCCCGCTTGCTCTGATTTTTCAGTGTGCGGCCTTCGGTGGAAAAAGTTAGGACACCCCTGGTCTAGAGATTTAAAACTTGAACAATAATGAAAATGGAACTGAATAATGACACTTTTTTTTTTTTTAATACCAAAACCCTTTGGGGTCCCCGGGATAATAACTGAGTGGAAGCCTGAATGTATATTTTTTTATACATATATTGCATTGGTTTTAAAAATAAAAAAGATGAAAAATGGCCCCCGCTTGCTCTGATTTTTCAGTGTGCGGCCTTGGTGGAAAAAGTTTGGACACCCCTGGTCTACAGATTTAAAACTTGAACAATAATGAAAATAGAAATGAATAATGACACTTTTTTTTTTTTTTTTTACCAAAACCCTTTGGGGTCCCCGGTTAATAACTGAGTGGAAGCCTAAATGTATATTTTTTTATACATATATTGCATTGGTTTTTAAAATAAAAAATATGAAACTGGCCCCTGCTTGCTCTGATTTTTCAGTGTGCGGCCTTGGTGGAAAAAGTTTGGACACCCCTGGTCTAGAGATTTAAAACTTGAACAATAATGAAAATAGAACTGAATATTGACACATTTTTTATTTTATTTTATTTTTACACCAAAACCCTTTGGGGTCCCCGGGATAATAACTGAGTGGAGGCCTGAATGTATATTTTTTATACATATATTGCATTGGTTTTAAAAATAAAAAATATGAAAATGGCCCCCGCTTGCTCTGATTTTTCAGTGTGCGGCCTCCGGTGGAAAAAGTTAGGACACCCCTGGTCTAGAGATTTAAAACTTGAACAATAATGAAAATAGAACTGAATAATGACACATTTTTTTTTTTTTTTTTACCAAAACCCTTTGGGGTCCCCGGGATAATAACTGAGTGGAAACCTAAATGTATGTTTTTTATACATATATTGCATTGGTTTTAAAAATAAAAAATATGAAAAATGGCCCCCGCTTGCTGTGATTTTTCAGTGTACGGCCTTGGTGGAAAAAGTTTGGACACCCCTGGTCTAGAGATTTAAAACTTCAACAATAATGAAAATAGAACTGAATAATCCATCCATCCATCCATCCATTTTCCACCGCTTATTCCCTTTTGGGGTCGCGGGGGGCGCTGGCGCCTGTCTCAGCTACAATCGGGCGGAAGGCGGGGTACACCCTGGACAAGTCGCCACCTCATCGCAGGAGAACTGAATAATGACACATTTTTTTTATTTATTTTTTTACCAAAACCCTTTGGGGTCCCCGGGATAATAACTGAGTGGAAGCCTAAATGTATATATTTTTTATACATATATTGCATTGGTTTTAAAAATAAAACATATGAAAATGGCCCCCGCTTGCTCGGATTTTTCAGTGCGCGGCCTTCGGTGGAAAAAGTTAGGACACCCCCGGTCTACTGTATCAGGCAGGAGCACGCTGCTGTTTTCCGGGACCTCCCGCACCCCCCCCCCCCCCCCCCCTGGTGTCTGAGGTCAAGACGGCAGACAAAGGTAGGTCACAACCCCGAGCCGGAGCGTCCTTGTCTGGGGAAGACAGACCGCGTCCCACTTGACAGCCCTCCTTGCCTCGTCCTTGCCTAAATGGGTGTAATTGCATGATGTTTGGATCCTAATTCAGCGGGGGCGGGGGTGTATAGGCTGGGAGGGGTCGCGACCCCTGCACTTCCAAAAACATGACCCCGGGAATGCGGACGAGACGCCGGGAGTCTGGGCTGGTGACAATGGCGAGAGAGCGTGGTGACCCTGGCTAACGGGCCCCAGCTGATGTCCCTCCTGGAGCCCCCATCTGCTCCTTTTACCTCCGAGGATCCCATGTGGGCCGCGGCAACAAAGATGTCATTTGAGAGCGCGTGGACAGGTTGTCCATTAGTGCGCTTTATGGCAACACCCTTGAATAGTAGCAGATTAGAACAGACTGTTTTAGGACAGTGAGGGAAAATACTATAAAAACTGGGGTATAAAATACTTTAGAGTAGTCCGTGTACAACTTAATTTTAGCTTTATTATCCACACCCAGCTGTTATTGTCGAAATAGTGTCTGTCAAGTATGGTGGTGGTTTTAACTATTAAATGAACCAAAATATTTATCTTTGTGGAAAATATTGGACACAATGTGACGCTATTCATTAAAAAAATATATATATATTTTGTTTTATTTTTTAGAAATGTCTGTAATGATCATTTTGTATCACTGCTATGTTGAAATTGTTAATAATATTGACACTGTTGTTGATCATTTTTGTCTGACTGTTTTTGGGTTGTTTTGTGTCATGTTTGTGTGTTCTCTCAGTTGTTCTGTTTAATTGCTATTCTGAATGTTGCTGGGTCGGGTTCGGTTTTGGAATTGGAATTGCATTATTATGGTAGTGTTGTGTATTGTTTTGTTGGACTGATTTAAAAAAATAAAAAAAATTAAGAATTAAAAGTATTGTGGTGGTAGATTATCTTTTTATTTTACTTACTTATTTATTTACATATATATATATATATATATATATATATACATATACTCACACATATAAATATTTTGTTGTTGTGTTTTTATTAAATTTTTTTTGGTTTATTCTTTTATTTTTTACTTGTTCAGGAAAACCGCATTCAATGTATTTTTGATTATTCTTGTCAACTATGTGTAGAGTTTATTTTAGATAATTAATTTATTTTATTTTTCTTATTTATGGAATGTTTGTCATATATATTTATATTTGTTGTATTTTTGACTATTCCTGTCAAATATGTGTTTTAAACCCAATAAGAAATGTTAAAATAAAGTATAGTGTGGTAGAGTTTATTTTCTTTGTATTTATTAATTTACTACACACGCACATATATATATATATATATATATATATATTTATATATATATATATATATAAATGATAAATGGGTTGTACTTGTATATCGCTTTTCTACCTTCAAGGTACTCAAAGCGCTTTGACACTACTTCCACATTTACCCATTCACACACACATTCACACACTGATGGAGGGAGCTGCCATGCAAGGCGCCAACCAGCACCCATCAGGAGCAAGGGTAAAGTGTCTTGCTCAGGACACAACGGACGTGACGAGATTGGTACTAGGTGGGATTTGAACCAGGGACCCTCGGGTTGCACACGGCCACTCTCCCACTACACACATATATATATATATATATATATATATACACATATATATATATATATAGACATATATATATACATATACATATATATATACATATAGATATATATATATAGATATATATACATATATATATATATATACATATACATATACATATATATATATATATATATATACACACATACATACATACATACATATATATATATATATATATATATATATATATATATACATATATACATATATATATATATATATATATATATATATATATATATATATATATATATATATATGTGTGAAGCAAAAAACTAGACCACATGTGACGATTGACTCAACTTCCTGTTCGTGTTATGTTGCGTTTGTAGTAGCGTCTCGATCAATTGGCTGCAGGAGTGCTGCCAGAATTGAGAGAGCTGTAGTTCAATGAGGGGAAACCGGAATTCGGACATGTACCGGGACTTTGTGAAGCAAAAAAAACAGTCCACATGTGACGATTGACTCAACCTATTTGAGAGAGCTGTAGTTCAATGAGGGGAAACCGGAATTCGGACATGTACCGGGACTTTGTGAAGCAAAAAACCAGTCCACATGTGACGATTGACTCAACCTATTTTTCGTATTATGTTGCTATTGTCGCAAACAAAAGTTTGCATTTAGTTAATTGTGTACTTAAGTCAATGCGCTGCTGCCTCATTCTGGTCAGAGCACACGCGGCTGATTGCGTAAAGTTTTCTTCTTTTGTCACATGTGAGATGAAACACGTTCCAGACTGCGGAAGACAAAAGTGAAAGCCAAATATGGTAATATAAGACACATTTGTCAAGAGAACATGTCCGGGGGGAAACCATACATCCTCATTAACCGGGGACCGGCCCTGGGAATTTACCCAATCCCCAGCTAATACGCTCGTCTTTTGATCTCCGTCATTAACGCACCATTAGGACTTTTTTTATTTCATGTGGCGGTTGGTGCAGCACTCACAAGCTTACCGCTTGTTGCCCGCCACATGATCAATATCCAGATAGGAGAGAGTGTTTTTTAGTTAAGGCCAAACTCCTCCGTGGAGGCAGTAAAAGACATCCCGAAAATTTGCGGCAAATGAGCGGCAGATGTGTGTGTTTGTGAAGATAAATTGAATTAAAGGGCTGAGGCCCAGACGGAGTGTCCTCAGTGGCCTTCTAATCACGCTGGCCGCGATTTAACCGGCTTCAACAGGTAATGCCGTTTAAGGCAGAACCGGAGCAGGCAACAGGAAATGAAACACGCCGGCCTCAAACGTGGATTGTCGGACTGGTTTTGACTCAGACCCCTTCAAGTACCCCCAGCCCACTTTCTCCCACTCCAGGCCTGTCCACGCCCGCCGACTTAAAGAAAACCAATTAGGCCTGGCAGGAAAGTGTTCTTGATGGAATGCCTTGAAACTGCTTGCGTCTATCAGAACACTTAGGCAACAACAACAACAACAACAACACATGCAATCACACACTAATGACTTTAAAACAACACATGGATCTTCTCTAATTGTTGAAGTTTAAAACTGAAATGTGTCACAGTGTTTTATCCAACTTACCCGATTCTTACTAGAAGGTAGAAGGATTAAATAAAAATGTTTAAAAAATTCATTAAAAAAAATGTCTTTTGTTTTGTTTTGTTTTGTTTTTTAAGACAGAATTTGATGTGAAATCGAAAAATAAAAAAAAAACAAATTAGATTAAAAAAAAAGTTTGGTTTTTGTTGCTTTTCAAGTCAAAAGAAAATCGGCGCAACCTTTTAACCCAAAATTTCATTCGTTAAAAAAATGTTTTCTTCTCAAGACGGAATGTAATGCAAAATCAGAAGAAAAATAAAGTGCAACATTTAAAAAAATAAATTAATAATAATTAATTTTAAGCTTCATGTATTTTTTTTGTGTTTTTTATCAAATCAGAATGTAATGTGAAACAAAATAGTCAGGGTTATTTGTTGTTGAACCCCATGATGCAGAGATGCAGGCAGGCATTGAATAAGAAGACATGATTTAATTAAAACTAAACAAGAACAAACAAAAAGCACGCAAGTGGGCGGAAAAAACAACTAAGGGAGCTAGCACTGGGAGCTAGGAAAACAAAAAGGAACTTTAGCATGGAAGTTAGTGGATAGCAAACAGAAAAGCTGGAAATAACTAATGCTAACAGAAACAGCTTACCGCTACGACGACCAGGACAAAGTGTAGCATGACAGGTAGCACGACAAGAGTGACATGTGGGAACGACAATGCAATACAATACAATGATCCAGCAACTGATACAAGACAAAGGAGGTACAAATAGGAGCCGGCTGATTGGCAACAGGTGTGGCCAGATGCCAATCAGCCGCACCTGAGAGGGAACACAGAACTCAGGGAACAAGACAGGAAGCTGACAAAATAAGAGCACTAGACAGGAACTAAAAGACAGGAAATACTAAACACAGGAAACAGACAAATGCAGAGGAAAAAACTAAAACATGGACAAACTGTCAGGGGAAAGCCTGACAAAAAAAATCTAAAGGAAGCTAGGGATACCATTTTTACAATTTGATTAGTTAAAAGAATCTTTGTTTTTCAAGACAGAATTTGATATGAAATCGAAAAAGAACATTTTAATTAAAAATACGTAATTGGATTAAAAATGTATTGTTTTTTTGTTGTTGTTGTTGCTTTTCAAGACAAAAGAAAATAGGCGCAACATTTTAACCCAAAATGTAATTGGTTAAAAAAAATGTTTTTTTCTCGAGACAGAATTTCATGTGAAATCAGAAGAAAAATAAGGTCCAAAATAAAAAAATAAAAAAATAGTTATGAGTTTCATGTATTTTTTTCTGTTGTTTATCAAGTCAGAATGTAATGAAAAAACAAAATTTAAAGAACAATAGGGTCTACAGTTTTTACAATTGACTAGTTAAAAGAATGTTTGTTTTTAAGACAGAATTTGATGTGAAATCGAAAAAAAAACCCAATACAAAAAACAAAGTAATTAGATAAAAAAAAACGTTTTTTTTTGTTTTTGTTGCTTTTCAAGTCAAAAGAAAATCGGCGCAACCTTTAAACCAAAAATTTAATTTGTTAAAAAAATATGTTTTTTTCTCAATACGGAATTTGATGCAAAATCAGAAGAAAAATAAAGTGTCACATTTAAAAAAATAAGTTAATAATAATTACTTTTAAGCTTCATGTATTTTTTGGTGTTGTTTATCAAATCAGAATGTAATGTGAAAAAAAATAAATTTAAAGGAAACTAAGGATACAATTTTTACAATTTGACTAGTTAAAAGAAAATTTGAATTAAAAGAAAATTTGAATTAAAAATACGTAATTGGATTAAAAATGTATTGTTTTTTTGTTGTTGTTGCTTTTCAAGACAAAAGAAAATAGACGCAACATTTTAACCAAAAATATAATTGGTTAAAAAAAATATGTTTTTTTCTCAAGACGGAATTTGATGTGAAATCAGAAGAAAAATAAGGTCCAAAATTAAAAAAAAAAAAAAAAAATTAATTATGAGTTTCATGTATTTTTTCTGTTGTTTATCAAGTCAGAATGTAATGAAAAAACAAAATTTAAAGAACAATAGGGTCTACAGTTTTTACAATTGATCAGTTAAAATAATGTTTGTTTTTTAAGACAGAATTTGATGTGTAATCGAAAAAAGAAAATAAAAAAAAAACAATGTAACTAGATAAAAAATATATATATTTTTTGTTGTTGTTGTTGTTCAAGACAAAAGAAATAGGTGCAACATTTTAACCAAAAATGTAATTGGTTAAAAAAAATAAGTTTTTTCTCAAGATGGAATTTGATGCGAAATCAGAAGAAAAAAAAGTTCCAAAATTAAAAAAAAAAAAGTTTTTAATTAGTTTTAGGTTTTATGTATTTTTTTGTGTTGTTTATCAAATCAGAATGTAATATAAAACAAACTGTGGAGAGGCAGAGCCAATGGGCCGACGGCGGGGCAGGGCACGCTGCAGGCCTGCCCAAGATGGCGGCAAGGAGGCGGAGGATGCGGCGGAGCAGAGAGGTGGGGCGTGCCGGGAGCGATGCCGCCGTAATCAAATTTAGGTGTTTGGCTCACACACCGGGAAACTATTAACATTTCTCCTGAAAATGTATGAAAGAGGAGAAGGAGGAGAGAACAGAGAAAGGAGTTGGAGAGTCCGCGGCACATGTAGCACAAGAGCGACAGGGAGAAGACGGCAACGACGAAAGCAACCAAAGAGCGAGCAGCAGAGGAGCTGAAAAGCAACCCGGCAAAATATTTGATTTATTGAAAGAATAAACAAGAGTCAAACGTGATCGATCGAGATGTCCTTCTTTGGTGGTCAGTGGAACCCGCACGACAGCAAGCAACTGTCACACAAATATCTAAAGAAAAATAGGGTCTACAATCTTTAAAATTTGATTAGTTAAAATAATGTTTGTTTATTAAGACAGAATTTGATGTGAAATCGAAAAAGGAAAATTTGAAAAAAAACAATGTAATTGGATAAAATATTTATTGTTTTGTGTTGTTCTTGCTTTTCAAGACAATAGAAAATAAGCACAACCAAAAATTTAATTGCTTTAAAAAAAAAGAATTTTTTTTAAGACGTAATTTGATGCAAAATCAGAAGGAAAATAAGTTCCAAAATTAGAAAAAAAAAGAAAAAATTGTTTTAAGTTTCATGTATTTTTTTGTGTTTTTTATCAAATCCGAATGTAATGTAAAAAAAATATCTAAAGAAAAATAGGGTCTACAATTTTTACAATTTGATTAGTTAAAGGAATGCTTGTTTTTTTTTAGACAGAATTTAATTTAAAATCGACAAAGAAAAGAAAAAAACAACAACAATATATAATTAGATTTAAAAAATGTTATTTTTTGTTGGTGTTGCTTTTCAAGTCAAAAGAAAATAGGCGCTACCTTTTAACCAAAAATTTAATTCGTCCAAAAAAATATGTTTTTTTCTCAAGGCGGAATTTGATGCGAAAGGAGAAGAAAAATAAGGTCCAAAATTAGAAAAAAATCAAAACAAAGTTTTAGGTTTCATGTATTTTTTGTGTTTTATCAAATCAGAATGTAATGTAAAATTAGTGATCATCAATCTTCACCAAGACGTCACTTAAATGACATTCACGGTACCGGAGGGTCTTGTGAGATGACGCTGGCTGCTGCAAGATCATTATTATTAAAATATGACCGAGAGGAAGGCGAGAAACACTTTTTATTTCAACAGACTCTCGCGCCGTACCTTCCGTCCAAACTCTAAAGGCCGACTGCACATTTCCTATCTTCACAATAAAAGCCCTGCTTCATGCTGCCTGCGCTAACTAAATACAGAGTCTCGGAAAACTGGCGTGCACAAGCGATCCCTCAGAAAGCTGCCTCTTATTTTGTTAGCGCAGGCAGCATGAAGCAGGGCTTTTATTGTGAAGATAGGAAATGTGCAGTCGGCCTTTAGAGTTTTGACGGAAGGGACGGCGCGAAAGTCTGTTGAAATAAAAAGTGTTTCTCGCCTTCCTCTCTGTCATTTTTTCATAATGATGAACTGGCAGCAGCCAGCGTCATCTCACAAGACCCTCGGGTGCCGTGAATGTCAATCAAGCAAGCTACGGAATTTGCCGCCAATGTTTTTCTTGTAAAGTGTATGGAAGCTGGATGAATTAGATGCCAAAAACCAACCACTTTCATGTGGTATTGTACAGAAAGGACAACTTTTTTTATCCTCCGTTTGAAAATGTGGGCGTTATCATCATTACTGTCTGATTCCAATCAATGCAAGTCATCAGAATCAGGTAATACACCAACTTATATTCTTGTCTTCGTGAAAGAAAGACATCTATATGTGTTACACATGCTTGTATTATCATTAAACACATTTAACTTGTTTACAAAAATGTCTCTTTCATAAATAAATAAATATAAATGATATATATAAATGAGGTAGATCCCCTCGAGTTGGTCAATTGAAAAGTAGCTCGCCTGCAGAAAAAGTGTGGGCACCCCTGAACTATATGATTTGCCTGAGAAGCTGGACAGGACAAAAAAAAACTAATAATTAAAAAAAAAATTTGAAAGAAGTTTTTTTTTTTTAAATAATGTTTTTTTATTCGTTTTTCAAGACAAAATTTGATGTAAAATAATGATAATAAAAAAAGGGTCCATAATTGTAACAATTTTCGAATGTGTTTTTTGCACCAATGATGATAAGCCAAACTGGAAAATATTAATAACAATGTAAAAAGTACCAAAACCCTGACATGTCAAACAATACTGTAATACAGTGGCTGCAGAATTTTTTTTCATCCATCCATCCATTTTCTACCGCTTATTCCCTTTCAGGGTCGCGGGGGGCGCTGGCGCCTATCTCAGCTACAATCGGGCGGAAGGCAGGGTACACCCTGGACAAGTCGCCACCTCATCGCAGGGCCAACACAGATAGACAGACAACATTCACACTCACATTCACACACTATTATTTTTTTTATTTTTTTATTAAATCAACATAAAAAACACAAGATACACTTACAATTAGTGCACCGACCCCAAAAACCTCCCTTGTTCATGAGAACAAAAACAAAAACAAAAAAATAAAATAAATAAAATATATGAACTAAAATGAGGAATTATTGGCACAATTTAAGAGAAAACATTTCAATATTTGTCCTTGTGCGGTTTAAACTCACGCAGCTAAAAAAACCCTCGCCCCCGTCCCTGCAGAAAAGCCTCATCAACGGGAAGGCCCTTCATAATTCACAATCAGCTCAGCCATTTTTCACCTTTTGTCTAAAAATACAATGGAGGAGGTGGAGCGGGGCCGGGGCGGGAGTCTGAAAGATTACTCAAGAATTGCCGGAACAACAGGAACGAACTTGGACGAGCTAAAAATACGACGCAGCGTGTGAATAGGCCGGGGGGGGTGATGGGGGGAGACGCGCACGAGAGGACGCTGACAAAGCTTTGCTGACTTTCAAGTGCGGAGAACAATGGCGGCAGACACTTTCAGGGCGTTTGGCTGCACACTGTGGCGGCTGGATGGGCCGCGAGGCAGGATGTCAACCGCCGCCCCCCCTGGAGACAACCGAGGGGGCTGTTATGATTTAGCACTTTGTGGACAAAACTAATGGGAGCAGCGAAGAAAGTACAGTAGCTCACTCCTCACAACGTCTGATAACTTCTCCAGGGACAATAACACAGGAAGTACTCTAGAGTAGTCAGTGTGCAGCTTGCACAGCACTATGCATACACAGTCGCCATCAAAAGTTTACGCACAGCCCTCATGTCATGGCTGTCTTGAGTTTCCAATCATTCCTACAACTCTTATTTTTTGTGATAAAATGAGTGGAGAAAATTCTCGTGGATCACGGAAATCCTTCATGAAGTTTGGTTCTTTTATGAATTTATTAAGGGTCTACTGAAAATCACATCACATGGACAAAGACAAGACCTCCTGGAGGAAAGTTCTGTGGTCGGATGAAACAAAAATGTAGCTGTTTGGCCGCAATACCCAGCAATATGTTTGGAGGCATTTAATCCCAGGAACACCGCACCTACCGTCAAGCATGGTGGTGCAAGTATTATACTCTGGGGCTGTTTTGCTGCTTTAAAATTGGACTATGAAAAAGGAGGATCACCTCCAAATTCCTCAGGATAACCTAAAATCATCAGCCCGGAGGTTAGGTCTTGGGCCTAGTTTTGTGTTCCAACAAGACAATGTCAAAAAGTGGTAAAGGATTGGCTAAATGAGTCTAGAATGAAGGTTTTAGAATGGTCTTCCCAGAGTCCTGATGTGGAGAGGCGGAGCCAACGGGCCGACACACCGTAGCCCCGCCCAAGATGGCGGCAAGGAGGCGGAGTATGCGGCGGAGCAGAGAGGCGGGACGTGCCGGGAGCGACGCCGCCGCAATCTAATCCAGGTGCGTGGCTCACACACCGGCACACGATTGACTTATCTCCTCGCAGAGTATAAAAGGGGAGAAGGAGGAAGGAGGAAGGGAGCCCGCAACAGCGATCAAAGAGCAACAAGAAGCAGACGAGGACGAGGACGACGACAACGGCAGCTGAAAGAGCGATCCGAGCTGCAGCAAAGCAAAAACAAAGCAAAAATAAAGAAGTCAAACCTTCTCAAAAGAGATGTCCTTCCTGGGTGGTCCACTGAACCCGCACGACAACGACTTAAGTCGGTCACACCTGACTTAAACGTGTGGACAATGCTGAAGAAACAAGTCCATGTCAAGGCGTGGACTATGGTGCGGTTTGTTTTCCCGTGGTGCAGAACGACTGGATCGGACATGGCGTGAAGGTAATAAAATCTTTTGATTTTAACTCGAAAAAGTACAAACAAAACAAAGGGAATTGTTGCGATCCGCTGCTCGGATCTTCACAGTTTGTTGTTCTGTTTCCATTTTTTATACATCTCTCTGTATGACTCCTTATATCCTGTTTGCTTTGTCACCATGGTAGCTTATTAGTTCACCTGCCCCTCGTTTCCGACGCACACCTCTTTCTAGTTTGATTACTGCCTTATTTAAGCTCGCCCCTTTTCGTCATTCATTGTCGGACTCTAGTTTGCTTTCACGCAACTGCTGATGACTTGTTTTTTCATGCTCTATCTCGCTAGCTTCCACGCTAAGCATTATTTTATTCCTAGCTTTTATGCTAGTTGTTTTGTTTTTCCCTTTTTGTGCCTTCGTGCCAAGTATAGTGTTTCTGTTCATATTCCTAGCCACCATGCTAGTGCCATTTGTTTACCTTTTTCTATTAGCATCAGTGTTTTTGTTCTAGCCTGTTTGGAGCTTAATAAATCCTTTATTTCCTACCTTTTGCTGTGTTCTTGCCGACACATCCTCGGAGGACCAAATCCGGCATTATCATGCCACACAAACCTCACAGGTACAAAACTTGGCTATGAAACAAAACTATTACTACAACGTAAACTATGGACATAAAACAAAACTTGCAAACTGTTGCATGCATAACAAAACTTACGGGGAATGAAAAAAGAGCATGGATCATCAGCATGGAGCAAGGGTGGTAGAGGGTGATGTCGCCAGGTTGACTGCCTGGCAACTACAGGCTTCAATAGGTGCAGTGATGACAGGTGCCTGAGTCCAGACAAATCAGGTGCGTGAGTCGTGAACACATAGGTGAAAACTGATGGGTTGGCATGGTGACAAAACAAACAAGAGTGCCCAATGAATCCAAAACAAAACAGAACGTGACCACAAAACATGACAGTCCATGTCAGAAAACCAACTAACTATTTTTTTTCAAGAGGTGCGGGTACATTTGCGGCTGCACAAACCACAGCAACATCCCGCATCAGGGCTAAAAAGAACTCAACCCGATGGGAACAATGTGACACCTCGGAAGGGAACGCAGATACAGCGAGTTTGGACACACCTTCTTATTCAAGGCGTTTTCTTTATTTTCATGACTATTTACATTGTAGATTGTCACTGAAGGCATCAAAACTATGAGTGAACACATATGGAGTTATGTACTTAACAAAAAAAAGGTGAAATAACCGAAACCGTGTTTTATATTCTAGTTTCTTCTAAAAAAGCCACCCTTTGCTCTGATTACTGTTTTGGACACTCTTGGCATTCTCTCAATGAGCTTTAAGAGTCACCTGCAATGGTTTTCACGTCACATGTCACGGGCGGTCAATCAGCAATCAGCACACCTGAAGCTGAGGATCAGACCTGCCTTCAAAAGCCTGCACTGCCCTCTATCCCGTGCCAGAACGTAGTCATCTGTTCCCGTATAGTAAGCCGACTAGTCAAGCTTTTAGCGCTTTCTTTGCTCTGCGTTTTCTCTCCCGTCGTGTTCATTGTCTCGTGTCCTCCTTGTGGTCCCTACACCCTGCCTTCGATCCCACGTTACGAGCTGTGTGTCTCGTCTTCCCGTGTTCCCTGGTTGCTTCTTGGATCTCGACCTCCCGCCTGGACACGGACTCTGACGCCTCGCTATCGCCCCCGACTTCCAGCCTGCTCACGGATCTACGAGCCTGCTCTGCCCCCATTGGACTTCCGCCTCTCATAGTCACGTAGCAGTAGCTACATACTGCATTTTATCATTTATATATTGTGAACGACTCTCTGTGCGGGTAGGCTTCTCCTGTTTCCGATAGATCTTCTGGTTTGAACAAGTCTTTTATTTGCATAAAGACCAGGGTGCAGGACTTTCCAGTCACGTGGGGCGGCATAGCTCGGTTGGTAGAGCGGCCGTGCCAGCAGCTTGAGGGTTGCAGGTTCAATTCCCGCTTCCGCCATCCTAGTCACTGCCGTTGTGTCCTTGAGCAAGACACTTTACCCACCTGCTCCCAGTGCCACCCACACTAGTTTAAATGTAACTTAGATATTGGGTTTCACTATGTAAAGCGCTTTGAGTCACTAGAGAAAAGCGCTATATAAATATAATTCACTTCACGCGTGCTCTTTTCTCTCATCCGCCCCCTCTCTACTCATGGCCACGGACCCTGCTGATAAGGACGACAGGTGATTAGATAATTAATCCCAGCTGGGCAATCTACTCACCTGTCAACTGGGCTTCGAAGCCAAGCCATACACACACCATTCCCGCAGGAGGCTCACCAACCACGTCCCCCTCCACATACATATTTTGCATATATACAAATAAACACCACAGGTGTCATAGTTTTGATGCCTTCAGTGACAATCTACAATGTAAATAGTCATGAAAATAAGGAAAACACATTGAAATGAGAAGGTGTGGCCAAACGTTTGGCCTGTTCTGTATATAGAGAGATGTAAACATCATACACCGAAAAGGTAGCAAACAGAGGCGCTCGTAGACCGAGGTTCCACTGTACTGCTGTAAAAGCTGGACACTGACTACTCCAAATTGTCACGTCTATAGTAGTTTCCCCTTAAATATGCTATCATAACAATCCATTTTTTGGAGCTTCTGTTTAAAGGTTGTTATTGTTCCACTGACGTAATTGTTGCATTTCACTTTTATGCAGCTAACTTTTTCCAGAGGATGTGAGGCAGGCCTTAACGTTGGCAATGTTTGAATCCAGGATAAAACCTTTCGATTTACAGAACCCAAAACCAGTGAAGTTGGCACGTTGGGGAATTTGTTTGCAAATCCTTTTCAACTTATATTCAATTGAATAGACTGCATTGACAAGATACAATTTTTTTTTACAAATAATAATTAACTTAGAATTTAATGGCAGCGACACGTTGCAAAACAGTTGGCATGGGGGCATTTTTACCACTGTGTTACATGTTTTCTGAATACTTCCTGAGCCCATGTGGTGATATCCTTTACACACGGATGTCGCTTTTTGATGCAGTACCACCTGAGGGATCGAAGGTCGGTAATATCATCGCTTACGTGCGGTGATTTCTCCAGATTCTCTGAACCTTTTGATGATATTACAGACCGTAGATAGTGAAATCCCTAAATTCCATGCAATAGCTCGTTGACAAACGAGCTATTGGCATTTGTTGACAAAGCGGTGACCCTCGCCCCATCCTTGTTTGTGAATGATTGAGCATTTCAGGGAAGCTGCTTTTATACCCAATCATGTTCCAAATCAGCCTGTTCACCTGAGGCATGTTCCAAATAAGTGTTTGATGAGCATTCCTCAACTTTCTCAGTCTTTTTTTTCTCCAATCAATCCAATCCACTTTATTTATATAGCACAACAATATTAAAAAAACAATATTTCAAATATTATCCTTAGTTTCGCCAATGACTGAATAAAAACAAATAAATGAATATGAAACCAATATAAAACAATACAAAAAAATATGATGAAAAACGATTAAATTGGGTAAAAGCAATAAAAATAATAGACAGAAATGAAAATTTTCATACTTTTTTGCCATTCATGCCGGCTTTGCAGGCATCAAATTCCAAATGAGCTAATATTTGCAAAAAAAATAACAACGTTTTCCAGTTCCAATGTTACGTATCTTGTCTTTGCAGTCTATTCAATTGAATATAGGTTGAAAATTATTTTAAAATCATTTTATTTTGTTTTTATTTACCATTTACACAACATGCCAATTTCACTGGTTTTGGGTTTTGTATTGTATCTACAGTCTGTGATTTTAATTAAAATTAAAATCTTGAATGTTTTCTGCCTATCTGTGTTGGCCCTGCATGAGGTGGCGACTTGTCCAGGGTGTACACCGCCTTCAGCCCAAGGGACAAGCGGTATAAAATGGATGAATCTTGTAATTTAAATTAAAATCACAGACTGTAGATACAATGATGATTAATTATTATGATAATTCTGTTTTTATTTTTGCCCTCTTGTAATATTCTGTAAAATACCTTGAAATTGCTCAATAAAAAAAACTTATATGCCTTGACACTTGTTTTTTTTCCACGCCAAACCCATCCAAGCGTGGACTTTTATACTGGAACTGGAAATTTTCTGTCAAAGTGTAGATAATTGTCCAAAGCATATCTTGGAAGGAGGAAACACTAGGATTCAGGGGCGGAATAAAAGGGAATTTTACATCATCTAATTGATGAATTAATTGATTAAAAGGTGTGGTGGCTGAGCTTTTAAAAAGGAAAAAAAAAAAAGAAAAAAGCCAAACAAGCGAGGTTGAGAAAGAGTCCAAAACGTGAGGCGTGCAACATGAGATGCGCCTGCGACCTCTCATCTCATCGATTCAGACGTGGCGCTTCTGGACTTAATTACCCTCAATTTACCCCCAAGCCATCACGTTTCCCCGTTGATCACCTTGTCCCTTCAAGTGGAGGAGGAGAAGAAGAAGAGGTGTATGTTTCCAAGGCCGGTGCGTTTGTGGTTTTCTGGGAATTTACTGGCCGCCTCGTCTGTAATCTGATGTCACTTCAGAAGTTGAGTCAATCACGTCTATGTGTGTGTGTGTGTGTGTGTGTTGCAGGAGGTTAAACACTTACAAGGCAGCACTCAGTCAGGCTGTCGCCCCCCCCATCCCCCCGTGAGGCATCCTGGGAGTGCTTGATTGGGGAGTACAGTCAATTAAGCTGTGTTCACACATGTGGTTCGGGTCCAGAGCAAAAATGCTAAAAAAAAGTACCAGGTGAGGACATATGGTTCTCTGAGCGGTCACAGTCGTGTGTGTTATTGCATGATGTAACACCAATATAGCGAAGGAAAAAGGAAAATGCTGGGCTGGATGCATGGGTAATTTTTGTATCGCGCTTTAATTAGAGCTGAGATTGTGCGAAAAGTTTCAAAAATACACTTAAAAAGGGCCGCTTTCATGACATGTTACATGACCTGACTCATTGTCCATCCATTCATTTTCTACCGCTTATTCCCTTTGGGGTTGCGGGGAGGCGCTGGTGCCTATCTCAGCTACAATCAAGCGGAAGGCGGGGTACACCCTGGGCAAGTCGCCACCTCATCGCAGTGACTCAATTATTCCAAACCAAAATGCTTTCCGCTGTTTTTAATGCGTCTGTCATTTTAATATTTAGTTATTTTGTACTTTTTAAAAATGTTTTATTTATTTATTAATATATATATATATTCTGAATTTATTTATTTTAAATATTGTTATTGCCAACTCCGATTCTGCAAAAAGCATATTTGGAAATTATTGCATGATGACTCTTCTGGGCTGATAGTGTGTATGTATAAATATATATACATATATATATATATTTTTTATTTTATTTTTTTATTATTATACAGGCTTGTAAAGTATACATTTTTGTGATTATTTAATTTTTTTATTTTTTTTTTATTTTTTAAAGGCAGCTTTCATGAAATATTACATGATGTGATGCAAATATTTCCAACAAAAATAGCGTCTAGTAGGTTGAATATGTAAGTAATTTTTATTATCTGCTATTATCAAACTTGTATATTTATTTCAAAAAAGCTTGTAAAATATACTTTTATTTAAAAGTAATTTTTGGTTTATTTTATTTATTTTTCTATTTTTAAAGGCAGCTTTCATGAAATATTACATGATGTGATGCAAATATTTCCAACAAAAATAGCGTCTAGTAGGTTGAATACGTAAGTAATTTTTCTTATCTGCTATTAACAAACTTGTATATTTAATTAAAAAAAAAATTGGGAAATATACTTTTATTTAAAAAATAATTTTAGGTTTATTTTATTTATTTTTCTATTTTTAAAGGCAGCTTTAATGAAATATTACATGATGTGATGCAAATATTTCCAACAAAAAGCGTCTGGTAGGTTGAATATGTAAGTCATTTTTATTATCTGCTATAAAACAATTTGTATATTTAATTCAAAAAAGCTTGTAAAATATACTTTTATTTAAAAATAATTTTTGGTTTATTTGATTTTATTTATTTTTCTATTTTTAAAGGCAGCTTTCATGAAATATTACATGATGTGACACATATATTTCCAACAAAAATGGCGTCTACTAGGTTGAATACGTAAGTTATTTTTTTATTATCTGTTAATAACAAACTTAAATTTCATTTAAACAAACTTAAAAAATATACTTAAACTGTTTAAATTTTTTGTTTCATTTTATTTAAAACATTTTTAAGGCAGCTTTCATGAAATATGACGTGATGTGATGCAAAACGTTTCCAACAAAAATGGCTGTTAAGAATGTAAAATGGCTATATATATATATATATATACATATTTTTATTATAAAGGCTACATTTTTGTGATTATTTAAACTTAATAATTTTTTTTTTTTTAAAGGCAGCTTTCATGAAATATTACATGATGTGATGCAAATATTTCTAACAAAAATAGCGTCTAGTAGGTTGAATATGTACGTCATTTTTATTATCTGCTATTAACAAACTTGTATATTTAATTCAAAAATGCTGGTAAAATATACTTTTATTTAAAAGTACTTTTTGGTTTATTTTATTTATTTTTCTATTTTTAAAGGTAGCTTTCATGAAATATTACATGATGTGATGCAAATATTTCCAACAAAAATAGCGTCTGGTAGGTTGAATATGTAAGTAATTTTTATTATCTGCTATTAACAAACTTGTATATTTAATTCAAAAAAAGCTTTGGGAAATATACTTTTATTTAAAAATAATTTTAGGTTTATTTTATTTACTTTTCTATTTTTAAAGGCAGCTTTCATGAAATATTACATGATGTGACACACATATTTCCAACAAAAATGGCGTCTACTAGGTTGAATACTTAAGTTATATTTTTTTAACTGTTAATAACAAACTTAAATTTTATTAAAAAAAGCTTATAAAATACACTAAAAGGTCATTAATTTTTTGTTTAATTTTATTTAAAACATTTTTAAGGCAGCTTTCATGAAATATGACATGATGTGATGCAAATATTTCCAACAAAAATAGCATCTAGTAGGTTGAATACGTAAGTAATTTTTCTTATCTGCTATTAACAAACTTGTATATTTAATTTTAAAAAAAGCTTGTAAAATATACTTTTATTTAAAAATAATTTTTGGTTTATTTTATTTATTTTTCTATTTTTAAAGGCAGCTTTAATGAAATATTACATGATGTGATCCAAATATTTCCAACAAAAAGCGTCTGGTAGGTTGAATATGTAAGTAATTTTTATTATCTGCTATTATCAAACTTGTATATTTATTTCAAAAAAGCTTGTAAAATATACTTTTATTTATAAGTCATTTTTGGTTTATTTTATTTATTTTTCTATTTTTAAAGGCAGCTTTCATGAAATATTACATGATGTGATGCAAATATTTCCAACAAAAATAGCGTCTACTAGGTTGAATACGTAAGTTATTTTTTTATTATCTGTTAATAACAAACTTAAATTTCATTTAAACAAACTTAAAAAATATACTTAAACTGTTTAAATTTTTTGTTTCATTTTATTTAAAACATTTTTAAGGCAGCTTTCATGAAATATTACATGATGTGATGCAAATATTTCCAATAAAAATAGCGTCTAGTAGGTTGAATATGTAACTCATTTTTATTATCTGCTATTGACAAACTTGTATATTTAATTCAAAAAAAGCTTGGGAAATATACTTTTATTTAAAAAATAATTTTATGTTTATTTTATTTATTTTTCTATTTTTAAAGGCAGCTTTCATGAAATATTACATGATGTGACACACATATTTCCAACAAAAATGGCGTCTACTAGGTTGAATACTTAAGTTATATTTTCTTAACTGTTAATAACAAACTTCAATTTTATTAAAAAAAGCTCATAAAATACACTAAAACGTCATAAATTTTTTGTTTAATTTCATTTAAAACATTTTTAAGGCAGCTTTCATGAAATATTACATGATGTGATGCAAATATTTCCGACAAAAATAGCGTCTAGTAGGTTGAATATGTAAGTAATTTTTATTATCTGCTATTATCAAACTTGTATATTTATTTAAAAAAAGCTTGTAAAATATACTTTTATTTAAAAGTAATTTTTGGTTTATTTTATTTATTTTTCTATTTTTAAAGGCAGCTTTAATGAAATATTACATGATGTGATGCAAATATTTCCAACAAAAATAGCGTCTAGTAGGTTGAATACGTAAGTAATTTTTCTTATCTGCTATTAACAAACTTGTATATTTAATTCTAAAAAGCTGGTAAAATATACTTTTATTTAAAAATATTTTTTCGGTTTATTTTATTTATTTTTAAAGGCAGCTTTCATGAAACATTACATGATGTGATGCAAATATTTCCAATAAAAATAGCGTCTAGTAGGTTGAATACGTAAGTAATTTTTCTTATCTGCTATTGACAAACTTGTATATTTAATTCAAAAAAGCTTGTAAAATATACTTTTATTTAAAAATAATTTTTTGGTTTATATTATTTATTTTTCTATTTTTAAAGGCAGCTTTCATGAAATATTACATGATGTGACACACATATTTCCAACTAGGTTGAATACGTAAGTTATTTTTTATTATCTGTTAATAACAAACTTAGATTTTATTTTAAAAAGCTTAAAAATATCCCAATTTTTTTTAAATTTTTAAATTTTATTTAAAACATTTTTAAGGCAGCTTTCATGAAATATGACATGATGTGATGCAAAACGTTTCCAACAAAAATGGCTGTTAAGGCTGTAAAATGGCTATATATATATATATCTATATCTATATCTATATATATATATATATATATATATATATATATATATATATATATATATATATATATATATACATATATATATAGATATATATATATATTTTTTTTTTTATTATAAAGGCTTGTAAAGTATACATTTTTGTGATTATTTACACTTAATTTTTTTTTTTTTTTAAAGGCAGCTTTCATGAAATATTACATGATGTGATGCAAATATTTCCAACAAAAATAGCGTCTAGTAGGTTGAATATGTAAGTAATTTTTATTATCTGCTATTAACAAACTTGTATATTTAATTCTAAAAAGCTGGTAAAATATACTTTTATTTAAAAATATTTTTTCGGTTTATTTTATTTATTTTTAAAGGCAGCTTTCATGAAATATTACATGATGTGATGCAAATATTTCCGACAAAAATAGCGTCTAGTAGGTTGAATACGTAAGTCATTTTTATTATCTGCTATTAACAAACTTGTATATTTAATTCAAAAAAGCTTGTAAAATATACTTTTATTCAAAAATAATTTTTTGGTTTATATTATTTATTTTTCTATTTTTAGAGGCAGCTTTCATGAAATATTACATGATGTGACACACATATTTCCAACTAGGTTGAATACGTAAGTTATTTTTTATTATCTGTTAATAACAAACTTAGATTTTATTTAAAAAAGCTTAAAAAAATATACTAAATCTTTTTTAATTTTTAAATTTTATTTAAAACATTTTTAAGGCAGCTTCCATGAAATATGACATGATGTGATGCAAAACATTTCCAACAAAAATGGCTGTTAAGGCTGTAAAATTAATTCTAATTTAAAAAAGCTTGTAGAATATAATTTAAACATTTTAAATTATTTGTTATTTAAACCGAGCTATACCGAGCGGTATAGCTCGGTTGGTAGAGCGGCCGTGTCAGCAACTTGAGGGTTGCAGGTTCGATCCCGGCTTCCGCCATCCTAGTCACTGACGTTGTGTCCTTGGGCAAGACACTTTACCCACCTGCTCCCAGTGCCACCCACACTGGTTTAAATGTAATTTAGATATTGGGTTTCACTATGTAAAGCGCTTAGAGTCACTAGAGAAAAAGCGCTATATAAATATAAATATAAATATTAAAAAAATATATATTTTTTTTATTTTTTTTAATTATTTTTAATAGCTGCTTGCATGAACTATAACATGATGTGACGCAAAATAGTTCCAACAAAAATATCGTCTATTAGGTTTAATACGTATGTTATTTTATTAGCAGCGATAGACAAACTTAAATTTTATAAAAAAAAGCTTGTAAAATATACTTTTAAAGAGCATTATTCATGAAATATCACAGGAAATGACTCGGATATCTCAAACCAAAATGTCGGGTTGAACACACAGGTTATTTTCATTATCTGCTATTAATGAACTAAAATTTGAAGTCTGCATTAAACACAATTAAAGGACGAGGAGGGGCAGAGTGTATCATGTGACCGCAGCTCCAGCCGCATCAACAGGTAGCTCATATTTTCCCAACGTCTCCAGCCGTCAATCAACAGGCTGGTGATTACGGAAGCGGACGTGAGAAAATAGACACAGGAGCCCGAAAAGGCCCAAACAATCAACACCCAGCAAGAAACAAGCTTGATTGCCTCATGGGACCTTCCCTTTTTCCCAGGAATTAGACACGTCCACTCGCCACGCCGCCTCGCACGCACACACGCACAAAGGCCCGCCACTCCAACTTACGCTGTTTACCGTAATTAGCATCAGTTCATTGGCGGCCCGCTGACCCGGCGTGACCCCTCTTGGAGGGATCTGGGTCAACGGGGATGGACGGGGACGACAAGCTGTCCGGGGCGAGAGAGGAAGGTGGAGGGGCTGGTGGGCTGAGGGGGAAAGTGTGTAAAGTACGCTTCAGTGTGTGTGTGTGTGTGTGTGTGTGTGCTGATGGATGACAAAAAGCTGCTTTGGCAGATGACAAAAGCCGGTGTCTGTTGTTTGTGTGTGTGTAGGTGTTTCAGCACACGTGTTCAACCGTGTGTGTGTGTGTGTGTGTGTGTGTGTGTGTGTGTGTGCACGCCTCATTGTGCTGGACTTCAGAGGCCCAAACGTCTTCTGCTTCCTCTCGGAGGCAGTGGGTTAAAAATAATGTGGTGTGCAGTGAGCGGCAGGGAGCAAGGCGCAGACAGCTAGGAGCCAGAGCCTCACGCTCATCCACCCACCCGACCCCTCCACCTCCCATCCAGACCCACACAAACACACACACACACACACACATGCACACACACGCACACACTAAAGCCATAGCAGCAAGGATATATGGATTTCTGGTTTATGGACATCTCACTCTCTGACTTAATATCCTCATAAACGCTGGCCTGCACAAACACAAATAGATGCTCATCCATTTGCTACCACTTCATTTCATGCCTTCCTTCTAAAACACATGAAAAAAAAAAAAAGAAACGTCTCAACTGCGTCTTTTTTCTCAAATGTCCAATCTTAAAGGCCTACTGAAATGAGATGTTCTTATTTAAATGGGGATAGCAGGTCCATTCTATGTGTCATACTTGATCATTTCGCGATATAGCCATATATTTGCTGAAAGGATTTAGTAGAGAACATCCACGATAAAGTTCGCAACTTTTGGTCGCTAATAAAAAAGCCTTGCCTTTACCGGAAATAGCAGACGATGTGCGCGTGACGTCGCGGGTTGTAGGGCTCCTCACATCACTCACATTGTTGATAATCATAGCCTCTAACAGCAAGAGCTATTTGGACCGAGAAAGTGACGATTTCCCCATTAATTTGAGCGAGGATGAAAGATTTGTGGATGAGGAAAGTGAGAGTGAAGGACTAGAAAAAAGAAAAAAAAAGCGACGGCGGCAGTGGGACCGTTTCAGATGTAATTAGACACATTTACTAGGATAATTCTGGAAAATCCCTTATCTGCTTATTATATGAAAAAGCCTTGCCTTTACCGGAAATAGCAGACGATGTGCGCGTGACGTCACTGGTTGTAGGGCTCCTCACATCCTCACAAGAGCTATTCGGACCGAGAAAGCAACAATTTCCCCATTAATTTGAGCGAGGATGAACGTTTCGTGGATGAGGAAAGTTAGAGTGGGGTACTGTCTTGGATCCGCTTGAACTGAACTCTCGCGGCTGTGTTGGAGCCACTATGGGTTGAACTTTCACAGTATCATGTTAGACCCGCTCGACATCCATTGCTTTCGGTCCCCTAGAGGGGGGAAGGGGGGTTGCCCACATCTGAGGTCCTCTCCAAGGTTTCTCATAGTCAGCATTGTCACTGGCGTCCCACTGGATGTGAATTCTCTCTGCCCACTGGGTGTGAGTTTTCCTTGCCCTTTTGTGGGTTCTTCCGAGGATGTTGTAGTCGTAATGATTTGTGCAGTCCTTTGAGACATTTGTGATTTGGGGCTATATAAATAAACATTGATTGATTGACTAAAAAAAAAGCGACGGCTTTGGGCGGCGGCAGTAGTTACGTTTCAGATGTAATTAGACACATTTACTAGGATAATTCTGGAAAATCCCATATCTGCTTATTGTTTTATTAGTGTTTTAGTGAGATTCCAAAGTCATACCTGAAAGTCGGATGGCTGCGGTGAACGCCAGTGTCTCAGAGAGAGGCCAATGGAGGAGCCAAGATCACAGATGCCTTTTTGAGCTGCAGGAGGAGGAGGTATAATCCACCGATGTCTCCGGTAAGAGTCGACTTAAAATCACAATTTTCCTATCCAAAAACTTGCCGGTTGACGTAGAGAAACATGTTCGCGTGACCGCCCTGTGTTAAAGCTTCACAACTAAGAAACACCGGCTGTGTCTCGGTCGCTAAAGGCAGCTGCAATCCACCGCTTTCCACCAACAGCATTCTTCTTTGACGTCTCCATTATTAATTGAACAAATTGCAAAAGATTCAGCAACACAGATGTCCAAACTACTTTGTAATCATGCGATGAAATGAGACTACTTTTAGCCGTGTGTGGTGCTGGTTCTAAAATGTGTGCTCCAACCCGAGACGTCACAAACACGCGTCATCACTCCGCGACATTTTCGACCAAAAACTCTGCGGGAAATTTTAAATTGTAATTTAGTAAACTAAAAAGGCCGTATTGGCATGTGTTGCAACGTTAATATTTCATCATTGATATATAAACTATCAGACTGCGTGGTCGGTAGTAGTGGGTTTTAGTAGGCCTTTAACCCCTTTTAGCACTTTGATAGTTTATTTGTATGTAATTATTCGTCAATACATCCACGGGCCATCATTACATAACATCTCATGACAAAAAACGTGTCATACAAAACATGCATCCAATCCATTTTTCTACCGCTTGTCCCTTTCGAGGCCGTGGGGGGTTTGCTGGAACCGATCTATGCTAAAAAATAAATAAATAAAATGTACATTTTGGTGCAGATCTGGTCATGTTTATATGGAAACACTTTAGTATGGGGAACCTATTCTAAGTGAAGTGAAGTGATTTATATTTATATAGTGCTTTTCTCTAGCACTTTTACATAGCGAAACCCAATAACCATCATGTCTGTGTGTTCATGTTTTGTTTTTGTCATGTTTGTTTTTTTCTTTTTTGGACATTTTTCCTGCTTTTGCACTTCCTTGTTTGCTTTGTTTCCATGCCAACCCATTGGTTTTCACCTGTCCCCATGTCATGGGCCTGCTTTCAATCACCATAGTATTATTTAAGCCACAGTTACCAGGTAGTCAGGCTGGAAACATCACCTCCTGCACCCATGATATCCGTGCTGCTTTTTCTCATACCCTTGTCACAGTAAGTTTTCTTGTTATTTATGCCACTGTGCAAGTTTTTGTTTCATGTTCATAGTTAATTGCCTTTGCGCTAGTCTTTTGTTTCATAACCCAGTTTTTGTACCGCCATTGTGCGCGCCTTTTGTTTGTTCCTGTTTTTAGTTCTAGTGTCAAAATAAAAGATGTCTCTACCTTCACGTCATCTATGGTCCCAGTTCACTTGCTTCTCGGGAAAACAACCACCTTATGGTCCAAGTCGTGACAATATCTAAGTTACATTTTAAACCGGTGCGGGTGGCACTGGGAGCAGGTGGGTAAAGTGTCTTGCCCAAGGACACAACGGCAGTGACTAGGTTGGCGGAAGCGGGGATCGAACCTGGAACCCTCAAGTTGCTGGCACGGCCACTCTACCAACCGAGCTATACTGCCCCAAGAATTCTAATTCTACTTCTATTCTAAGAAACAAAGACTTAATTTAGAGGTTATTTGGTTAAGGTTGGGGTTGGGGTTAGGGTTCTAATAAGGCCATGCAGAATAAGGCAATTAATAAGTACTTATAAATGACTAATTAAGAGCCAATATGTTACTAATTTGCATGTTGATAAGCAACTAATTAATGGTGAATATGTCCCCAATTGATTACCGTATTGTCATGACGTGGACTTTGGTGCGGTTTGTTTTCCCGTGGTGCAAAGCGACTGGACCGGACATGGCGTGAAGGTAATGACATCTTTTATTACTAACTCGAAAATATTTATAAAAACAAAGGGTATAAACAAAAGACACTCTCTGCGGAGGTACATAACTTGGCTATGAAAACAAAAACTATCACCATAACGTAAACCATGGACGTAAAACAAAAACTTGCAAACTGTGGCATGACTGTCGAACACTTACTTGGAACGAGAAAAGAGCATGGATCATCATCATGGATAACAAGGGCGTGGAGAGGGCGATGTCGCCGGGCTGACTGCCTGGCGACTACAGGCTTTAAGAGTGATGTGGTGATTGACAACAGGTGCATGAGTCCAAGTGAATCAGGTGCGTGACATGAGGACGGGTGAAAACTAATGGGTTGTCATGGAAACAAAACAATGGAGTGAAAAAACAGGAACTAATGGGGTCTTAAAGTAACATAACACAACTAAACAAAACATGATCACAAAGACATGACACAAACATATATATATATATATATATATATATATATATATATATATATATATATATATATATATATATATATATATATATATATCGTTGGGAGTTTCCTCCTCTCCCAGCTTGCTAGCCTCAACCTGAACCTTGGTATTTACCGTGATGACGGACTGGCAGTGTGCCTCGCCAAGGAGCAGCGAGAACACCAAGAAGCGCATATGCCAAATCTTCAAAGAAAACGGCCTACGGATCACGATTGAAGCCAACAAGCAAACCGTCAACTTCCTCGACGTCACTTTCAACCTGAGAAATAACAGCTACCAACCATTTACGAAACCCAACACAACACTCCAATACGTGCACCATGACAGCAACCACCCACCCACCACCACGAAAAGAATACCTACCGGAATTAATAAAAGGCTATCGATGCTGTCATCTAGCAAAGCTGAATTCGACCAAGCAACCCCCCCGTACCAGGAAGCACTTGATGAAAGCGGATACAACTTCACCCTCACCTATGAACCCACTCCAGGAAACCAACCAAAAAAGAGCAGAAAACGAAACAACATCATCTGGTACAATCCGCCATTCAGCAAAAACGTCTCAACCAACATCGGCCGCAAGTTCCTCACTCTGATCGACAAACACTTCCCCAAAGGCAACACTCTAAGAAAAATATTCAACAAGAACAACATTAAATTGAGCTACAGCTGTATGAATAACATACAACAAATAATTTCACACCACAACAAAGCAATTGCAAAAGGACTGCCTGCCCCCAGACTAAACGACTCTGAAACCAATAAGGAATGTAACTGCCCCAAGAAACCTGATTGCCCTCTCAACGGAGGGTGCTAACAAACATCAGTCGTTTACCAAGCAAAGGTAATACGCAAGGACATTAACACATCCGACGCGTACGTAGGATTAACCGAAGGAGCGTTCAAAACAAGATGGAATAATCACAACGCCTCCTTTAGAAACCAGACCTTACGGAATTCTACAGAACTCAGCAAACACATTTGGAACCTCAAAGACAATGATGTTGAATATTCAATAACATGGCTAATTCTTGCATCCAGCACACCTTGCAACAGTGGTAATAAAAGATGCAACCTATGCTTGAAAGAGAACCTGTTTATTATATATCATCCAGATCTATCATCCCTCAACAAGCGCAGTGAAATCATTTCAACATGCCGCCACAGACGGAAATACCTCCTAGGTAACACATGAGCCAATCACCACACCCTATGCCTGCCTGTACCCACCCACTCTGTGCCCTATATAAACCATTGTATGTGAATGCTTCCATTAAAATCTCCTGATGATTGAGGGAACCCCTCATGAAACAGTTCTGTAGAGACAAAGTAGTCTTGTAATTTTTCCCACACCTACATATTGCGCTCTACGACGGTATCGAGCACTATTCTCTGGATAATCCAATCAAGACATATATATGTATATATATATATGATATACAATTTGGTGGGCGTGTCTTGAATATGGCTCTATAGCCCGGAAAGTAAAGCAACAATTCACACTACATGAATAATAGCCTTTGAAAACTGTTGATATTTAACCTAAACCTTATTTAGCGAGTTGGGCCTTGTGCAGGTGTTCCTAACCATACGTCACCATGGTCGTCCTCCCAGGTTTCCTTCACGTCAACAAGATAGGACACAAGGCGGCACGGAGACGTCGACACTCACCCTTTGACCTCCGCACTGGCGACACGTGCCAGTCGGCGAAGGAAGAAAGCAGCAAGGCCGACAACACAGGTAACAGGCCTATCGTGTGTACACCCCACCCACGCCATAAACACACACACACACACACATTTCTCCCCCTCTCCGCCCCTCCCTCCATAGCGTGAGGAAGCCAGGGCGGCTGCAGTCTTCCCCCGCCCGGAGATAAGACTGTCTCCAAGCGGCCTCACACACCTCCTGTCATCTGTCTGCTCTCCTTATCAGCCGGCTGCCGCTGCCGCATGCTGGTGTTGATGCTCTAATTAAAGCCACCTTGTCATATCTGCGCCGCCGCGCCGCCACTCTCGATCCGGGACATAAACTTAGTCTTTGTTGCATTGTTCAGCGCTTTTGTTTTGCACTGTAAGGGAACTTGTTGTGCCGCACCGAGACGTCTACTGTATATCATTGTGACTACTGTATGCCCGCCATTGTACTCTACTGTACTCTACTGTATTTAGCTTTCTTGGCCTTTTTTGGGGTCATTTGAACAACGTGAGACGGAAACGTGGTGTCACAGTTGTCGATTCGTATACATTTGCATAACAGTTATTTTACTAATTCAAACTTAAGTGACATTATCTAATCAACATTTTTTATTTTTTTTTATTATGTTTTCGCTATTTTTGTTAAAGACTGTAGTTGAAAAAAAAAAAAAAATCAGCCCAAAAAAAAAGATTGAAAAACTAATGAATCCAGAAAGTTTTTTGCGACCTTCAAAAAGATTTTTTCTTTTTAAAGTTCCTCGATTCCAGGACTTTTAAGTCCTGTTTGGCTTTGAAGATAATACAATCAAATGTCTCCAAAAGGGTTGAGTCGTAAGACAACTGTTCCCAGCACCAGATTTTGAATAGAATAGTTAGTATAGTATTAGATGTGTTAAAAAAAAAAAATCGATTAACATTCGAATCTCAATTATTTATTCTGGTTCTAAATCGATTCATAATTTTCAAAAGTCTCTTGAAATTTTTTTTTAAGTCAATCTCCTTGTTTTATATATATATATATATATATATATATATATATATATAAAACAAATACAACAAGGAGATTGGCCTATATATATATATATATATATATAAAACAAATAAAACAAGGAGATTGGCCTATATATGTATATATATACGTATATATATATGTATATATATACGTATATATATATGTATATATATATATACGTATATATATGTATATATATACGTATATATATATGTATATATATACGTATATATATATACGTGTATATATATATACACATATATATATACGTATATATATATACATATATATACATATATATATATATATACGTATATATATATACATATATATATACGTATATATACATATATATATATACATATATATATATACGTATATATATACATATATGTATATACATACGTATATATATACATATATATATATATATATATATATATATATATATATATATATATATATATATATATATATATATGCAACACTAAATTGGCCCTACTGTGTGAATGTGAGTGTGAATGTTGTCTGTGTCTATCTGTGTTGGCCCTGCGATGAGGTGGTGACTTGTCCAGGGTGTACCCGCCTTCTGCCCGATAGAAGCTGTGATAGGCGCCAGCGCCCCCCGTGACCCCAAAAGGGAATAAGTGGTAGAAAAGGTATATATATATATATATATATATATATATATATATATATATATATATATATATATATATATATATATATATATATATATATATATATATATATATATATATATATATATATATATATATACATCTTTGCCTCCAAGGTTTTTCATTGTCCCATTGGGTAGAGATTTTCCTTGCCCTAATGTGGGAACTGAGCCGAGGATGTCATTGTGGCTTATGCAGCCCTTTGAGACACTCGTCATTTAGGGCTGTATAAATAAACATTGATACAAAAGGAATACGCGGTAGGAAATGGATATATATAATATATATATATATATATATATATATATATATTATATATATATATATATATACTGTGTATATATATATATATATAAAATTATATAGTATGATATATTTGTAACCCTTTTTGTAAGTTTATAATATATTATTCATCCCATAAAATATATTGCGAGAATCAGTTTGAATTGAGAATCAGTTCTGAACCGAATCATCCCCCAAGAATTGAAATCGAATGGTGAGTTGTTGTAAGATTCACATTCCCAGTATATAAGGTCAGAAGGCCTTCAAAAAGGGCAAAATAAATGAAAAAAACCAAACAAATAATACATGTTGGATATTTTCATATAGAACTGAAATGTATTAAGAAATTTGGGGAAAAATAATAAAATCTTCAAAAACTTAAGGACTTGTATGTGCTGTTTGGCTTTGAAGATATTTACAGCCGAATATCCCCCAGAGGATTAAATTAGAACTACAATTTTCATCTTTTATTTTTGACCTTTCACTATTTTTAATCCCAGTTTAGGTAAAGTTAAACAATTTCCCCCAAAAAGCTCCTATTAGATTTAAAACTACATTGAAACACTCCCATGTTTTCTGGATCATAGGGCGCACCGGATTATAAGGCGCACTGCCAATGCATGGTCTATTTCCGATCTTTTTTCATATATTAGGAAGACCGGATTATGGGGCGAATTAAAGGAGTTATATTATTATGATTTTTTTTCTAAATATAAACTCTTCCTTGTGGTCTACATAACATGTAATGGTGTTTTTTTGGTCAAAATGTTTCATTGATTATGTTTTACAGATTTTCTGACAATCGCTTCCGGATGCGCCATTTTGTGGGCGGTCTTATTTACGTGGCCCACCTTCGCCAGCATCTTCTCCCCGTCATCTTTGTTGTAGCGGTGTAGCGTGCAAGGACGGGAGTGAAATAAGTGTCAAAAGATGGAGCTAACTGTTTTAATGACATTCAGACTTTACTTCAATCATTACTTCAAGCATCTCCTCATCCGTGGCTCACTAGTGCAATTAAAACGCCGGAAATGTGTCCCGCGAAAAACCGTCCAACCGGAACTCTCTAATAACTAAAGTTCCTTGGGTGAATAATGTGAACTCACTAATACCGGTATGTTTTAGCGCTTTCATGGTGAGTTTACTGACAGATATAAGTAAAAGCTTTCCACTACTTTATATTAGAAATGGCAACAGTGGAGAGAAAAAGAAGAAGCTTATCGACTACGGCGTCTCCACGGACTATAAAGGCGGACACGCGCAATTTTTCAGGACTTATGCAGATCCCAAATACACATCGGCAGGTACCAGAAGGTAAAAAAAAAGTTGCTTTTGCATAATATTGCCAAACAAAATGCCGGATAATATGTCTCACTTTATACACACACCATAATAATACTCGTATGTTTAATGCGCCGACAATCCATCAAGTGGTGCGGCTTCATAGCTTACCAAAGTCGTACCAAAACATGTTGATAGATTTTTGAGCGCCCTGTGTAATGATCTATATTTTCAAAAGAACATATAACATGTTGGTGTTATTTACTTGAGTCATATTGCCCTCATAGTGTAGTCAGCACGTATCTCTTATGTTTGACTGCCATCTACTGGTCACACTTATTATTACACTGTCTACCAAATAAAATTGTTTCAAGATCGGTAAGCAAAACGGGAATTATTTTGTACATTAGGCCTCACCTTGTCTCCTCCAAACATATCGCTGGGTTTTGGGGTCAAAGAGATCAATTTTAGTTTCTTCTGACATCACATGGACAAAGATAATACCTTCTGGAGGATGGTTCAGTGGTCAAAATGTAATTAGTTAGTTTATACCAGTTTCTTTGAAAATTGCAGTAGGAACTAGGGTTGTACGGTATACCAGTACTAGTATAATATTGCTGTACTAATGAATCAAAAACGGTACTATACTCTGTTTGAAAAGTACCAGTTCGCCATATTTTTTTTTTCTAACAGGCATGACGGCGTGTCGTCACATTGCTGGTTTTACGAGCAGATGAGCATGTTCGGCAGCGCACAATCACGGACACAGTGTATAGACAGAAAAGGGAGAACGTTGGTGATGTTTACTTGAGTCATATTGCCATCATGTTGCAGTCCACATGTATCTCTTATGTGTGACTGCCATCTACCGGTCACACTTATCATTACACCGTGTATCAAATAAAATTGCTTCGAGTTCGGTAAGCAAAACCGGAATTATTCCTTACATTTGGCGCGCCGGGTTATAAGGCGCAATGTCGAGTTTTGAGGGGGGAAAAACAAAGGATAGTCCGGAAAATACGGTGCTATTCCTTGCAGCTTTGTCTGATGTCAGGACTATGGCGATTTTTGACTTGGCAAGATGTCCCAGTGGTGTAGATTATACACGACTATTGCAGGTCCTCAGACAGCTGGGTGAAATAGCCGTGATGCTCATGGCGTCCACACAAATAAACACAAACACACACACATTCAAACTGGTTATCATTTGGAATGGGGACTGAGTGTTTTGATCATGACTTGTGGGGACCACCCTTTCTACAGGTTGTGGAGGCATATGAAAATGAGGTAAAATGGCCACTGCCTAGTTAGCTCATACATGTCTTTAAATCTCTGGATTGATGAAGTAATGTGCTGATCATACTTACTGGGGACCCTGGGGAAAAAGACTTATATGGTTCATGGGGATCAAATTTAAATCATTTTGCATAATTCACACAACTTTGTACGTGACTACTGAGGACCATTTAAAAAAAAAAAAGTAAAACATTAAATATGACATAATCCTCAGAATCTAGCACTAAAGCTGTGCTCTTATAGGACGTTTCACCACTTAAATGCTAAAGCAAATCCTTCATCTTCTGTGACATTACTGAAAACTGCTATTCAGCAGTAACGAAGTTGTCTGCAACTGCAACTACCATATATAGAAGGATGGGAAATTCTGAATGTGAATCATACTTTCAAGTAATTATGATTTATAATCAATGCGGCATGAAAATGTAATTCTAAGGAACACTAAACCAGATTTTGTTTTTGGAAAAAATATATTAGTTTTATCTAAGGGTGGATACCATACAGAATCACAGTACTATTAAAGGCCTACTGAAACCCACTACTACCGACCACGCAGTCTGATAGTTTATATATCAATGATGAAATATTAACATTGCAACACATGTCAATACGGCCTTTTTAGTTTACTAAATTGCAAAGAATCCTGTTGAAAACGTCGCGGAATGATGATGCGTAAAATGACGCGTGCGCGTGACGTCACAGTTGGTAGCGGACATGTTCTTCCAGCGCCGATCACGGCTAAAAGTCGTCTCTTTTCATCACGTAATTACACAGTATTCTGGACAACTGTGTTGCTGAATCGTTTGTAATTTGTTCAATTAATAATGGAGACTACAAAAAGGAAAAGATATTGGTGGAAAGCGGCGTATTGCAACACAAACACAGCCGGTGTTTCTTTGTTTACATTCCCTAAAGATGACGGTGAAGCTATAATATGGAACAGAGCGGTCAAGTGAACATGGTTCTCTTCTACATGTCGACCGGCAGGTTTCGGTTAGAGAAAATTGTGGTAATAAGTCGGCTCTTACCGTAGACATGAGCGGAGCTTGTGTCGTTCCTCTTGCAGCTGTCAAAGAGGCAGCTGCGACTCTCTTGGCTCCTCCGTGGCTTCCCTCAGAGACACTGGCGGTCACCACACCCCTCCGACTTTCAGGTATGACTATATAATCTCACTGAAACACTAGTAACACAATAGGCAGATACGGGATTTTCCAGAATTATCCTAGTAAATGTGTCTAATAACATCTGAATCGCTTCCACTGCCCTCGTCTTTTTTTCTTCTTCTAGTCCTTCACTCTCACTAGCCTCATCCACGAATCTTTCATCCTCACTCAAATTAATGGGGAGATTGTCGCGTTCTCGGTCTGAATCGCTCTAGCTTCTGGTGGCCATGATTATTAATAATAATAAGATGACGGTGAAGCTTTAATATGGAACAGAGCGGTCAAGCGAACATAGTTCTCTTCTACATGTCAACCGGCAGGTTTCGGTTAGAGAAAATTGTGGTAATAAGTCGGCTCTTACCGTAGACATGAGCGGAGCTTGTGTCGTTCCTCTTGCAGCTGTCAAAGAGGTAGCTGCGACTCTCTTGGCTCCTCCGTGGCTTCCCTCAGAGACACTGGCGGTCACCACACCCCTCCGACTTTCAGGTATGACTATATAATCACACTAAAACACTAGTAACACAATAAGCAGATAAGGGATTTTCCAGAATTATCCTAGTAAATGTGTCTAATAACATCTGAATCGCTCCCACTGCCCTCGTCTTTTTTTTCTTCTTCTAGTCCTTCACTCTCACTAGCCTCATCCACGAATCTTTCATCCTCACTCAAATTAATGGGGAAATTGTCGCATTCTCGGTCTGAATCGCTCTAGCTGCTGGTGGCCATGATTATTATTAATAATAATAATAATGGATTAGATTTATATCGCGCTTTTCTATTGTTAGATACTCAAAGGTCTCACAGAGAAGTGGAAACCCATTATTTATTCACACCTAGTGGTGGTAAGCTACATCTGATTGTAAACAATATGCGGATGTGAGGAGCTCTAAAACCCGTGACGTCACGCGCACATCGTCTGCTACTTCCGGTACAGGCAAGGCTTTTTTATTAGCGACCAAAGGTTGCAAACTTTATCGTGGATGTTCTCTACTAAATCCTTTCAGCAAAAATATGGCAATATCCCGAAAGATCAAGTATGACACATAGAATGGACCTCCAACTCCGTTTGAATAAGAAAATCGCATTTCAGTAGGCCTTTGAAGTTATATGGGCCAAAGCGTAAAAATCACTTCAATCAATCAATCAATCAATCAATCAATGTTTATTTATATAGCCCTAAATCACAAATGTCTCAAAGGACTGTACAAACCTACTCCGACTACGACATCCTCGGAAGAACCCACATAAGGGCAAGGAAAACTCACACCCAGTGGGACGCCAGTGACAATGATGACTATGAGAAACCTTGGAGAGGACCTCAAATGTGGGCAACCCCCCCCCACCCCCCCTCTCTAGGGGGCCGAAAGCAATGGATGTCGAGCGGCATCTTTAGAATGGATCCGACTATCATTTAAAAAGGTTTCCCTTTTTAGGTCCCCACAACTTCAGAAGTCCCCTAAAGGTGACTGTGTAAACAAAACGATGTCCCCATTAAGTAAGCATTGCCACACACACACACACACACACACACACACACACACACACACACACACACACACACACACACACACACACACACACACACACACACACACACACACACACACACACACACACACACAGAGCACTCAACATTTTTTCCCCTTGGCCCCCCCTTATCTGATTAAAGTGTTTACAAAGTGGGAGTGCTGTAAAAACAGGTCCGGCAGATTATTTTTTATTATATTCCTCTTACTCGAAACAAAGCCGACCTTGTGTCTCATGTTTTTCCAAGCACTGTTTTCACACCTTTCAGGCTTTCTTATCAGCGCCTTTTGACCCCCGGAGTCATTCAATGATCCAATCAGGCGAGCAAAAGAATATATGTACACACACACACACACACACACACACACACATCAATGCTTCGCCGGAGTGACGCCGATCTTAACAAACAGGTTACGTGGGTGCCGGCAGCTTGTTTTGTCTCCTATTCACTGTAACTCTGACATCAGTGTATCTGATAAGAGGAGCCAGGTTCCAAAGAGATACTCTAGCACCAAAAAAAAAAAAAAAAAAAAAAGCATACTCATAAATGTTTACAGCTCGCCATTAAACTTTGCTTTAGATGTTGAATGTGTCAGTGGCTGATAGCCGGGGCCTGTCAGCTGATTTACGGTCATGGCTGAAATTACCTTAGTGACGCCTGGAGAGGATGACTAACCAACTCAGGTAGGGTCAACAAGCGCAGACGGTCTGATAAGGAAGAGATAGAGAGGAAGACAGAGAGAGGGAGAGAAAGAGAGAGAGAGAGGCCTTGGGATGGACAAGAAGAATGAGGGTCACTTCACGTAAACATGGCAGACATCTCTTCATCTACCCCGAAGACACGAGACCAGACGCCAATGGCTATCTGATTGATTCCCCTGTTGGTCCGAGGATCGCTATCAGCGGTACGCACTTTCACGTGTAGTCCATGGTCTGGAGAGATTGCCGAGCCCATGTTCAAACCGTCCATCTAGAATCGTCTTGTTACTTAAAAGGGTGGAGATTAGACACTTAGGGGTCAAATATTGTGGTCGTAGGAAAATGACGGCCGTGGTTACGTTTGTTCGGTTACTTCCGTTCGTTTGTTGTACTACAGTGATTTAGCCATTCCTTTACCACTTTTGGTGTGTGTTTGGGGTCGTTGTCCTGTTGGAACACCCACCTGCGCCCAAGACCCAACCTCCGGGTTGATGGTTTTAGGTTGTCCTGAAGAATTTGGAGGTAATCCTCCTTTGTCATTGTCCCATTTACTCTCTGTAATGCACCAGTTCCATGTAGTCCATGTTCTGGAGAGCTTGCCAAGCCATGTTCAAAACAGTAAAGCTCCAGTCCATCTAGTTTTTATAGTTGTCCCTACTACTTAAAGGTTCCGGAACTGGCTGACAAATAATGTTGTCGTAGGAAAATGACAGCCCCGGTTACATTTGTTAGTTTTGGTTTGTTCGCTTTCTTTCGTTCGTTTGTAGTAATTTCTACGAAAATGGCCAAGTACTATAATTCTACACATTAACATTTACACATACTGTCGTGGTCAAAAGTTTATATACTTATCTTGACCACTTTTGGCGTGTGTTTGGGGTCATTGTCCGTTGAAACACTCAACTGCGCCCAAGACTCAACCTCCGGGTTGATGGTTTTAGGTTCTCATGAAGACTTTTGAGATAATCTTCCTTTTATCATTGTCCCATTTACTCTCTGTAAAGCACCAATTCCATGTAGTCCATGTTCTGGAGAGCTTGCCAAGCCCCGTTCAAAACAGTAAAGCTCCAGTGCATCTATAATTGTCCTGTTCCTCAAAGGGTCCGGGACTGGCTGAGAAATATTGTCGTAGAAAAATGACGACCCCTGTTATGTTTGTTAGCTTCGGTTTGTTCGCTTTCTTCCGTTCGTTCGTAGTAATTTCTATGAAAACGGCCAAGTACTATAATTCTACACATTAACATTTACACATACTGTCATGGTCAAAAGTTTTTATACTTATCTTAACCACTTTTGGCGTGTGTTTGGGGTCATTGTCCTGTTGAAACACTCAACTGCGCCCAAGACCCAACCTCCGGGTTGACGGTTTTAGGTTGTCATGAAGAATTTGGAGGTAATCCTCCTTTGTCATTGTCTCATTTACTCTCTGTAAAGCACCAGTTCCATGTAGTCCATGTTCTGGAGAGCTTGCCAAGCCCCGTTTAAAACAGTAAAGCATTGTCCTGTTATTTAAAGAGTGGAGTTTAGACACTTGGGGGTCCGGGACCGGCTGACAAATATTGTGGTCGTACAAAAATGACGACCATGGTTACGTTTGTTGGCTTCGGTTTGTTCGGTTACTTCCGTTCGTTTGTAGTAATTCCTATGAACACTATAGTTCTACACATTAGCATTGACACATACAGTCGTGGTCAAAAGTTTATATACTCTTGTAAAGGACATAATGTCATGGCTGTCTTGAGTTTCCAATGGTTTCTACAACATTCATGAAGTTTGGTTCTTTTATTATGGGTCTACTGAAAATGTGAGTAAATCTGCTGGGTCAAAAGTAAACATACAGCAATGTTGATATTTGGTTACATGTCCCTTGGCAAGTTTCACTGCAATAAGACACTTTTGGTAGCCATCCACAAGCTTCTGGTTTAATTATTGACTACTCTTGACAAAATTGGTGGAGTTCAGCTAAATTTTTTGGTTTTCTGACATGGACTTGTTTCTTCAGCATTGTCCGCACGTTATTGTCAGGACTGTAAGAATGTCATTCTAAAACCTTAGTTCTAGCCTGATTTAGCCATTCCTTGACCACTTTTGGTGTGTGTTTGTGGTCATTGTCCTGTTGGAACACCCAACTGCACCCAAGACCTAACCTCCGGGTTGATGATTTTAGGTTGTCATGAAGAATTTGGAGGTAATCATCCTTTATCATTGTCCCATTTACTCTTTGTAAAGCACCAAATCCATGGAGTCCATGTTCTGGAGAGCTTGCCAAGCCCCGCTCAAAAGAGTAAAGCTCCAGTCCATCTATAATTGTCCTGTTCCTTAAAGGGTCCGGGACTGGCTGACAAATATTGTCGTAGAAAAATGACGACCCCTGTTATGTTTGTTAACTTCGGTTTGTTCGCTTTCTTCCGTTCGTTTGTAGTAATTCCTATGAAAATGGCCAGGTACTATAGTTCTGCACATAAGCATTTACACATACAGTCGTGGTCAAAAGTTTATATATACTTGTAAAGGACATAATTTCATGGCTGTCTTGAGTTTCCAATGGTTTCTACAACTCTTATTTTTTTGTGATAGAGTGATTGGAGCACATACTTGTTGGTCACAAAAAAACATTCATGAAATTTGGTTCTTTTATGAATTTATTATGGATCTACTGAAACTGAAAATGTGACTAAATCGGCTGTTGGAACACCCAACTGCGTGGTTAAGAGGGGAGGAGTATAATTCACCAACTGGAGTATTTCATCTATATATATATATATATATATATATATATATATATATATATATATATAGTGAATTGTAGCTATATATATTTATTTTATTATATATATAAATAAAAGAAATAGTTGAATTTCATATGGCACCTATTAAATACACAGTAATAAAAACACAGTTGTTCTACTAACTGTACTGTGCTTGCTGGTTACTAAGAAAATAACAACAACACTTACCTTTCACTATTTGAGTAACCTTTGTTCTGCCATTTTCCTATTGGCGAGCAATCTCCGAATCCCGGAACATATCCTTCACGGATTTGTTGTAGACATCCGCAAATGAGAACGGGATGTTGCTTCTAGCTATCAGCATAGCCATCTTTGTCTCAGCATAAGTCACACCATCGGGTCTCCATTTTGCGAGGTGGCCCATATTACTGGGTTGTGAACGATGCTACGCTGCTGACCGTTCATGAACGAGTATATCCGTTCGGCCGCCGTGTTCAATCGAGAAGTTTGTTCTATAAAATTTACAGTCAACATAACCTTTCCCCTTCGAACTCTCCTGGATAAACTGAAATTCTTGTTTCCAATCGTACTGGAACTTGCAAGCGTATTTCTTCATTTTGCTCATTGACGCTGTAATATATTTGGTTGGAGTCAATAACCAGGCGACGTGATGAAGTTACGTCTCTTTACTGTACAGACTCCCTAATGCATGTTCCTTGACTGCACTTAAATGTAGAATATATTTACATTCTATTCTATTCTATGTACAGTAGATGGCAGTATTGTTCTGTTTAAGAGGTTACAACATTGCTGAGTCACGCCCCCTCCAGCTCCGCCTGAATTTCGGGAGATTTTCGGGACAAAATTTGTCCCAGGAGGTTTTCAGGAGAGGCGATGAATTTCAGGAGTCTGATGGGTCAAATGCAGAGAACATTTTGCCACACCTAGTGTGTGTGTGTGTGACAATCATAGGTACTTTAACTTTTAAAACAAGAAACAGCACAATCGTGTCTTGGGTGCTGACGGCAACTGGGGGAACTACGGTTTATCGACATGGTGAAGCGGCCGAAATGCAAGTGTTCATTATTTTAAAACCGTAGCGCTTGTTGCAAATGTGCCCATGCTATATCCAGCCCGGTGCCTTTAAGTGTGCGCCGTCGTTAGCCCAGAATGACCCGGTCCAGGCATCAACGCCCATTCGTCTCAATCAGCCTCCATTTTCATTCAATATTCACAAAAAATAAATAAATAAAAATAAAACAGCGGCTCCTACTTCAGGCCATAAAAGGCGCGCGCACGCACCGCCGGCGTGTCTCGCAGCCGCGCATGCTGCCATAATGCCATTTTAGAGTAATAGCACGGCTAGCAAATAACAGTTAACCGTGTTAACATCTGTCTCTGGCGCGCCGGGCGCCCGTGCGAGCATCTGTCATCTTTATCAATGAGCAGGAGAGGCAGTGGGGGGGGGGGTCTTTGACACAAATCTAATTTGCCCCCTGAAACATCTCGTCCTCCTGTGTCATTTGCCTTCATGGCCCGCTAACAATGATGTCACAGGTGTTCTCCGAGCTTTAAGGCCTCCTTCAACATTTGTGCCTCGGTGCTCCGGTTTTGACTGGAAATAAAAATGGGACAATTGGTGTGCACTTCTCATGGGTATTTTTTGCCATGCGCAGTAAAGAACATATGCATTAAAGGCCTACTGAAATGAGATTTTCTTATTTAAACGGGGATAGCAGGTCCATTCTATGTGTCATACCTGATCATTTGTGGGTTCTTCCGAGGATGTTGTAGTCGTAATGATTTGTGCAGTCCTTTGAGACATTTGTGATTTGGGATTGTAGCTGAGATAGGCGCCAGCGCCCCCCGCAACCCCGAAAGGGAATAAGCGGTAGAAAATGGATGGATGGATGGCTATATAAATAAACATTGATTGATTGATTGATCATTTCGCGATATTGCCATATTTCTGCTGAAAGGATTTAGTAGAGAACATCGATGATAAAGTTTGCAACTTCTGGTCGCTAATAAAAAAGCCTTGCCTGTACCGGAAGTATGTGCGCGTGACATCACGAGTTGTAGGGCTCCATACATATTCACATTGTTTATAATGGGAGCCACCAGCAGTAAGAGCAATTCGGACCGAGAAAGCGACAATTTCCCCATTAATTTGAGCGAGGATGAAAGATTCGTGAATTAGGATATTGATTGTGAAGGACTACAAAAAAAAAAAAAAAGCGACGGCTCCGGGCGGCGGCAGTGTGAGCGTTTCAGATGTAATTAAACACATTTACTAGGATAATTCTGGAAGATCCCCTATCTGCTTATTGTTTTAATAGTGTTTTAGTGAGATTGTAAAGACATACCTCGAGGTCGGCTGGCTGCGGTGAACACGCAGTGTCTCAGAGAGAAGCCGAGGAGCCAAGCTCACAGCTGCCTTTCAAACAGCTACTGCAGGACGACGAATAATCCACTGATTTCTCCGGTAAGATATATGTCACAATTTCCCCATCCAAAAACATGCTGGTTGACGTAAAGAAAACATGTTCACTGCTTCACAACGAATTAGACACATTTACTAGGATAATTCTGGAAGATCCCTTATCTGCTTATTGTTTTAGTAGTGTTTTAGTGAGATTGTAAAGACATACCTCGAGGTCGGATGGCTGCGGTGAACACGCGGTGTCTCAGAGAGAAGCCAAGCTCACAGCTGCCCTTCAAACAGCTACTGCTGTCACGTTTGATGCGCATTGAGATGCGCGGAGGTGTCAACTCAAGATGCATGGGACCTGACAAGCAAGTTAGCAGGTAAGAGCTGGTTTAATGTATAACAAATGATTAAATAACACTGATGCAAAAACAAACGAAAGCGCGTGCAACGCACGGGGAGCTAGGCTAACACTAGCACTGGGGTAAAGTCCAATAGCTAAGGTGGAACTTAGCAAGCCAAAAACAGGACCAGATCATCGAACGTGAGTGTTTGCAAAAAGCAAGTGAAGAACTCGGGCAGAACAAAGAGGAGGAGGCGGGTATAAATAAAGAAACGGCAATCAAAAACAGGTGTGCGCCGGGCGTCAGTGCAGGTGGAACAAATGAAGTTGCTATGGTGACGAATACATACAAGGAAGTGCTCAAATACTGGGATCGGCAGAGTCCAAAACGTGATCAAAACATACACCAAAGCAAACAATAAATGATCCGTGTAGTGCAGGGGTGCCCATTACGTCGATCGCGATCGACTGGTCGATCTCGGAGGGTGTGTCAGTCGATCTCAAGCCAGGCATTAAAAAATACACATAAAAATGAGCAATCATCGAACAAACTTCAGGAATTTTCATGTATCTTACACATTTTGTGTAATTATAACAATAATACCACTTTATAAAATACATTATATTTACATGACCTAATTGACCAGGTTACATCAGTACTAAGGATACCATTAACAAAAGGGGCTCAAAACACCTCACATCCTATAATATGGGCTTTTTAAACATCATATCTCTTGCTTGCTTTGTTGGGTCTGCTCCTGTCTCTGGCCATACTCTCTCCACCCCAACAGACGATGGTGTGGAACACCACAGAGGCCACCACAGTGTATATGTTTCTCTTAGGGACGGCATGGCGCAGTGGGAGAGTGGCTGTGCGCAACCCGAGGGTCCCTGGTTCAATTCCCACCTAGTACCAACCTCGTCACGTCCGTTGTGTCCTGAGCAAGACACTTCACCCTTGCTCCTGATGGGTGCTGGTTGGCGCCTTGCATGGCAGCTCCCTCCATCAGTGTGTGAATGTGTGTGTGAATGGGTAAATGTGGAAGTAGTGTCAAAGCGCTTTGAGTACCTTGAAGGTAGAAAAGCGCTATACAAATACAACCCATTTATTTAATCATCAATCATACCAAGACTTCACTTTCGTCAGTTGTTTGACATTCTCGGCACCCGAGGATCTTGTGAGATGACGCTGGCTGCTGCAAGCTCATATTTAAGAAAAAAATCACTAACAGGGCGGACGCAGAGAAACACATTTTATTTCTAGAGACTCCGTACCTACTGTCAAAACTCTAAAGACCGACTGCACAGTTCCTGTCTTCACCATAAAAGACCTGTTTCATCCTGCCTGTGCTAACAAAATAAGAGTCTCAGAAAGCTAGCGTGCACAAGCTAGAAAGCTACAGAGTTTGATACCAATGTATTTCTCCCCCGCCCTCAGCGACCGCTTTCTCACTTGCTTGCCCACCCGCACACTCACTGACGTCACTCACCTGCTGCCAGACATTAAAGGGCCACACACATATGCTACTCTCATAACAAAGTGTTTAAAAACGAGTATGCAAGTTGGACAAATGAGATGCCAAATCCAACCACTTTCATGTGGTATTGGACAGAAAGGAGGGCTTTTTTTTTTCCTCCATTTGAAAATGCGGACGTTATCAGCACCACTGTCTAATTCCAATCAATGCAAGTCATCAGAATCAAATACACCAACTTATATTCTTGTCTTCATGAAAGGAAGGAATATATGTGTGTTAAAGATGCTTGTATTATCATTAAACACCATTAACTTGTTAACAAAAATGTCTCTTTCATAAATATCCATCCATCATCTTCCACTTATCCGAGGTCGGGTCGCGGGGGCAGCAGCCTAAGCAGGGAAGCCCAGACTTCCCTCTCACCAGCCACTTTGTCTAGCTCTTCCCGGGGGATCCCGAGGCGTTCCCAGGCCAGCCGGGAGACATAGTCTTCCCAACGTGTCCTGGGTCTTCCCGTGGCCTCCTGCCGACTGGACGTGCCCTAAACACCTCCCTAGGGAGGCGTTCGGGTGGCATCCTGACCAGATGCCCGAGCCACCTCATCTGGCTCCTCTCGATGTGGAGAAGCAGCGGCTTTACTTTGAGTTCCTCCCGGATGACAGAGCTTCTCATCCTATCTCTAAGGGAGAGCCCCGCCACCCGGCGGAGGAAACTCATTTCGGCCGCTTGTACCCGTGATCTTATCCTTTCGGTCATGACCCAAAGCTCATGCCCATAGGTGAGGATGGGAACGTAGATCGACCGGGAAATTGAGAGCTTTGCCTTCCAGCTTAGCTCCTTCTTCCCCACAACGGATCGATACAACGTCCGCATTACTGAAGACGCCGCACCGATCCGCCTGTCGATCTCCCGATCCACTCTTCCCCCACTCGTGAACAAGACTCCTAGGTACTTGAACTCCTCCACTTGGGGCAGGGTCTCCTCCCCAACCCGGAGATGGCACTCCACCCTTTTCCGGGAGAGAACCATGGACTCGGACTTGGAGGTGCTGATTCTCATTCCGGTCGCTTCACACTCGGCTGCAAACCGATCCAGTGAGAGCTGAAGATCCCGGTCAGATGAAGCCATCAGGACCACATCATCTGCAAAAAGCAGAGACCCAATCCCGCGGCTACCAAACCGGAACCCCTCAACGCCTTGACTGCCCCTAGAGATTCTGTCCATAAATGTTATGAGCAGAATCGGTGACAAAGGACAGCCTTGGCGGAGTCCAACCCTCACTGGAAACGTGTCCGACTTACTGCCAGCAATGCGGACCAAGCTCTGACACTGATCATACAGGGAGCGGACCGCCACAATAAGACAGTCCGGTACCCCATACTCTCTGAGCACTCCCCACAGGACTTCCCGAGGGACACGGTCGAATGCCTTCTCCAAGTCCACAAAGCACATGTAGACTGGTTGGGCAAACTCCCATGCACCCTCAAGAACCCTGCCGAGAGTATAGAGCTGGTCCACAGTTCCACGACCAGGACGAAAACCACATTGTTCCTCCTGGATCCGAGGTTCAACTATCCGGCGTAGCCTCCTCTCCAGTACACCTGAATAAACCTTACCGGGAAGGATTTCATAAATAAATAAATATAAATTATAAATAGGAATGAGGTAGATCTCCTAGACTTGGTCAATTGAAAAGTAGCTCACCTGCAGAAAAAGTGTGAGCGCCACTGGTGTAGCGGATCGTGACAGCTGCAGGACGACGAATAATCCACTGATTTCTCCGGTAAGATATATATGTCACAATTCCCCCCTCCAAAAACATGCTGGTTGACGTAGAGAAAACATGTTCGCTGCTTCACAACAAACCAAGAAACACCGGCTGTGTCTCGGTGTTAAAAGCAGCTGCAATCCACCGCTTTCCACCAACAGCATTGTTTCTTTATAGTCTCCATTATTAAATGAACAAATTGCAAAAGATTCAGCAACACAGATGTCCAAAATACTGTGTAATATTGCGGTTAAAGCAGACGACTTTTAGCCGCGAGTGGTGCAGCGCTAATATTTCCTTACAGTTTGTGACGTCACAAACACGCGTCATCATTCCGCGACGTTTTCAACAAGAAACTCGCGGGAAATTTAAAATAGCAATTTAGTAAACTAAAAAGGCTGTATTGGCATGTGTTGCAATGTTAATATTTTAATCATTGATATATAAACTATCAGACTGCGTGGTGGGTAGTAGTGGGCTTCAGTAGGCCTTTAAGTCAGGACCTAATTGGACAGCTTTAGTGACATATACTATATTAAAACTCATCCAAATGATAAGAATCAGGTGTCCTAATCAATTGGCCCGGCCACAGGTGTATAAAATCCAGCACTTGGGCACGGAAACTGTTTCTACAAACATTTGTGAAAGAATGGGCCGCTCTCAGGAGTGAATTGTAGTGTGA
>NC_084627.1:13248523-13251023 GCF_033978795.1 Nerophis ophidion | reverse complement strand
CTGCACATTTTTAGCCAGGTATGAAGCAGGATTGGGACTGGAAAGGACGAAAATATTTAAAATCACGATTAAGATCTTGGAATGTAGTGAAAATTAAGTCTGGAAAACTATAATTATGAATACTTTTTTTTAAAAGGACCAATGTAATGAAATGCAAAGGGTAAAAAACATGATGTAATTTAAAAGTGATGTCATAGTTAATGTGTCACATGCGATTCATCACAAGAATGTTGAATTAATCATGTACAAACACAGATTAAACATGCAATTTATTTTAAATGAAAACAAAAACATTTAGAATTTTGTCAAAAATGTAATGAAAATTAAGTGTGGAAAACAGTAATTATGAATATATTTTTAGCGGTAGGAAATGGATGGATGGATGACTAGACATGTATTTTTAATAGGGATGTTAAAGTTAACGAATGCAATAAATCCCCAAAGAAATGGAAATAATCATGTTAAAATACAGATGAATCACACAATGTATTTACAGATTAGTCAGATTAGTCATTTATTTTGAATACAAAGGGCAAAAACGTTTAAAAATTTTGACAAAAATATCGGAATGTATTGAAAAATTAAGTGTGGAAAATTATAATTATGAATTTTTTAAAGGACCAAAGTTGTAATGAAATGCAAAGAAAAAAGTCCATTATGTAATTTAAAAGTGATGTCATAATTAATGTTGTAACTCGTGCGATTCATCACAAGAATGTTGAATTAATCATGTATAAACACAGATTAAACACGCAATTTATTTTAAATGAAAACACAAACATTTAGAATTATGTCAAAAATGTCGGAATGTAATGAAAATTAAGTGTGGAATACAGTAATTATGAATACATTTTTAGCGGTAGAAAAATGGATGGATGGATGAATGGATGAATAGACATGTATTATTAATAGGGATGTTAAAGTTAACGAATGCAATAAATCCCCAAATATATGGAAATAATCATGTTAAAATACAGATGAATCACTGAATTTGTTTACAGATTAGTCAGATCAGTCATTTATTTTAAAAAGGGCAAAACCATTTTAAAATTTTGACAAAAATGTCGGAATGTATTGAAAAATAAACTGTGGAAAATTAAAATGATGAATTTTTAAAAGGACCAACGTTGTAATGAAATGCAAAGCGTAAAAAACATGATGTAATTTAAAAGTGATGTCACAGTTAATGTGTCACATGGGATTCATCACAAAAATGTCAAATTAATCATGTGCAAACTCAGATTAAACACGCAATTTATTTTTAATGAAAACACAAACATTTAGAATTTTGTCAAAAATGTCGGAATGTTATGAAAATTAAGTGTGGAAAACAGTAATTATGAATACATTTTTAGCGTAAGAAAATGGATGGAAGGATGAATGGATGAATAGACATGTATTTTTAATAGGGATATTAAAGTTAACGAATGCAATATGTCCCTAAAGAAATTGAAATAATCATGTTAAAATACAGATGAATCACTGAATTTATTTACAGATTAGTCAGATTAGTCATTTATTTAAAAAGGGCAAAAACATTTTAAAATTTTGACACAAATGTCAGAATGTAATGAAAAATTAAGTGTGGAAAATTATAATTATGAATAAATTTTTTAAAGGATCAAAGTTGTAATGAAATGCTAAGAACAAAGTCCATTATGTAATTTAAAAGAGATGTCATAATTAATGTTTTAACACGTGCGATTCATCACAAGAATGCTTGAATTAATCATGTGTAAACACAGATTAAACACGCAATATATTTTAAATGAAAACACAAACATTTTGAATTTGTCAAAAATGTCGGAATGTAATGAAAATTAAGTGTGGAAAACAGTAATTATGAATACATTTTTAGCGGTAGAAAAATGGATGGATGGATGAATGGATGAATAGACATGTATTATTAATAGGGATGTTAAAGTTAACGAATGCAATAAATCCCCAAAGAAATGGAAATAATCATGTTAAAATACAGATGAATCACACAATTTATTTACAGATTAGTCAGATTAGTCATTTATTTTAAAAAGGGCAAAAACATTTTAAAATTTTGACAAAAATGCCGGAATGTATTGAGAAATTAAGTGTGGAAAATTATAATTATGAATACATTTTTTTAAAGACCAACGTTGTAATGAAATGCAAAGATTAAAGTCCATTATGTAATTTAAAAGAGATGTCATAATTAATGTGTTAACAGATGTGATTCATCACAAAAATTTTGAATTAATCATGTATATACACAAATTAAACACACATTTCATTTTAAATGAAAAAGACAAACATTTTTTGAATTTGGTCTAAAATGTCGGACTGTACTGAAAATTAAGCGTGGAAAACAGTAATTATGATTCATGTTTAAAGTACAATGTTATATGTTAAGAACTAGTAGGCTCCAGCACCCACCGCGACCCCGAAAGGGACAAGCGGTAGAAAATAGATGCATTGATGGATGGATGAATATACATGTATTTTTAATAGGGATGTTAAAGTTAAC
>NC_084627.1:13183523-13243523 GCF_033978795.1 Nerophis ophidion | reverse complement strand
GCAGATAATTTTGCTTAGTTCAAATAAAATACCACTATTTTTTGTATTTATTTTTTTCTTGTTTTTGAACACTGACCTTTTGCAGTGTAGTGCTGTCAAGTTATTTATTACACGCTTTTGAAATTGGATTCCATCCATCCATCCATTTACTACCGCTTATTCCCTTTTGGGGTCGCGGGGGGCGCTGGCGCCTATCTCAGCTACAATCGGGCGGAAGGCGGGGTACACCCTGGACAAGTCGCCACCTCATCGCAGGGCCAACACAGATAGACAGACAACATTCACACTCACATTCACACACTAGGGCCAATTTAGTGTTGCCAATCAACCTATCCCCAGGTGCATGTCTTTGGAAGTGGGAGGAAGCCGGAGTACCCGGAGGGAACCCACGCATTCACGGGGAGAACATGCAAACTCCACACAGGAAGATTCCGAGCCTGGGATTGAACCCAGGACTGCAGGAACTTCGTATTGTGATCACAGGTTATTGTCAATACTTGGACTACAAGGTGATCGTTTTCCCGAGATATAAGTGAACTTGGACCGGAGATGGCACGAAGGTAAAGACATCTTTTATTTTAACAGTGTAACTGCACAAAAAAAGGCAAACAAAAGGCGCGCACAATGGCGGTAGAAAAAACTTGGCTGTGAAAACAAAACTCGCACAAAGGCAAAACTATGAACATAAAACAAAAACTTGCACTGTGGCTTAAATAACGAGAAAAATTACTTGGAACGGAACAAGAACGGGACGTGGATAATTGGCATGGAATACAAGGTGCGTAGTAGGTGACGGAGGGTGATGTTGCCAGAATGAACAACAGAAACAGACAGGCTTAAATAATACTGTGGTGATTGGTGAAAACAGGGGTGAGACATGAGGACAGGTGAAAACCAATGGGACAAATCAAACCAGGAAGTGCAAAAACAGGAACTGAGTGGCCAAAAAACAAACAGAACATGACTAAAACAAAACATGATCACATAGACATGACAGTTATTGCTTTAAAAAAAAAGGCTAATATTGGACATAAATGCAATTTCATTGTCAGAATGTAATGAAGGAGAATTTTTCAATATTTTTTTTTACTTCAATGTATGTCAATTATGTCGTATGTCAGACCTGGGCAAATTAAGGCAGCCCGTTAAGTGTTTTAATCTGGCCCAAATGTTTTTTTTTTTTAGATCTTTTAAGATGGAAACTAGAGATGTCCGATAATGGCTTTTTTGCCAATATCTGATATCACGATATTGTCCAATTCCTAATTACCGATACCAATATATACAGTCGTGGATTTAACACATTATTATGCCTCATTTTGTTGTGATGCCCCGTTGGATGCATGAAAAAATGTAACAAGGTTTTTCCAAAATAAATCAACTCAAGTTATGGAAAAAATTGCCAACATGGCACTGCCATATTTATTATTGAAGTCACAAAGTGCATTATTTTTTTTAACATGCCTCAAAATAGCAGCTTGGAATTTGGGACATGCTCTCCCTGAGAGAGCATGAGGAGGTTGAGGTGTATATTCTAGCATCCGGAAGAGTTAGTGCTGCAAGGGATTCTGTTGTGTTTATGTTGTGTTACGGGTGCGGATGTGGTTACAGTAAAGACGGTCAAAATGAATTGTGGGATTATTCGGCAAAAGTGATAATTTTTTTGTAATCAATCACATACATTGACTTGTTATTTTAGACAGCCCAAATTAGATGTGAGATGTATCATAATCAAAATTAAGTACAGTCTTTGTTTGTTTTATTGTTTATAAAATACAAAACCCAAAACCAGTGAAGTTGGCACCTTGGGTAAATGGTAAATAAAAACAGAATACAATGATTTGCAAATCCCTTTCAAACTATATTCAATTGAATAAACTGCAAAGATACTTATAATTGAACTGAGAAACTTATGGGGTTTTTTTTGCAAATAATCAGTAATTTAGAATTTAATGGCAGCAACACATTACAAAAAAATTGGCGCAGGGGCATTTTTACCACTGCGTTACATGGCCTTTCCTTTTAACAACACTCTTTTACGATGAAGCCACACTGTTGTAACACGTGGCTTGGCATCGTCTTGCTGCAATAAGCAGGGGCGTCCATGATAACGTTGCTTGGATGGCAACATCTGTTGCTCCAAAACCTGAATGTACCTTTCAGCATTAATGGTGCATCACAGATGTGTACGTTACCCATGCCTTGGGCATGAATACACCCCCATACCATCACAGATGCTGGCTTTTGAACCTTGCGCCTCTAACACTCATATGGTTATTTTCCTCTTTGTTCCAGAGGACACAACGTCCACAGTTTCCAAAAAGAAGTTGAAATGTGGACTCATCAGACCACAGGAAACTATTCCAATTTGCATCAGTCCATCTTAAATGAGCTCAGGCTCAGCCAAGCCGGCGGCGTTTCTGGGTGTTGTTGATAAATGGCTTTCGCTTTGCATAGTAGTTTTAACTTGCACTTATAGATGTAGCCACCAACTATAGTTACTGACAGTGATTTTCTGAAGAGTTCCCTGAGCCCATGTGGTGATATCCTTTACACACGGACGTCACCTTTTGATGCAATACCGAAGAAGAAATACATATTAAGTCCTCAATAGCATTCAATTCTGGAGGGTAGGCAATCATTTTTATTCCCCGGGACTGTCGTAGACATGTTGACAGAAGCGAGTTGAGAAGCAGTGCATGCTACTGTAAGTATTATTCATATTTTACCATGACACAACTTGAAATATCGAGGGTTTGAATATAAAATACTAAAAATAAAATAATATCCTGCGATGAGGTGGCGACTTGTCCAGGGTGTACACTGCCTTTCGCCCGATTGTAGCTGAGATAAGCGCCAGCGTCCCCCGCGACCCCGAAAGGGAATAAGCGGTAGGAAATGGATGGATGGATGGAATGAATATAATAATAAAAACATTAAAATAATAAATAAATAAAATAAAATAAATAAAAAATAAAAAATAAATAAAAAATGAATAAAATAAAATAAAAAAATTAAATTTAAAAATTAAAATGGAAAATTATAAATAAAAAGGATGCCACCCAAACACCTCCATGGTGTTTGGGTGGTGTTCGACTGGTAGGAGGCCACGTTGGGAAGACTATGTCTCCCCGCTGGCCTGGGAACGCCTCGGGATCCTCCGGGAAGAGCTGGACGAAGTAGCTGGGGAGAGGGAAGTCTGGGCTTCCCTGCTTAGGCTGCTGCCCCCGCGACCCGACCTCGGATAAGCGGAAGAAGATGGATGGGAATAATAAATAGTACATAATAATAATAATAATATAATAAATAAATAATCCATATATAATATATATATATATATATATATATATAAATAAAATAAATAAACAAATAATGAATACAAACAAAAACGTATACTTTAAGCTCAAAGACGCAATCAATGGTGGAGGATGTTTATGACCTCTCGTGGTGCATAAGTTCCTCAGTTCAAGCAAACATGCCAGCTATCAGGAGATTAGTCAAAATATCCCGTCAAGGTCCAAACCCCCAATTGAGAATGGGGGGGCTGAGATTCCACGCACACACACACGCAGACACTTGAGTCCTGACCGGAGTGTTGCAGTTCTCCCTTGTCAGCGAGATGCAGATTAGAAGTGAGCGGCGGTACCATCAGAGAGCAGGCGCCTGCCTCGCGTTGGCCCGCTGCAAACATGCGTCCAGACACATCTGCAAGCAGTTGACTGGGCCTTTTCCTGCCCGGGTCTGCAAGAGCGACACGCCGATGCTGACCTTATTGTGCCCCGCCTGTCACTTAACCTCCATGTTCCATGTCAGCTCCCCTGCCACCGACGCTCAAGCCGCGCCAACCCTGACACTGAACACACCACCGCTTGAAAGTTGTGACCTCGAAACGCCGACCAAACACCAGGAAAAGAACGGACATTTTTTTGCAAAGATTGGAGGCAGAGTGGAGAAAATCTACAGAGTAGAAAAAAAAAGGAGAGAGAAACAAAATGTCATTTAGAGCAGTGGTCCCCAACCACCGGTCTGAAACATTAATTTTTCCCACTGTCCCACTTAATAAACCAATAAGCTTTTTAATACGTTAAACGCATATTACAATTACTTTGTTATTAAAGGCCTACTGAAATGAGATTTTCTTATTCAAATGGGGATTCTATGTGTCATACTTGATCATTTCGCGATATTGCCTTATTTTTGCTGAAAGGATTAAGTAGAGAACATCGACGATGAAGTTCGCAACTTTTGGTCGCTAATAAAAAAGCCTAGCCTGTACCGGAAGTAGCAGACGATGTGCCCGTGATGTCACAGGTTGTAGGGCTCCTCACATCACTCACATTGTTGATAATCATAGCCTCCAGCAGCAAGAGCTATTTGGACCGAGAAAGAGACGATTTCCCCATTAATTTGAGCGAGGATGAAAGATTCGTGGATGAGGAAAGTGAGAGTGAAGGACTAGAAAGGAAAAAAAAGCGACAGCGGCCGTGGGACCGTTTCAGATGTAATTAGACACATTTACTAGGATAATTCTGGAAAAACCCTTATCTGCTTATTATGTTAATAGCATTTTAGTGAGATTATAAAGTCATACCTCAAAGTCGGATGGCTATGGTGAACACCAGTGTCTCTGAGAGAAGCCGAGGAGCAAAGATCACAGCTTCATTTTTGACAGCTACAGGAGGAGGTCACATAATCCACTCAAGTCTCCGGTAAGAGCTGACTTAATATCACAACTTTCCCATTCAAAAACTTGCTGACGTAGAGAAACATGTTCGCTTGACTGCTCTGTGTTGAAGCTTCACAACAAACAAAGAAACACCGGCTGTGTTTCGGTGCTAAAGGCAGCTGCAATCCACCGCTTTCCACCAACAGCATTCTTCTTTGACGTCTCCATTATTAATGGAACAAATTGCAAAAGATTCAGCAACACAGATGTCCAAATTACTGTGTAATTATGCGATGAAAAGAGACAACTTTTAGCCGTAAGTGGTGCTGGGCTAATATGTCCGCTACAACCCGGGACGTCACAGACACGCGTTATCATTCCGCGACGTTTTCAACAAGAAATTCCGCGGGAAATTTAAAATTGTATTCTAATAAAGTAACCCGGCCGTGTTGGCATGTGTTGCAATGTTAATATTTCATCATTTATATATAAACTATCAGACTGCGTGGTCGGTAGTAGTGGGTTTCAGTAGGACTTTAACGGACATATAACGTGTCAATGTGCCAGATTCTAAACGGTAAATGGGTTGTACTTGTATAGCGCTTTTCAACTTTCAAGGTACTCAAAACGCTTTGACACTATTTCCACATTCACCCATTCACACACACATTCACACACTGATGGCGGCAGCTGCCGTGCAAGGCGCTAACCACCACCCATCAGGAGCAAGGGTGAAGTGTCTGGCTCAAGGACACAACGGACATGACGAGGTTAGCGATCGAATCAGAAAACCCCTCAGGTTTCTTGCATGGCCACTCTCCCAAACAGGCCAATCGTCCACTGTTGCCATTTCTAATATAAAGTAGTGTAAAGTTCTTTGTGGAGAGGCGGGGCCGGCAGTCCGACAGCGAGGCAGGGCACGCCGAAGCCTGGCCCAAGATGGCGGCGAGGAGGCGTGGACGGCGAGCGAGCGGCGAGGCGGGGTGCCCAGCTGGGCACAATTAAATAATCCTCGCGCGCTCTGTAAAAGGGCGACAGCCGGAAACGTGGAGGACAGAGGCGGAGACCGGAGACGAAGCCAGAAAGAAGCGGATGTGGAGCGAGCGCGGAAGAGGGAGAGAGCCGGAGGAAGACGCAGATGCGGCCGGTTGAAAAGCTGAAAGTTTTAATTGAAATAATAAAACAAAAGTCACAAACTGCTCAACGTAATGTCTATCTTTGGTGGTCCATGGAACCCAGACGGTGAGAGTCCGTCACATCCACCCATCCATTTTCTACCGCGTATTCCCTTGGGGAGTCGTGGGGGGCGCTGGTGCCTATCTCAGCTACAATCGGGCGGAAGGCGGGGTACACCCTGGACAAGTCGCCACCTCATCGCAGGGCCAACACAGATAGACAGACAACATTCACTCACATTCACACACTAGGGCCAATTTAGTGTTGCCAATCAACCTATCCACAGGTGCATGTCTTTGGAAGTGGGAGGAAGCCGGAGTACCCGGAGGGAACCCACGCATTCATGGGGAGGACATGCAAACTCCACACAGAAAGATCCCGAGCCCGGGATTGAATCCTGACTACTCAGGACCTTCGTATTGTGAGGCAGACGCACAAACCCTCTGCCACTGTGAAGCCCGAGTCTGTCACATTCTTACTTATATCTGTCAGTAAATTCGCCATGAAAGCGCTAAAACATACCGGTGTAGTGCGTTTACATTATCCACCCAAGGAACTTTTAGTTATTAGAAAGTTCCGGTCGGACGTTTTTTCACGGTACACATTTCCGGCGGATGAGGATATGCTGCTCTGTTATTGATCGAAGTAAAGTCTGAATGTCATTAAAACAGTTAGCGTCATCTTTTGACACTTCTTCCACTCCCGTCCTTGCACGCTACACCGCTGCAACAAAGATGACGGGGAGTAGACGCTGCCGAAGGCGAGCCACGTAAATACGACCCGCCAACTAAACGGCGCATCCTGAAGCGACTGTCAGAAAGCGGCTTGAAGATGATCTGTAAAACATCATCTAAGCAACATTTTGACCAAATAACCACCATTACATGCTATGTAGACCACAAGGAAGTGTTTTACATTTAGAAAAAAAATATATAATATGACTCCCAGAGCCCCAAAAAAGACTGCGGGGTATAGAGCGTCTTCCATTCGGGCTCTAGTACTCTGGAATGCCCTCCCGGTTACAGTTTTTGATGTTACCTCAGTAGAAGCATTTAAGTCTCATCTTAAAACTCTTTTGTATACTCTTGCCTTTAGATAGACCGCCTTTTTAGACCAGTTGATCTGCCGTTTCTTTTCTTTTTCTCCTATGTCACCCCCTCCCTTGTGGAGGGGGTCCGGTCCGGTGGCCATGGGTGAAGTACTGGCTGTCCAGAGTCGGGGACCCAAGATGGACCGCTCGTCCAGAGTCGGGACCCAGGATGGACTGCTCGTCCAGAGTCGGGACCCAGGATGGACCGCTCGTCCAGAGTCGGAACTCAGGATGGACTGCTCGTCCAGAGTCGGGAACCCAGGATTGCCCGCTCGTCCAGAGTCAGGACCCAGGATGGACCGCTCGCCTGTGTATCGGTTGGGGACATCTCTGCGCTGCTGATCCGCCTCCGCTTGGGATGGTTTCCTGACTCCCACAACTAAATAAATAATAAATGGGTTGTACTTGTATAGCGCTTTTTTACCTTCAAGGTACTCAAAGCGCTTTGACACTACTTCCACATTTACCCATTCACACACACATTCACACACTGATGGAGGGAGCTGCCATGCAAGGCGCCAACCAGCAACCATCAGGAGCAAGGGTGAAGTGTCTCGCTCAGGACACAACGGACGTGACGAGGTTGGTTCTAGGTGGGATTTGAACCAGTGACCCTCGGGTTGCGCACGGCCACTCTCCCACTGCGCCACGCCGTCCCTATAACTATATTGGATCCACTTTGGACTGGACTCTCACGGTTATGTTAGATCCACCATGGATTGGACTTTCACAATATCATGTTAGATCCGCTCGATATCCATTGCTTTCGGGCAACTAGAGGGTGGGGGGGGGGGGGTCCCACATATCCGGTCCTCTCCAAGGTTTCTCATAGTCATCATATTTACTGTCACCGAAGTCCCACTGGGGTGAGTTTTTCCTTGCCCTTATGTGGGCTCTACCGAGGTTGTCGTTGTGGTTTGTGCAGCCCTTTGAGACACTTGTGATTTAGGGCTATATAAATGAACTGATTGATTGATAAATTGACTCCTTTAATGCGCCCCATAATCAGGTGCGTTTTATATATAAAAAAAGATCCAAAATAGACCATTCATCGACAGTGAGCCTTATAATCCGGTGCGCCTTATGGTCCGAAAAATACGGTACGTTTCTACTTCCATTCTAAAAGTTATGTATTTATATGTTGTGCAATATTTCACACGTATATACACTAATGTTGGATGTTTTTGGTCCAATTTTCCATGCGACTTTTGCAATAAAACCAACACTTCAACTTACAGTAACCTTTAGTGCCACCCTAGTGGCTCCCAGGAATTTTTTTTTAAAAAGGATTGAAAAAGATGGTGGGAAAAGTTTTTTGTGTTGTTTTGTTTTAGTACCATATGTTTTTTGTTTGAGGACAAACATTACACAAACTTTCATAATTGTTACAAAGTCAATATGTTTGTGTGTATGCTTCATTTATTTGGTGAACATAGTTTTTTCCATTTATTTTGGCGGATATTGAACTCACCATAGTGTGGACTGTGACACAACAGTTTCATTAAATGTAAAATCTTCCACTCCTCCTTGGTCTCATTTTGTCCACCAAACATTTTATGCTGTGCGTGAATGCCCAAATGTGCGTTCTGTTGATGTTATCGACTTGTTGGAGTGCTAATCAGGCAAATGTGGTCAGTGTATGTCTGCAAGGTAATCAATGCTAACACGCTATTTAGGCTAGCTGTATGTACATATTGCATCATCATCCCTCATTTGTAGCTATATTTGAGCTCATTTAATATCCTTTATTTGTATCCTATTTGTGTTTAATTTATATTTGCATGTCTCATGACACATTATCTGTATGTAATATTAGCTGCATTTCAGATAGTTGTTTGTGTGCCATGTTGTTCCAGACCACAGCAAATATTCCCTAATTTGGCAGAGATTGTAATAAATCTATTAAAAGAAGACAGCCTGCCATTTCCTTTAACTTGGACATACACATCTATTACTTTGGCCATTAAAAATCTGTAATTTTCAGGAGTTATCTCACCCTCTGATTTACTAATGGCTTCTAATGTAAAAATGTGTAGAATAAACATTAACATTTCTGTCAACGAAGATTTGCTTCAGCCTGTGACACGTGGTCATTTTGATAGCAGGCTATTTTAGCATACATTATATGTCTTGCCTTCATTATAAGACTTTTATACAGCTTTCCAATTTTTGCGGCTCCAGACAGATATTTTTGGTCCAATATGGCTCTTTCGACGTTTTTGGTTGCCGACCCCTGTTCTAGGTCAAAGGAGATGTGTTTTTTCTTCCTTCGGCATAATTATTATATGCAACAATTTTACACTGTGACGGACTCTTGCCGTTGTTGTGCGGGTTCCATGGACCACTCAGGAAGGACATTCTGTTGAGCAGGTTTTACTCTTGTTTATTCTTTCAGTAATACAAGCTTGTCTGCGGTCGGGTCGCTTTTCAGCTCCTTCTCTCCTGCTCGCTCCTCGCTCGCTTTAAGCCGACCGCGTCGTCGCTGTCTTCGGCTCGCTGTCTGTCGCTCTCAGTGGTCAGGTTCTGCTGCTGGTTCTCCTACTCCTTCTGCCTCGATCTCTCCTCCTTCTCCCCTTTTATACACTGTGAGGAGATGAGTCATTTGTGTGCCGGCGTGCGAGCCAAGCACCCGACCTCGCTCGTAGCGTCGCTCCCTGCACGCCCCGCCTCTCCGCCTCCTTGCCGCCATCTTGGGCAGGGCACCAGCAGATGAAACCTAGCTTCTGGCTACGATACAGCACCATTTTATATGTCTATATATGTGCATTGTCCAATGTAACAAAGACGTATTAAAATATAGCAAATGGCAACTTACTATCAGGAGTTGTAAAATATATCTACGAACAAGCTTATTGGTGTGTCTGGGGGGACTGGCCAAAGTTAAGTAGGAGAAAATGTGTTTGGTTATTAGTTATTTAATGTCTGTCTATGGCCGGGTAGAAAATGCGTCACGGACCGATGCCGGTCCCTGGATCGGTGGTTGGGGACCACTGATATAGAGAACGTTCTGAAAAAAAAACTGCAGAAATATATATTACTGTCTTTGCAGTGGGTCACGATGACAGAAACTCTTGTCATATACAGGATCTTTGACCTAATCACAGTAAGTGCCTAAAAAATAATTTTCCTGTCACATAGATGATCTTTGTCTTATGTTTTACCAGCACCTTCTTAAAAAATGTAGCTGAACTATGATCTAGCTGAACATTATAAAGAAATGTCAAATAGTACTATACACAATTGAAAAATTCACCCATTTAACCCATTGTGGAGGGGGGAGTGGCCTGTGGCCCTGCCACGGAGTGGAGTGTGCAAGAACCGGCCTCGAAGACAGCGACAGATGAGCAGATAGCCCAGTTGGGCCTTGTTATCTAATCACCTGTCACCTTTATTAGCAGCAGCCGGAACGAGACACTGAGTTGGAGTTGGAGTGGGAACGGAGAGAGACACGGACTAAGAAAAATACATTTTGCTGGAAAGCAAAAGCCTCTCAATATTTATGAAAATGAAACAGTGTTGTACCCTGTAATCCGGGCTCTCGTGGCGGTCCGAGGAACCCAAAAGAGGGCAACCTCCACACCCATTTCCTAAGTCTGATGGGTAATACGCAAAACACTCTCCCCACTTCGGTATGTTTGAAGCATTTTAGTTGTTTGAGGGACATCAAAAGGAAATACAGTGAGTGTGGGTGTTGTTGTTGTGTGCGCATGTTTATGTGGGTCGTCCCGAAAATGTGGCTTTATTGCTGATTGTATTGAATTTTTACATGTTTGTCAAACTTCCCTCTTTGATCTTAGACTGGTGTTTTCCAGTACCTTGTTAAAAATACTGTAGCAGTACTGCTGTCAAATAAAGGACATCTGACTCGATTTGTTTTGTTTGTTTGTAGTATTCCCTTAAAATAGCAGTGCTTATGTCATCTACTGGATCTTTCTGCCGGAGATACCGTAAAAACGGCAGGACTGCCCTGTCATTTACGGCACGGGATCGTTGACTCGTCTTTTTGAAGTGGTTCCGTAAAAATAGCAGCGGCCCTGTCATGTAGAGGACCTTTGGCAAGCATCTTTGCAGTAGGTTCTAAAAATGGAGAAGACAGCAGTCGAGCACACAGCAAAAAGCCAGTGTTCAAAAACAAGAAAAGAAAAAATACAAAAATTAGGGGTATTTTATTTGAACTAAGCAAAATTATCTGCCAATAGAACGAGAAAATTTGGCTTGTCAAGACTTTCCAAAACAAGTAAAATGAGCTAAATTCCATGAACCAAAAAAATAAAAAATACCTCAAAATAAGTATATTCTTACTAATAAGTGCACTTTCCTTGGTAGAAAAAAAATAATAATAAGTCGCCTTTTTGCTCATTATGTTGAAAAATATTCTTAAATGAAGTACAAACCCTGTTTCCATATGAGTTGGGAAACACTTCAGATAACCACTGTCACTAAATACAGTTGGTCGCTACATCTGTAAGTGCAAGTTAAAGCTCTACTATGCAAAGCGAAAGCCATTTATCAACAACATCCAGAAACGCAGTCAGCTTCTCTGGGCCCGAGATCATCTAAGATGGACTGATGCAAAGTGAAAAAGTGTTCTGTGGTCTGACGTGTCCACATTTCAAATTGTTTTTGGAAATATATGACATCGTGTCATGCGGACCATAGGGGAAGCGAACCATCCAGACTGTTATCAACGCAAAGTTCAAAAATCTGGATCTGTGATGGTATGGGGGTGCATTAGTGCCCAAGGCATGGGTACCTTACATATCTTTGAAGGCACCATTAATGCTAACAGGTACATACAGGTTTTGGAACAACATATGCTGCCATCTAAGCGCCGTCTTTTTCATGAACGCCCCTGCTTATTTCAGCAAGACAATGCCAAGCCACATTCAGCACCTGCACCAAGAGCGTGGCTTCGTGAAAAAAAAAGTGCGGGTACTTTCCTGGCAGTCCAGACCTGTCTCCCATCAAAAATACGTGGCGCATTATGAAGCATTATGAAGCGTAAAATACGACAGCGAAGACCCCGGACTGTTGAACGACTGAACATCTACATAAAACAAGAATGGGAAAGAATTCCACTTTCAAAGCTTCAACAATTAGTTTCATCAGTTCCCAAACGTTTATTGAGTGTTGTTAAAAGAAAAGGTGATGTAACACAGTGGTGAACATGCCCTTTCCCAACTACTTTGATAAGTGTTGCAGCCATGAAATTCTAAGTTAATTATTCTTTGCAAAAAAATAAAATAAAGTTTATGAGTTTGAACATTAATTATCTTGTGTTTGTAGTGCTTTCAATTGAATATGGGTTGAAAATGATTTGCAAATCATTGTATTCCATTTATATTTACATCTAACACAATTTCCCAACTCATATGAAAACGGGGTTTGTTTATATAACTTGAAAATATGTACCCCCGCTATAAAGGTCAAAATTTCCAACAAAATCTGCTTAGTGAGAAGAATTACCTTATTAGACAGAAAAATAAGCAAATATCACCCTTATTTGTGATATTTAATCATACTTAGATTTCAGTTTTTGCAGTGCAGCAGGCGGAAAAGCATTGAAATATCGCCAAGAAAGGACTGACGGGGTCTAAAAAAAACTCCCAAGTGTCCCTCGTAAACAAACGGTGCTGTTGTTAGACCGCGCTGTCTTGTAAAGATGAATCCCAAAACCCTCGAAAAAACAAACCGGACTTCTCACCCAAAAGTGTTTACGGTCGTCAACCTTTGAAAGCGCGCCGGTCGCGGTGATAAAGTGTTTCCAAAAGTTTACATTTTCTTTGCCTCGAGAGCCCAAGAAACACAAGCTTGTGCTGTATAAATCTGTCAGGGCCGCAAAGTTGAGCATATACAGAGTCCTGATTTACACGTTCCAGATGGGAGATTACAGGACGGGACGGAGGCGCTCGGAGCATCCCGCGCACTCCTCTCCGTGCACCTACTTCCCAGCCCGGAACCCTTTGAACGCTGAGAACCAGCCCTCTTCAACTCGGGCCTTCGGTATGGCGTCACATTAGTGCCAAAAATCCAAGCGCATAAAAACTGTTATCGCGTGCTGATTCTCCACTTCGCGCGCGCACGACACCATTTTGCGCGAGTGCGGTGCATTAGCGCGCGCGATTCGGCTTTTAGTGCGCACTCCGTCTCGGTCTGGCATCTCTCCTCGAGCTCTCATGTTTGTTTTGGCACTTTGGGGGCGGGAATGGTTAGACAGCCCCTTCTTTCTGATTGGCTCTGAGCGCTGTCAGTCAATGGCAACGTGGCGGCCATCTTACCTCAGGCAGATGGCCACGCCCAGTACATAGTTGTCAAGGAACATGTACTATTTAAATAACCAATTTTCAACTCATTTCCAAACGGTTTGATTTGTTATAAATGTCAGGTTTTCATGGGGCTATCATGGCTGAACAAGTAAGTCTTACACTATTATCTCTCAGATTTAATTTTGCTAATGTATGGAGCTAGCTTATTTTTATTTTTTTTAAATACTTATTTATAACTCGGCCATCTGCACTGATCTGGGCTGCTATCTAATTTTCCATTGTTTGAGTTGTTTGCAGAAGCGTAAATACTTTTTATAGTAATATTAAAACCATATTCATTAATTGTAGTGATAACCTGTCATTCATTATTCTACTAAAATAGTAATTGTAATCATAACATCAATAATTAGGCCCATATGCTAATTATGAGGTCCTGATATGAAGTAAGCATAAATAAGTGGGTTTGGGTAGACTCTGGTGTAAACTTAAAGTAGATAGAGGAAAGAAACTAATAGTCCCTCATTGTGGCATACATTCATCTATCCATCCATCCATTTCCTACCGCTTATTCCCTTGTGGGGTCGCGGGGGGCGCTGGCGCCTATCTCAGCTACAATCGGGTGGAAGGCGTGGTACACCCTGGACAAGTCGCCACCTCATAGCAGGGCCAACACAGATAGACAGACAACATTCACACTCACATTCACACACTAGGGCCAATTTAGTGTTGCCAATCAACCTATCCCCAGGTGCATGTCTTTGGAAGTGGGAGGAAGCCGGAGTACCCGGAGGGAACCCACGCAGTCACGGGGAGAACATGCAAACTCCACACAGAAAGATCCCGAGCCTGGATTTGAACCCAGGACTGCAGGACCTTCGTATTGTGAGGCAGACGCACTAACCCCTCTCCCACCGTGAAGCCCAGGCATACATTCAATATTTACATATACAAATATTAGATAAATAAAAATATTTTTTAAAACAAACAACTGAGGAAAGAAAACATATTTGAAAATATTGACTGACATCTGTGGACTGGTTGTATGTGTATGAAAATAGAGATATCTTAAAACTTCATTAACTATGTGATGTTCTCTCAACAGATGAGACATTACCTTCTTCAAAGACTTTTAGATCAAATTCAATTGGCATTTTCCACAACTCCACTAAATTTGGATTTTTTAGAATTTGTTTGTCGACAAGAGCTGTATTATTTTGATACATATTGACGATGACCCGCCCTGCTGTACTTCTGATTGGCCCTGAGCGATTTTCGCCTGACCAATCAGAAAGGAGGGGCCGTGTAAGAATAACCGCCCACAAAGTGCCAAAACGAAGACGGACCATGCGCGCGCTCGCACGAAGTGGGGAATCAGCGCGCGATAACAGTTTTTATGCGCTTGGATTTTTGGCACTAATGTGACGCCATACTTCGGGATATCGGAACAGCTTAAAACTTGAGGCAAATATTTTAGCAGCGGATTTGCCAAAACAGGATCTCTGACTCGCGTTTTTTTTCCCCAGGAGATTCTCAAAAACAGCAACGTGCTCTGGTTTTAGCTCCTGTTTGGGGTCTATTTCTTTGTTCAGGGTTACACATTACTGTAAAAAGCTAGACCTGTTGTGCATGTCCAATATCGGTATTAGTATAGTACCGCGATACTAATGAATCATTTTCTGTACTATACTGTCTCTGAAACGTACCGGTTGCGCACCCGCCCCCGCGCCCGCTTCCGCGCCGAAGTCTTGTCATGACAATACTGGTTTTACGAGCAGAGGAGCATGTTTGGCAGCGCACAATCACAGAGTACTTACAAGCAGGGACAGTGTGTCGAAAGAAAAGGGAGAACGGATGCATTTTGGCATAAAAACTAAAGACAAAGGTGAATTTATACACTGATTTTTTTTTTTTAATTAATCAATTCAACAAAATAATACACAATAACACCATCAATCAATGTTTATTTATATAGCCCTAAATCACAAATGTCTCAAAGGACTGTACAAACCATTACGACTACGACATCCTCGGAAGAACCCACATAAGGGCAAGAAAAACTCACATCCAGTGGGCAGGGAGAATTCACACCCAGTGGGACGCCAGTGACAATGCTGACTATGAGAAACCTTGGAGAGGACCTCAAATGTGCACAACGCCCCCCCCCCCCTCTAGGGGACCGAAAGCAATGGATGTCGAGCGGGTCTAATATGATACTGTGAAAGTTCAATCCATAGTGGATCCAACACAGCCGCGAGAGTTCAGTTCAAAGCGGATCCAAGACAGCAGCGAGAGTCCCGTCCACAGGAAACCATCCCAAGCGAAGGCGGATCAGCAGCGTAGAGATATCCCCAACCAATACACAGGCGAGCGGTCCATCCTGGGTCCCGACGAGCGGTCCATCCTGGGTCTCGACTCTGGACAGCCAGTACTTCATCCACGGTCATCGGACCGGAACCCCTCAACAAGGGGGGTGGGGACAGAGGAGAAAAAGAAAAGAAGTGGCAGATTAACTGGTCTAAAAAGGAGGTCTATTTGAAGGCTGAGTATACAAATGAGTTTTAAGGTAAGACTTAAATGCTTCTACTGAGGTAGCATCTCGAACTGTTACCGGGAGGGCATTCCAGAATACTGGAGCCCGAACGGAAAACGCTCTATAGTCCGCAGACTTTTTTTGGGCTTTAGGAATCACTAACTAATACAATTCCAATTACAAAACCAAACCCGGCCCAGCAACATTCAGAATAGCAATCAACAAAGCAATTGAGGACACACAAACACGACACGAAACAATCCAAAAGTATCCATCCATCCATCCATCCATTTTCTACCGCTTGTCCGTTTCAGGGTCACTGGAGCCTATTTCAGCTACATTCGGGCGGAAGGCGGCGTACACCCTGGACAAGTCGCCACCTCATCGCAGAAAGTAGTCAAACAAAAATGAATAATAACAACAACAGTATCTGTGAAGACTCTTCTTCGGCACGGTAATGCCGGTGTTGTTTTCCCAAGGATGCGTCGAAGCAGAACACAGCAAAGGTAAGATATAAGGTATGTATTAAATAACAAAAGGCTAGGAACAAAAACACAGGAGCTAAGGAAAAAGGCAAACAAAAGACGCTAGCGTGAAAGCTAGGATAAACCACTAGGAAAGTAAAACTTGGCACGAGAGCACAAACAAGAAAACAAATCATCAGTATGAAAACTGGAATAAACAAGTGGCATAGCATGAGAGCTAGCGAGAAAATACATACAGTAGAAGGATGAGAGTCGTCACGGATGCAGGTAGGCAAATTAAGATCCGAGAATGAATAACGAAAAGGGGCGTGTTTAAATAAGGGAGGTGATTAGAAGAAAACAGGTGTGCGTGGATATCAAGGGGCAGGTGAACTAATGAGCTACCATGGTGACAGACTAAACATTAAATAAAGACGTTAAACAACGGGGTGATACAAAAATGGAACAATAAACCAGAATATGTACAGATCCGAGCAGCGGATCGCAACAGTATCGATATTAATAAGAATTCCAAAATATCAGTGATTAGAAATCCCTCAATAAAAACATAAAAAAATTAACAATATGTCAGGCTTGCCCCTGACAGTTTGTCCATGTTTTAGTTTTTTCCTCTGCATTTGTCTGTTTCCTGTGTTTAGTATTTCCTGTCTTTTAGTTCCTGTCAAGTGCTCTTAATTTGTCAGCTTCCTGTCTTGTTCCCTGAGTTCTGTGTTCCTGCTCAGTGTGTTTAGTATTCCCTGTCCTTAGTTCCTGTTTAGTGCTCTTAGTTTGTCAGCTTCCTGTCTTGTTCCCTGAGTGCTGTATTCCCCTTCAGCTGCGGCTGATTGGCATCTGGCCGCACCTGTTGCCAATCAGCCGGCTCCTATTTGTACCTCCTTTGTCTTGTGTCGGTTGCTGGATCATTGTATCGTCTTGTCGATGTCACGTCTAGTCGCTCTTGTGATATGTTATCGCTCCTGTCGTGTCGTACCTTGTCTTTGCAGCGTAGCGGTAAGCTATATTCAGTTGATGTTTGTAGCTTACTGTTTTTTTGTTCCCTGCTTCCGTTTTATTTTTCTATATACAAGTACGACTTCTGTTTGCCTGTTCGCTATCCACTAGCTTCCATGCTAAAGTTCCTTTTTGTTTTTCTAGCTCCCAGTGCTAGCTCCCTTAGTTGGTTATTCCGCCCACGTGCGTGCTTTTTGTTTATTCTTGTTTAGTTTTAATTAAATCATGTCTTCTCATCCAATGCCTGCCTCCATCTCTGCATCATGGGGTTCAACAACAAATAACCATGAAACAACAGAGGCTATACAAGTCTTGCATTGATATTATACACAAAATATCAATAGAGAAGCGAAACGTGCAGCTCTCCAGCTTTCTGAATTTTTTTTGCTGTAAACAAACATAAGCGCTAACATATTTAAACATTGGCCTTTGGTGCAAGAAAGTGTACAACCCACAGTCTCAGATGGTAAAAAAAAACCCGACGATTCCGCCTTTGGTTCACCACAATAAGACATTGTTGATTATGTATCCGCGCAGTCGTCTCCCGGGCGACCTTGCATAATAACAATTTGCAGAAACAAAAGGACTCACACAGAATAAAAGGAGCGCTCATAACGGGGACGACCGGGGTGAAACTTGGGTCTGTTTGTGCTTACGCGGCGGAGGCGGCGTGCTTTCCTCACCCGAGGCTTTGGCCCTGGGTGCGTAAACAGTGATCCTATGGTGCCGGGCACAACAATTCAGTGTCAGAGGAAAAGGTCAGCTATCACTGAGGAAAGGGAGGGGGAAAAAAAAAAACAGAGTAAAAAAGGGGAAAAGTGGCGAAGGCCCGGAGAATATGTTTCCAATAGAACCTCGTCAGGCTGCGTTAGCATCTGCGTCCAACACGTGCACCGCAGGGATCGTGACCCCCCTCCGCTTCCCCTTCCCTCGCGCTCCCCAGTGGGCAGAGCGGCCTGCAAGGTCACCACATGCATGAACGAGGCACAATATAAGCTGACCCCCCCTACCCACACACACCCCCTCCTCATCCCCGTGGACATTTCGTAAGTAGTACACCATCCCTGGCAGGGTTCACTGTCAGCCTGCAAAATCACACCGCCGCCCGGAGCGGGTCGATCCAGAGCCGGACCCAGGCTTTCAAGGTTTGGGGTTGGCAGGGAACACGCCGGGGGCACGGCGGCGTTGATCAACACGGACGGACCGCCGAGACCTTTACGCCGCTCTTACCTGCAGTAACGCGGGGCATTGGAAGCCCTAACACAAGCTGATGGCATCGCAGAGGGAATAACCGTCACTGGCAAACATGTCGGAGGTGAACTTTTCCGTATCGTTGTTGGGAAAAGCCAGGCGCTGTAGATCATAGTTCCATGTCAATATGCAAGTGGAGGCACTCAGGCTCGCACCGCATTAAAGATTCAGTGAGAGTTGATGTCCAGACAAAGTGCAAACCTGCAGAGCGCGGGGTCGTTTAAGGTGGTGTTTATCCGAATACTTAGATACAGTCTGGTGTGCCGTGTAATTTCACCTACCGTATTTCTTTGAATTGCCGCTGGGGCTCTAATTAATTTAAAACCTCTTCTCACTCCGGCGCTTACCAAAGGCATGCGGTAAATTTAGACCTGCGGTTAAAAATTTGAGTGTGATGTAAGCATACCATCATGAAAAGCGCATTAAATAAAAAAAAAACGTTATTATGGTCTTACCTTTACTTATAAATGAATTCCATGCCCAGCTCCTTCTGATCAAAAGCATCGATAACTTGTTTATAGAAGTCTTCCTTATCTTTCTTCAGTTTTAAAAGTCATTTTGGTCTTACCTTTACTTATAAATGAATTCCATGCCCAGCTCCTTCTGATCAAAAGCATCGATAACTTGTTTATAGAAGTCTTCCTTATCTTTCTTCGGTTTTAAAAGTCTCTCTGTCTCGATGGAGATATTCCTTTATTACCTCCTGCTTCGATTGATAGTCCAGTTTGGAAAACTGTTTTATTTTAGATATGTAATCCTCCATGTTAAAAGTGCAAGCGAGAGGAAAAAATAAACGATTTGCTGCTCACTCTTGCTGCTTGTTGTCACTTTTTCTGCAGTCGAGTCGTCGCAAGAAGTATCACTAGCGCCCTCTACCGGGAGTCATTTAATGACTCATATTTGACACACGCAGCAACGGTATATTAATAAAACACTCCGGCGTTTACCAAAGGCATGCGGTAAATTTAGGACTGCGCTTATAAATTTGAGTGTGATGTAAGGATACCATCATGAAAAGCAAATTTAATAAAGAAACGTTATTATGGTGTTACCTTTACTTATAAATGAATTCCATGCCCAGCTCCTTCTGATCAAAAGCATCGATAACTTGTTTATAGAAGTCTTCCTTATCTTTCTTCGGTTTTAAAAGTCTCTCTGTCTCGATGGAGATCTTCCTTTATTACCTCCTGCTTCGATTGATAGTCCAGTTTAGACAACTGTTTTATTTTAGATATGTAATACTCCATGTGAAAAGTGCAAGCGAAAGGAAAAAATAAACACACGCTGCTCACTCTTGCTGCTTGTTGTCACTTCTTCTGCAGCCGAGTAGTCGCAAGAAGGATCACTAGAGCCCTCTACCACCAGGAGGCGAGAGTCATTTAATGACTCATATTTGACACACGCAGCTACGGTATATTAATAAAACATAGATGCTTACTGTTTCTTTTTAGCATATTCAATAGCTTGGACCTTAAATCCTACTGATTAGCTCTTAATCCTCTTCCCTTTATGCGATTTCAAATTATTGAAATCAGCCTCCTCCATTTTGAAAATGATGACAGGTGAAGTGTCACTCGTGACGTGACGAGTTTGACCCAGCGGAAATCCTAGGCATAGGCTAAGTATTTTGCGAAACGAGTTTGACCAGGCGGAAATTCTAGACATGCGCTAATAAAAAAAAAATTTTGCGAAACGAGTTTGACCCGGCAGTAATTCTAGGCAGGCACATACTATATACCCGGCGGCAATTCAAGGAAATATGGTAATTGGGTTAAAACACTTTTTCTGCAAAACCACAAATGTGCTGTTGTTAAGTGTCGGTCCCGTCCAGAGCTTGGCAGAGTAAACATGTAATACTCTTCCATATCAATAGGTGGCAGCAGGTAGCTAATTGTTTTGTGGATGTCGGGAACATGGTTTGTCATGATCACAGTATGCGGGAGGCTGGTAAAAGGGTATCTGACACTAAACCAAGAATAAACAAATGCCGAGAAGAAAAGGCGTTGAAGCAAAATGAAACTAAAGCTGAACCGGCTGGAAAGTAAACAAAAACAGAATGCTGGACGACAGCAAAGACTTACAGTGCGTGGAGCAGACGGCGTCCACAAAGTACATCCGTACATTACATGACAATCAACAATGTCCCCACGAAGAAGGATGGCGTCCGCACAACTTAAGTAGTCTTGATTGCGTGGAAAAGCGTCAAGGAAGACATGAAACTGCTACAGGAGAATACCAACTAAAGAGGAAAAGCTGCCAAAATAGGAGCGCAAGACAAGAACTGAGACAATACACACAGGAAAACACCAAAAAACTGAAAATAAGTCATGGCGTGATGTGACAGGTGGTGACAGTACACCTACTTTGAGACAAGAGCTATAGTGATGCATGCTTGGTTACGGTTTGAATTCATATCCAACAATCGGCAGAATTACTTTTTATCGTCAATATTGGCTGCTGATTTTAATTTTTTTATGTTTTCTGCTAGTGATGTGCCTCAGATTTTTTTTGGATGAAAACAATGTGCCTTGGCTCAGAAAAGGTTGAAAAATATTGGTTTAGGGGTTCGCACACACTTACTCGGACGAGCCGTGAATCACCATCGAGTTGTGTTCCCGAGTGCAAATGTGCGTAACAGAAAATAATAAACACCTTCTGTCTTTCTATTTTCTTGTACTTTTTATTTTATATCTAATTAGAATATACACTACTTGAATGCCAGTGGCGGGCCGTGGGTCTCCCACCTAGGCCTTCAGTGATGTCCGACTTCAAAGATCATCTCTCAAAATACCATCATTTATGTCACCACATGACCATTGGTGGATACATATTATACAGAAACACATTCACACACTACTACGCATTGAAGCACCTCAACAGTGTACAAAGCGGGTTATTTTCTGGCGCATTTAAAAATCAATTAAAACGCATCAGCAATTAAAACAAATCTTATGTGGTATCTTTCAAAATTTAAATTGCAAAAAACGGTAATATTATTATGGCTTGTAGGGATGATATAGCCTCTTGTTTAACGAATATATATATATATATATATATAAATGGCTTCACGGTGGCAGAGGGGTTAGTGCGTCTGCCTCACAATACGAAGTTCCTGCAGTCCTGGGTTCAAATCCAGGCTCGGTATCTTTCTGTGTGGAGTTTGCATGTTCTCCCCGTGAATGCGTGGGTTGCCTCCGGGTACTCCGGCTTCCTCCCACCTCCAAAGACATGCACCTGGGGATAGGTTGATTGGCAACACTAAATTGGCCCTAGTGTGTGAATGTGAGTGTGAATGTTGTCTGTCTATCTGTGTTGGCCCTGCGATGAGGTGGCGACTTGTCCAGGGTGTACCCCGCCTTCCGCCCGATTGTAGCTGAGATAGGCGCCAGCGCCCCCCGCGACCCCGTAAGGGAGAAAGCGGTAGGTAATGGATGGATGGATGGATATATATAAATATATATATATATATATATTAGGGGTGTAGGGAAAAATCGTTTTGAATACGAATCGAATCGAATACGTTGTGCGATTCAGAATCGATTCTCATTTTTTAAAAATCTATTTTATTTTTTTTTATTATTTTTTTTTTTTATTATTATTTTTTTTTAATCAATCCAACAAACCACTACACAGCAATACCATAACAATGCAATCCAATTGCAAAACCAAACCTGACCCAGCAACACTCAGAACTGCAATAAACAGAGCAATTGAGAGGAGACACAAACACGACACAGAATAAACCAAAAGCAGTGAAACAAAAATGAATATTATCAACAACAGTATCAATATTAGTTATAATTTCAGCACAGCAGTGATTAAAAATCCCTCATTGACATTATCATTAGACATTTATAAAAATAAAAATAAATAAGAATAGTGTCACAGTGGCTTACACTTGCATCGTATCTCATAAGCTTGACAACACACAGTGTCCAATATTTTCACAAAGATAAACAAAGTCATATTTTTGGTTCGTTTAATAGTTAAAACAAATTTACATTACTGCAATCAGTTGATAAAACATTGTCCTTTACAATTATAAAAGCTTTTTTTTTTTTTTATCTACTACTCTGCTGGCATGTCAGCAGACTGGGGTAGATCCGGCTGAAATCCTATATATTGAATGAATACAGAGTTGTTTTGAATCGGAAAAATATCGTTTTTGAATCGAGAATCGAATCAAATAAAAAAAAATCGATATATTATCGAATTGTGGGACATCCAAAGATCCACACCCCTAATATATATATATATATACGTACATTATAGCTTGTATCGGGACAGCGTGGCGCAGTGGTAGAGTGGCCGTGCGCAACCCGAGGGTCCCTGGTTCAATCCCCACCTAGTACCAACCACGTCAAGTCCGTTGTGTCCTTGAGCAAGACACTTCAACATTGCTCCTGATGGGTGCTGGTTAGCGCCTTGCATGGCAGCTCCCTCCATCAGTGTGTGAATGTATGTGTGAATGGGTAAATGTGAAAGTAGTGTTAAAGCGCTTTGAGTACCTTGAAGGTAGAAAAGCGCTATACAAGTACAACCCATTTATTAAACTAATTCAAGACAATGTTAGAGAATTAATGTAAATTGTTTCTCTCTATCCGAAGAAAATAAGAAAAAATGTTTCTTCTTGGTCTTGGGGTGTCCCCAAACTGATCACCGGAGGGCCTAAATGGGTCGCGGGGCAGTTTTTGTTGGGCCTCTGTCACAGGAAATGGTCGTTTATGCCAATATTACATCAATATTGTCATCTCTTTTATCATTCAGCAGTGCAGTAAACTTTGTAGGTGTACTTAATGCTTTGTCCAGTGAGTTCATCTTCCATAATAATACACCCCAATGGAAAAAGAAGATATAATGCAATGAAACGAAAAAGAAGATCTGCCAAAAGGTACTCAAAGTAGATCAAGTGCCTTTAAATGAACAGGAATGCAATTACACACGCGCTTACAATTACAAATCCGCTCCATATGGATTTAAAGCCTTCAAATTGGCAGCATTTCATTAAATGTCTCGTTATTTCCCAACGATGTGGTACATTTTTTGCCTGGCTATTAAAAAAACGCCCAATCAAAACAACACAACATGTCAAATAATGAAGAAAAAAAAAAAAATGTAATCTTCCGCTTGACAGGGGGAAAATAATTATTAATTAGGAGGGAACGCCTCATTCAATTAGTTCTTCTGCTAAGACAACGAAGGGAGAGCGGAACATGTATTTTTTTAAACGCACAGGAGGAGGCGGAAAAGAACATCTCTGGCTAATTTGAATACAGTCCTATTAGTCTAATGACCAGAGTCTGTGATCACTACTCATCACCATTAATGCCACAACTCTCCTTTGCGCCCATGGCCCAAGGCTCGGCTTTTTTTCTCCCCCCCTTAGCCCACATTCAGCTGTGGAACCGACGCGTTCTCCCTTCCGCTACACATGAAATGTGACATGGGGACACTAATATATGTGGAAAGGTGGACGGCGAGCAGGGATGCCGAGACACGGCGCGCTCCTCCATTGGCGGCTAATGATACGGCGTGCCGCACGGAAACTGGAAAAACGCTCCTCAATAGGCACGCTTCCGTTAGGGAACCCCTCTTAAATGCACTAATAGGTCCACCCTAACGAGCTATGACCTTCCCCCTGTCCCGCGCCGTCCATATTGCCTGATCAGAATGATGAAGACACGCCATAGCGGTCAAATGAGTTGAAAAATGGTGAAATCGTCGAATTTGTCGTTGCATGATTTGCTCCCGTTTTCTGCATCACGTCGCACGGCGGACGTTTATACCCGAAGCACATGTTTGACTTATAAACAGTCGTGAAGTACGGGCATGCCGAGGTAAACACACGAGCGTGAGAATGCGCAGAGAAGCAGAAAATAGTGGAAAGCGTCAGTCAAAGCAAACGTGGTACTAATGAATCTCCCGTTTGTTCGCATTTTAAATAAATGCTAACTCGAAATAATGTGGAATGCAATATGTTCTCGCTATTGTACAAACCCTGTTTCCATATGAGTTAGGAAATTGTGTTGGATGTAAACAAACGGAATACAATGATTTGGAAATCCTTTTCAACCCATATTCAGTTGAATGCACTTTAAAGACAAGATATTTGATGTTCAAACTCATAAACTTTGTTTTTTTTGCAAATAATAATCAACTTAGAATTTCATGGCTGCAACACGTGCCAAAGTAGTTGGGAAAGGGCATGTTCACCACTGTGTTACATAACCTTTTCTTTTAACAACACTCAATAAACGTTTGGGAACTGAGCTTAAGTTGTTCAACAATGTCTTGTTGTCGTATTTTACGCTTCATAATGCGCCACACATTTTTGATGGGGGACAGGTCTGGATTGCAGGCGTGCCTGGAAAGTACCCGCACTCTTTTACTATGAAACCACACTGTTGTAACACGTGGTTTGGCATTGTCTTGCTGAAATAAGCAGGGGCTTCCATGAAAAAGACAGCTCTTAGATGGCAGCATATGTTGTTCCAAAACCTGTATGTACCTTCCAGCATTAATGGTGCCTTCCCAGATGTGTAAGTTACCCATGCCTTGGACACTAATGCACCTCCATACAATCACAGATGCTGGCTTTCAAACTTTGCGTGGATAAGAGTCTGGATGGTTCGCTTCGACTTTGGTCCGGATGACACGATGTCGAATATTTCCCCCAAAAATTTGAAATGTCAACTCGTCAGACCACAGAACACTTTTCCACTTTGCATCAGTCCATCGTATACGATCTCGGGCCCAGAGAAGCCGGCGGCGTTTCTGGATGTTGTTGATAAATGGCTTTTGCTTTGCATAGTAGAGCTTTAACTTGCACTTACAGATGTAGTGACCAACTGTATTTAGTGACAGTGGTTTTTTGAAGTGTTCCTGAGCCCACGTGGTGATATCCTTTAGCGATTGATGTTAATTTTTGATACATTGCCGTCTGAGGGATGGAAAGTCACGGTCATTCAATGTTGGTTTCCGGCCATGCCGCTTACGTGGAGTGATTTCTCCAGATTCTCTGAACCTTTTGATGATATTGTGGACTGTAGATGTTGAAATCCTTAAATTTCCTGCAATTGCACTTTGAGAAATGTTGTTCTTAAACTGTTTGACTATTTGCTCACGCAGTTGTGGACAAAGGGGTGTACCTCGCCCCATCTTTTCTTGTGAAAGACTGAGCCTTTTTTGGGAAGCTGTTTTTATACCCAATCATGGTACCCATCTGTTCCCAATTAGCCTGCACACCTGTGGGATGTTCCAAATAAGTGTTTGATGAGCATTTCTCAACTTTATCAATATTTATTGCCACCTTTCCCAACTTCTTTGTCACGTGTGGCTGGCATCAAATTCCAAAGTTAATGATTATTTGCATTAAAAAAAATTTATCAGTTTGAACATCAAATGTGTTGTCTTTGTAGCATATTCAACTGAATATGGGTTAAAAATGATTTGCAAATCATTGTATTCTGTTTATATTTACATCTAACACAATTTCCCAACTCATATGAAAACAGGGTTTGTAAAACCTGTATTGTACCCCACCAAAAGGCCACCATTTTAACATGGATCAATCTTTGTATAAAATAATACATTAGAATGTAATAACGTATTTTCGGGACCATAGGGCGCACCGGAATTTAGGGCGCATTAAAGGGGGTCATAATTTATTTTATTTTTCTAAATGTAAAATACTTCCTTGTGGTCTACATAACATGTACAGTAATGGTGGTTCTTTGGTCAAAATGTTACATAGATGATGTTTCACAGATAGTCACACACACACACTAGGTGTGGGGAAATTACTCTCTACTACCTATCCCCTTTTTCCACCCACTGGGAGGTGAGGGGAGCAGTGAGCAGCAGCGGTAGCAGTGTTCAAAAATAATTTTGGTGATTTAACCCCCAATTCCAACCCTTGATGCCCTAAGCAGGGAAGTAATGGATCTCATTTTTGTAGTATTTGTTATAGTCTTTGGTATGACTCGCCCGAGGTTTGAACTCACAACCTATATCAGGCCGGACACTTTAACCACAAGGCCACTGAGCAGGGTTTCTTCAAGCCGCTTTCCAACAGTCACTTCAGGATGCGCCGTTTTTGTGGGCGGTCTTATTTACGTGTCTCACCTTCAGCAAAGTCTTCTCCCCGTCATCTTTGTTGTAGCGGTGTAGCGTGCAAGGACGGGATCGGAATAAGTGTCAAAAGCTGGAGCTAACTGTTTTAATGACATTCAGACTTTATTTAAGTCAATAACGAACGGTCAATAACATCTTCTCATCCGTGGCTCAGCAGCGCAGAGATGTCCCAAGTCAATACACAGGCAAGCAGTCCATCCTGGGTCCCGACTCTGGACGAGCGGTCCATCCTGGGTCCCGACTCTGGACAGCCAGTACGTCATCCATGGCCATCGGACCGGACCCCCTCCACAAGGGAGAGTGGGACACAGGAGAAAAAGATAAGAAACGGCAGATCAACTGGTCTAAAAAGGGAGTATATTTAAAGGCTAGAGTATACAAATGAGTTTTAAGGTGAGACTTAAATGCTTCTACTGAGGTGGCATCTCGAACTGTTACTGGGAGGGCATTCCAGAGTACTGGAGCCCGAATTGAAAACACTCTATAGCCCGCAGACTTTGTCTGGGCTTTGGGAATCACTAATAAGCCGGAGTCCTTTGAACGCAGATTTCTTGCCGGGACATATGGTACAATACAATCGGCAAGATAGTTTTTGAGTCCTTTTGTGTTCTTTGATTGTTTTGGACTCTTCCAGTTCCGAGTTGTGCACTTTCTTGTTTTATTCTTGTTACCATGGTTTCGTATTTGTTCCACCTGCTCTTGCTTTTGATGCGCACCTGTGTTTTGATTATTGTTTTAGTATTTAAGCCTGCCTTTGACATCAGTTCTGTCTGGATCGTTTGTTTGCTGTATGCAACACTCACGTTGGTATTTACTCTTAGGTCTTTACTTGTGCTAAGTCTCGCCTTAGTTTCTCGTGCTCTCGGCACGCTTATTTTGGACTTTGGCTCAGCGCTAAGTATTAGCTTAGCTCCCCGTGCGTTCGGCACACTTTTCGTTTGTTCTTTTTGTACCAGTGTTTTTTATTTTTGTATATTAATTCGGCCATTACCTGCTATTCCTGCCTGTCTGGTCCTCGTGCATCTTGGGGTGACACAACGAGCATCCAATATGCGTGCAGCGCTTGACAGAAACAGTTTGAATCGGGTGAAACATGTGGAAGGTAGGGCGCGCCAAAATCTGGAGAAGAAGAAGTAGAGGAATATTGAAAAATAGATGAATTTTGGTGTACAAAAAAACGTATGTGTGAATGCATTGGAGCATTTACACAACAAAAACATTGCAGCAGCAAATGAGCCGCCGCAGTCATTTTGATTAGTGCCGTCCCCCCCCACCTCCTCGCACGTACCGGGGCAGCACATGACAAAACAAACAGGTCACCGAGCATGAGGTGAAAAGATGAAAGTCACACGTCTAATGCCTCGTCGCGGCGGTGGCGGTCCTGATGCCACTCTGCCAGACAAAGTGGCACAGCTGGCAAAGAAAAGAGCAAGCGCAGAGCAAGCAAGAGTGTCAAATGACCCACGGTGCTCAACAACCTTGGTGACTGGGGAAGGCCAGCACTAATTAACGCCGCGCGGCCATGTTTGGCTGTCAGGGGGAATCGTCACTGTGCGCAGTGTTCGCGTTCGCCCCCTCGGACGTCCTCGTCACCCGCCCTGGCCGTCGTGCCCGGGGAATGCTTTTCACAACCCCCTGCCTTCCCCCCTACAGACAACAACCTCTCACGCCAGCCTCCTCCCCTGCCCACGCTAATGAGGGCGTGTGAGGGGGGGGAAAAAGGACAACCCCGAGTTTGTCAATCAAAGTGTTGGCCTAATAACGCCATCTCGTTACTGCTATGATCGCCTCCTTCCAATGATGACTCAGCATTTCGCTCATGGACACCACATGAGCCTATTTAGTTCGACACCACCCGTGTTCTGAACTGTGGAACTACTACACCTCCAATTTAGGATGGGCAATACAGCTTAAAATGTATATTGCGATTTATATTTGTGACAGTTGCTTGTTGTTGTCGTGCGGGTTCAATAGACCACCCAGGAAGGACATGGCTTTTGAGCAGGTTTGACTTCTTTATTTTTCAATAAAGCTTTGTCTCAGGACGGACCGCTTTTCAGCTGCTCCTTTACACTGCTCGCTTACGGTCCGCTCTTTCAGCCGCCGTCGTCCTCGTCCTCGTCTATAGCTCGCTCTCTGTTGCTCTTTGATCGCTGCTGCGGACAATCCTCCAGTGTGAGGAGATACGTCAATTGTGTCCCGGTGTGCGAGCCACGCACCTGAACTCGCTCGTAGCGTTGCTCCTGCCACGCTCCGCCTCTCCGCTCAGTTAACGTCTACACCTCCTCTCCGCCATCTTGGGCCGGGCTCCAGCAGGCCCTGCCGCTCTGTCGGACCCGCCTCTCCACAATATTCTAGTCTTCTGCGGTAACTATTAGGGTTTTACAGTATACCGGTAATAATACGGTACCGTGATACTAATGAATCATATTCAGTACTATACTGCGTTATCGTCAACTCATTGGTGTTTTTTTTTTACGAGCAGAGGAGCATGTTCGGCAGTGCACAATCACAAAGTACTTACAAGCAGAAACAGTGTGTAAATCTTTATTTGGGATCTGCATAAATCCTGAAAAATTTAGCCCGTCCGCCTTTGTAGTCTGTGTCAACAACATAGAAAGAGCTCTCTCCTGGTTGCAGTTAGTCCAGAACGCGGCAGCACAACTTTTAACAGGGACCAGAAAAACGCGAGCATATAACCCCAATTTTTGAGAGTTTGCACTGGCTCCCTGTTGATTTTATAATTGATTTTAAAACATTGCTGTTTGTTTTTAAAGCTTTACATGGACTGGCACCTCAGTATATCTCGGACCTCATCCAAATGTACACTCCTGCGTGCGTTCTGAGGTCCGAGAGCCAGTTCCAGCTCGTGGTGCCCAAGACCAGACTTAAAACCAGGGGAGACAGGGCCTTCTCTGTGGTCGGCCCTAAGCTCTGGAACACTCTGCCCCTCCATGGTCTAACTGCTTCCACAGTGGAGTGTTTTAAGTCTCACTTTTATTCTTTGGCTTTTAACACTAAGTGAGTTGTGTGGTCCTCTGTGTTGTTTTTTTTTTAAAATTTGATTTTCTATTTGTTTTGATTTTCTATTTATTTTGATTGGTTTTACCCTTTAAAATCATTTTTAATCAGGTATATTTTTTTGTAAATTATTTTCTATATTTGTATTAATTTTTTTTATTATTTTTTTAATCAGTCATTGGTGGAGCTAAGGATATTTGAATATTGTTTTTAATATTGTTGTGCAGAACTTTGGAAAAATTATGTTGTTTAAATGTGCTATACAAATAAAGTGGATTGGATTGGATTGAAAGTTCTTTTTCTCTGTCTTCTTGTTATGGGACATTCATCCTCCGCTTTTGCAATTTCTAATATAAAGTAGTGTAAAGTTCTTACTTATATCTGTCAGTAAACTCACCATGAAAGCACTAAAACATACCGGTGTTAGTGAGTTTACATTATTCACCAAAGGAACTTTAGTTATTAGAGAGTTCCGGTCCGATGGTTTTTTACATTCCCTTGTTTTCGGACTAGTGAGATACGGATGAGGAGATGCTGCTCCGTTATTGATTGAAGTAAAGTCTGAATGTCATCAAAACAGTTAGCTCTAGAGATATCCGACAATATCGGACTGCTGATATTATCGGCCAATAAATGCTTTAAAATGTAATATTGAGAGTGCCAATAAACCACTGCCTTTGCGTGCCGGCCCAATCACATAATATCTACGGCTTTTCACACATACACAAGTGAATGCAAGGCATACTTGGTCAACAGCCATACAGGTCACACTGAGGCTGACCGTATAAACAACTTTAACTCTGTTACAAATATGCGCCACACTGTGAACCCACACAAAACAAGATTGACAAACACATTTTGGGAAAACATCCGCACCATAACACAACATAAACACAACAGAACAAATACCCATAACCCCTTGCAGCACTAACTCTTCTGGGACGCTACAATACATGCACCCCGCTATTATCGAACATATCTAGTTAGCTCCATCTTTTGACACTTTTTTCACTCCCGTCCTTGCACGCTACAACGCTACAACAAAGATGACAGTGTGAGAGTTAGTTTGTGATGAACCCCAAGATGCAGAGAAGGAGGCAGGCATTGAGTAAGAAAACATGATTTAATTAAAATACTAGGACAAGAACAAACAAAAAGGGTACTAACAAAAGGCGGATAACAAACTAAAAGAGCTACCATGGGAACTAGTTTGAGCACGAAACAGAAGTCGTTTCTATAGTATGAGATTAAACTGGAAGCAGGGAACAAAAAACAGTAAGCTACAAACAGCTACTGAAATAAAGCTTACCGCTACGCTGCAAAGACACGACACGACAGGAGCGACAATACACCAGCACTGATTAGAGGGAAAAAAAGAGGTTGAAATAGCAGCCGGCTGATTGACACCAGGTGTGGCCAGGTGCCAATCAGCCGCAGCTGAGGGGAACCAGCGCTCAGGGAAAAAGACAGGAAACAGACAAAATAAGAGCGCTGACAGGAAATACTACACACACAGAGGAAAAAAATAAAACATAGCCCAAACTGTCAGGGACAAGCCTGACAGACAGGGAGAAGACGCTGCCGAAGGTGAGCCACGTAAATAAGACCGCCCACAAAACGGCTCATCGGGAAGCGATTGTCGGAAAGTGGCTTGAAGATCTGTAAAACATCATTTATGCAACATTTTGACTGAAGAACCACCTTTACGTGTTATGTAGACCAGTGTGTTTCAACCACTAGTGTGCCGTGAGATATTGTCTGGTGTGCCGTGGGGAAATCATGCAACTTCACCAAATTGGTCCAAAAAATATTATTTGCATATCCATCCATTGTCTACCGCTTATCAATAATTATAATCTGCAAATAATGCGCCGTTATCTAGTGTCTGTACTGTATAAAGCTCGGCAGAGTAACCATGTAATAACACTCCATATCAGTAGGTGGCAGCAGGTAGTTAATTGCTTTGTGGAAGTCGGAACGAGTCGAGGATGGTTTGTCGTGATCCAATATGCAGAGCACAGCGGTAGGCCGCGTGCAGGTAATAAATCAATCAACTAATCAGATGATATAGTTGTTGATGACTGAAGTGCTGATATCAACCAAACCAAACTCCCTCCACATCCCAATAATTCAATGTCTATACTCTGATGATTAACTTGTATGAGGACTGTATTATGCTGCTAGTATCTATTTATACCATGAATTGATTAACGTGGACCCCGACTTAAACAAGTTGAAAAACTTATTCGGGTGTTACCATTTAGCGGTCAATTGTACGGAATATGTACTGTACTGTGCAATTTAATAATAAAAGTCTCAATCAATCAATCAAACGCTTAAACCAAAAAGGCACTGACGCATAGGGATGGCCATGCAAAACGAAGGTATAACTGAACTGGCTACAAAGTAAGCAAAAACAGAATGCTGGACAACAGCAAAGACCTACTGTGTGTGTTCGTACATGACGTGACAATCAACAGTGTACCCACAAAGGAGGATAGTTAACGGAAATAGTCTCGTTTGCCGATAGAAAGCCGGTCAGGAAATAGCACTCCAAAAGGAAGGCCTGAAGCTGCTAAAGGAAAACACTGAAAAAACAGAAAAAGCCACCAAAATAACAGAGCAAAACATAATTACGTGGAGTCCAGTCCATAGTGGATCTAATATAATAGTGGGAGTCCAGTCCATAGTGGATCTAATATAATAGTGGGAGTCCAGTCCATAGTGGATCTAACATTATAGTGAGAGTCCAGTCCATAGTGGATCCAACATCATAGTGAGAGTCCAGTCCATGGTGAATCAAACATCATAGTGAATGTCCAGTCCATAGTGGATCTAACATAATAGTGACAGTCCAGTCCATAGTGGATCTGACATAATACTGAGAGTCCAGTCCATGGTGGATCTAACATAATAGTGAGAGTCCAGTCCATGGTGGATCTAACATAATAGTGAGAGTCCAGTCCATAGTGGATCTAATATAATAGTGAGAGTCCAGTCCATAGTGGATCTAACATAATAGTGAGAGTCCAGTCCATAGTGGATCTAACATTATAGTGAAAGTCCAGTCCATGGTGGATCTAACATAATAGTGAGAGTCCAGTGCATAGTGGATCTAACATAATAGTGAGAGTCCAGTCCATAGTGGATCTAACATAATAGTGAGAGTCCAGTCCATGGTGGATCCAACATAATAGTGAGAGTCCAGTCCATAGTGGATCTAACATAATAGTGACAGTCCAGTCCATAGTGGATCTAACATAATAGTGAGAGTCCAGTCCATGGTGAATCTAACATAATAGTGAGAGTCCAGTCCATAGTGGATCAAACAAAATAGTGAGAGTCCAGTCCATAGTGGATCTAATAATTATGAGAGTCCAGTCCATAGTGGATCTAACATAATAGTGAGAGTGAACAGATCTAACAAAAATAGTGAGAGTCCAGTCCATAGTGGATCTAACATAATAGTGAGAGTCCAGTCCATATTGGATCTAACATAATAGTGAGAGTCCAGTCCATAGTGGATTTAACATAATAGTGAGAGTCCAGTCCACGATGGATCTAACATAGCGAGAGTCCAGTCCATAGTGGATCTAACATAATAGTGAGAGTCCAGTCCATATTGGATCTAACATAATAGTGAGAGTCCAGTCCATAGTGGATTTAACATAATAGTGAGAGTCCAGTCCATAGTGGATCTAACATAATAGTGAGAGTCCAGTCCATAGTGGATCTAACATAATAGTGAGAGTCCAGTCCATAGTGGATCCAACATAATAGTGAGAGTCCAGTCCATAGTGGCTCTAACATAATAGTGAAAGTCCAGTCCATAGTGAATCTAACATAACGGTGAGAGTCCAGTCCATAGTGGCTTTAACATAATACTGAGAGTCCAGCCCATAGTGGTTCTAAGATCATAGTGACAGTCCAGTCCATAGTGGCTCTAACACAATAGTGAGAGTCCAGTCCATAGTGGATCTAACATAATGTTGTGAAAGTCCAGTCCATAGTGGATCTAGCATAATAGTAAGAGTCCAGTCCATAGTGGATCTAACATAATAATGAGAGTCCAGTCCATAGTGGATTTAACATAATGGTGTGAAAGTCCAGTCCATAGTGGATCTAACATAATGTTGTTTAAGTCCAGTCCATAGTGGATCTAACATAATAGTGAGAGTCCAGTCCATAGTGGATCTAACATAATACTGAGAGTCCAGTCCATAGTGGATCTAACATAATAGTGAGAGTTCAGTCCATAGTGAATCTAAAATATTAGTGAAAGTCCAGTCCATAGTGAATCCAACATAATACTGAAAGTCCAACTCATAGTGGATCAAACATAATAGTGAGAGTCCAGTCCATAGTGAATGTAACATAATAGTGAGAGTCCAGTCCATAGTGGATCCAACATAATAGTGAGAGTCCAGTCCACGGTGGATCCAACATAATAATAGTGGGAGTGCAGTCCAAGGTGGGGCCAGCAGGAGACAGGTCAGCAGCGCAGGGATGTCCCCAACCGATGCACAGGCGAGCGGTCCTGACTCTGGACAGCCAGGACTTCATCCATGGCCACCGGACCTGTGGCCCCCACCCCCCATAAGAGAAAGGGGAGCAGAGGAGAAAAGAAATGGTCTAAAACACTCTAACTATAACAGCTGATTTAAATAAAAACATTAAAAAAAAACAGACTAAAAGCTACATGACTTAAGAATCCAGTAAGATTGCACAGCACTCGACCCTCTCTTCCCGCCTTTAGAGCCGATACCATTCGCTCCGGTTATTAGTCAGCTTTGCTACATCCGGATACAAAACGGCGAGGCGGACGTCGCCCTTGCATGAAGTCCTGGAAGCGTGAACATCTTCCGCAGCCAAGCACGCCTATCAATCATTCATGGGGAGTCTGACACGCCGCCTTAGACAACATTCTATCACCTTCTCCCGGACGACGCGGCGCTATCGCATGGCGGGAGAGCGTGGTACAATTCATATTCATCAGCGGGCAATTTATGGATTCATTTATCACCCGCTTCCTATTTGCTTCCTTTAATCGGGCCTCGGGGCGCGACCACGGCCTTGGCGAGCCACCAGCGCCGGAGCTTTCTTCCTCTTCACACAGGCCTAGTGTTAACGCCGCCGGCCAACTTCACAGATTTGACTGACTGTGGACTTAATGCCGCTTGCCTTGTTTTCAGCACTTGTCCCTCCAGATTTGCCACCCCGGCTGCACAATTTCCTCCAATTCTAATTATTCATCAGCTCGTTATGCCCGTGCATAGGCGCCTTCCCTAATTAGAAGCGACGCGGGGTCTGGTCCCGGGCTCGCCCCGAGTGAGGGAACCAGTTCAGAACCAGTCTGCGAGCTGGCGCCCGTGGAGGACCGGGGTAAGTGCCAGCCTTGGCGAGTACGGCTTGACAGCGTGACGTGACGTCCCTCCCCCGGAACACACACACACACACACACACACACACACTCACACACACACACACACACCACCCGACTATCTGTTAGCATCACCGCTAGATATTTACAGCGGCCTTTGTTCCGTGGTGTTATGAATTGCCGCGCTAGTGTCAACATTTTGTTTTTTTTTCCTTCATTTAGATTTGTGAAGTTGAGAAGCGGGGCGGACGAGAACCGCGTCAGTGAGCGTGAAATATTAAATCATTGTTCCCTAATTAACATCAGCACAACCCCCCCTTTGGACACGGAATAGCCACTCTGGCTCGGAACAATAGAGCGCGCCCGCGGTTATTTAAATGAACATTTTATGGAAACAGAAACAAAGACCGGTCTCTTGCTCACCATCAGCACAGATGTTTATATTTAAACACGTTAGCATTAGCATTTGTCAAGAAAATGACCGCGAGTTAAGCTAGGTAGTTAGCTACTAAACACCAGAAGTAAAAAATGAGTAACTGTTTCAATCAGGGCTACTGTGAACATGAACATAATGTAAATCATTGCTATTATTAATAAAAATGTACTTATATGTAAACAAAAGCAGCATTAGCATTAGCATTTGTCAAGAAACTGACCATGAGGGAAGGTAGGTAGTTAGCTACTAAACACCAGAAGTAAACAATGAGTAACTGTTTAAATTAGGGCATTTTGAATTGTGCTACTGTAAACATGATCATAAACTAAACCATTGCTATTATTAATAATAATGTTCTTATTTTAAACGGCATTGGCATTTGTCGAGAAACTGACCATGAGGGAAGCTAGGCAGTTAGCTACTAATCACCAGAAGTAAACAATGAGTAACTGTTTAAATTAGGGCATTTTGAATTGTGCTACTGTAAACATGAACATAAACTAAACCTTTGCTATTACTATTACAAATGTACTTCTATTCAAACAAAAGCGGCAATAGAATTAGCATTTGTCGAGAAAATGACCGTGAGTTAAGCTAGGCAGTTAGCTACTAAACACCAGAAGTAAACAATGAGTATCGGTTTAAATTAGGGCATTTTGAAATGTGCTACTGTAAACATGAAGATAAACTAAACCATTGCTATTATTAATAAAAATGTACTTAAATGTAAACAAAAGCAGCATTAGCATTAGCATTTGTTAAGAAAATGATTCTGAGGGAAGCTAGGTATTTAGCTACTAAACACCAGAAGTAAACAATGAGTAACTGTTTCAATCAGGGCATTTTAAATTGTGCTACTGTGAACATGAACATAATGTAAATCATTGCTATTATTAATAAAAATGTACTTATATGTAAATAAAAGCAGCATTAGCATTAGCATTTGTCAAGAAACTGACCATGAGGGAAGGTAGGTATTTAGCTACTAAACACCAGAAGTAAACAATGAGTGACTGTTTAAATTAGGATATTTTGAATTGTGCTACTGTAAACATGATCATAAACTAAACCATTGCTATTATTAATAATAATGTTCTTATGTTTAAAAGGCATTAGCATTTGTCGAGACACTGACGATGAGGGAAGCTAGGCAGTTAGCTACTAATCACCAGAAGTAAACAATGAGTAACTGTTTAAATCAGGGCATTTTGAATTGTGCTACTATAAACATGATCATAAACTAAACCATTGCTATTATTAATAATAATGTTCTTATGTTTAAACGGCATTAGCATTTGTCGAGAAATTGACCATGAGGGAAGCTAGGCAGTTAGCTACTAAACACCAGAAGTAAACAATGAGTAACTGTTTAAATCAGGGCATTTTGAATTGTGCTACTGTAAACATGAACATAAACTAAACCTTTGCTATTACTATTACAAATGTACTTCTATTTAAACAAAAGCGGCAATAGAATTAGCATTTGTCAAGAAAATGACCGTGAGTTAAGCTAGGGAGTTAGCTACTAAACACCAGAAGTAAACAATGAGTAACAGTTTAAATCAGGGCATTTTGAAATGTGCTACTGTAAACATGAACATAAACTAAACCATTGCTATTATTAATAAAAATGTACTTATATTTAAACAGCATTAGCAACATTAGCATTAGCATTTGTCGAGAAAATGACCGAGAGAAAAGTTAAGTAGCTAGCTACTAAACTCAAGAGGTAAACAATGAGTAACTATTTAAATTAGGGCATTTTGAATTGTGCTACTGAAAACATGAACATTAACTAAACCATTGCTATTATTAATAATGTGTTTAAACGGCATTACAATTAGCATTTGTCGTGAAAATGACTATGACGGAAGCTAGGGAGTTAGCTACTAAACACCAGAAGTAAACAATGAGTAATGGTTTAAATGAGGGCATTTTGAAATGTGCTACTGTAAACATTAACATAATGTAAACCACTGCTATTATTAATAAAAATGTACTTAGATATAAACAAAAGCGGCATTAGCATTAGCATTTGTTGAGAAAATGACCGCGAGGTATGCTAAGTAGTTAGCTACTAAACACCAGAAGTAAACAACGAGTAACAGTTTAAATTAGGGCATTTTGAATTGTGCTACTGTAAACATGAACATAAACTAAACCATTGCTATTATTAATAAAAATGTACTTATGTTTAAACGGCTTTAGCATTTGTCGAGAAACTGACCATGAGGGAAGCTAGGTAGTTAGCTACTAAAAAACAGAAGTAAACAATGAGTGACTGTTAAAATTAGGGCATTTTGAATTGTGCTACTGTAAAAATGAACATAAACTAAACAATCGCTATTATTAATAAAATTTTACTTATATATAATGGTATTAAAATTAGCATTTGTCGTGAAAATGACCATGAGGGAAGCAAGGGAGTTAGCTACTAAACACCAGAAGTAAACAATCAGTATCTGTTTAAATTAGGGCATTTTAAATTGTGCTACTGTAAACCATTGCTATTATTAATAATAATGTACTTCTATTTAAACGGAAGATGTGGTAGGGAACCATGTTCGCTTGACCGCTCTGTTCCATAGTAAAACTTCACCGGCATCTTTTGGGAATGTAAACAATGAAACACCGGCTGTGTTTGTGTTGCTAAAGGCGGCCGCAATACACCGCTCCCCACCAACAGCTTTCTTCTTTGATGTCTCCATTATTCATTGAACAAATTGCAAAAGATTCAGCAACACAGATGTCCTGGATACTGTGTAATTATGCGATGGAAAGAGACGACGTATAGCTGTGAACGGTGCTGGAACAAAATGTCGTCTACTATGCGTGACGTCACGAACACGCGTCATCATACCGCGACGTTTTAGCATGATACTTCCGCGCGAAATTTAAAATTGCAATTTAGGGAACTAAACCGGCCGTATTGGCATGTGTTGCAATTTTAAGATTTCATCATTGATTTATAAACTATCAGACTGCGTGGTCGGTAGTAGTGGGTTTCAGTAGGCCTTTAAAATCTGATGGAGTCAAGAAGAGAAGGCTCCATAGAAGCAGCTATACACAACTAATGCATATTCATTTAATCCCTCATACGCACACAAACACACGTACAGTAGTGTACTACACACACACTAATTAAAGCCCTGTGTGTGTGCGCAGAAATATGTAATCCTGACATTTAGTCAAGGGAGATTTGGGGAGACGAGGAGAAATTCTAGCGCTGTGCCGGAGCCGGGCCCGGGGCGAGCTGGCAGACAAAAGGACAGCGGCAGGCGGCGGGGCTGGGATCGGCAGCGGCGGAAAGGTCATCTCCGTGAAAAGGCTAACGTGTCATTGCTTTTGTTCCCTGGCCCTCGGAACATATGTTTGGCCCTCCTCCATGGCCGCCCCTGCTATCAAGATGAAATCTAACCCCCAGCCCCCTTTAAAAACAGAATATGAGACACACACACACACACAAACACACACACAGTCGTGTTGTCGTTTGTTTTTTTTGTTTGTTTTTTTCACCATACAACCCTTGTTTTGGGTCAATTATCTTATCGCTCACACGCTGCCGGAAAGCAACACCGTCCAAGAACACCTGTCTGCTTCTTTGCACGCAAGATAAGCATGGCGTTATGAAAGGGAAGACGCGCAGGTTGCGCAATATGTCTCCACATTTAGGTTCGATGGTCATTTATCAGCCAGGATCTTAAGTTCCCTGCTCTGGATTAAAGTAGAACATGGAGAGCTTTGCCTGCTTTGCCCATATTCTACTGTTTTTCAACATTTTTTTAAACAAGTCTCAGATCTCCTAAGATAGTATATTTGGAAGTGTGTTGCCCAAAATCTAGTCTTGAGTCATCTATGATATTTGATTAGTATTAGAACCGGCCCACAGGTCACAGCGGCCTGCTGCTGTTTAGCAAGCACCAACAGTGTTGGCGCTAGGAATTTGGTAAATGGGGCTCCCTAGTCATAAAAATGGGGTCCCACAGTAGATTTCTGGGGTCCCACTGCAGCTGTTTTGCACACACCAATACTCCATCAGTGTTGGTGCTAGGAATTTTTCAAAATTGGGTCCCAGGGAACCCATCAAGTCATAAAAATATGGTTTCTAAGTAAATTAGTGGTGTCCCACAGCAGCTGTTTTGCATGCACCAATACTCACTATCAGTGTTGGTGTGAGGGATTTTTACCCCATCAAGGCATAAAAATGGGGTCCCACTGCAGTTGTTTTGCATGCACCAATACTCCATTAGTGTTGGTGCAAGGGCTTTTTCAAAATAGGTCCCAGGGACCCCATTAAGGCCTGAAAAATGGGGTCCCACAGTAAATTTGTGGGGTCCCACTGCAGCTGTTTTGCATGCACCAATACTCCATCAGTGTTGGTGCGAGGGAATTTTCAAAATGGGGTTCCAGGGTCCCCATCAAGTCATAAAAATGGTGTCCAACAGTGCATTTTTGGGGGTCCCACTGCAGCTGTTTTGCATGCACCAATACTCCATCAGTGTTGGTGCGAGGGATTTTTCAAAATGGGGTTCCAGGGACCCCATCAAGTCATAAAAATGGTGTCCAACAGTGCATTTTTGGGGGTCCCACTGCAGCTGTTTTGCATGCACCAATACTCCATCAGTGTTGGTGCGAGGATTTTTCAAAATGGGGTTCCAGGGACTCCATCAAGTCATAAAAATGGTGTCCAACAGTGCATTTTTGGGGGTCCCACTGCATCTGTTTTGCATGCACCAATATGCCATCAGTGTTGGTGTGAGGGATTTTTACACCATCAAGGCATAGAAATGGGGTCCCACTGCTGCTGTTTTGCAAGCACCAATACTCCATCAGTGTTGGTACTAGGAATTTTCAATATGGGGTCCCTGGGACCCCATCAAGTCATAAACATGTAACGCATCATGTAGTAACGGTCACTGAGACTATTAGTTAGCGCCAAAACTAACGGCGTTACAGTAATGTGTTACTTTGTAACGCGTTAGTCCCAACACTGGTAGTGAAGCCTTCCTTTTTTTCTCTCCTAAATGCTAAATCCAATAAATAAGGAAAACATTTTCCTTCCGCGTCCAAATGCAATAAGATATTACACCCTTGGAAGAATATTCACAGCACAAATCATGTTATAAGTCGAAGTACAGACAGGAAGTTGCACATAAACAAATAATCCCAAGCCAGCGAAGACGTAACCTCAGTAATAAAACATGGGAATAACGTGAAAAATTGGTTCAATTTGACTCGAGCCAAATCTCCATCATGAAGTTCATGTTCATGTGAAGAATCCACAGGAGAAACAAATTGGCAGGACTTCTTTCACATCCAAAAAAAAAAAAAAGTTTAAAAAAGTAAATTTTGTTGGTGTATTTTATCACCAGTGGCCTTTCACAACCTCCCTTTTCCTCCTACTCCTAACATCCATAATAACTGCAAGGAGCTGACGGCAATATATTCACCCAGGAATATAACCAAAGGGAGGGGGCGGATGTAAGAACTCCCATTAAGTAGATATAAGAATGGGGGAAAAAAAAAACAAAAAAAAACTTTTCCTCAAGGCGGCTTTAAAAAGTAGCATCAAGTAACCACATTCCAGCGCCGTTTTTTTTTTTTTTTTTTTTTTACACCTGAGGTAACGCCACACCAGTAGAAAAATGTTGTGTGATGGAATATTGTGACATGTTCCTCAACACCTGGGTGATGTTGTAACAGCATGTGGTTTTCATAGGAAGCGGCTGCAAGGGAATGTCTAATCACTATTTCACTCAATATCTTTTTACCAGCATTTACCTGCAGTCCTAAAACTGGGTGATGCATGCTTTCTTTAACAAAGGGATTTGAATATGATGTTAGTATTAAATTACATGCAATTAGAGTGATATCCAGATTAGAGCTGTCAAAAATAACAAGTTAACTTGTGCGATTTTATCACAAGTTTGCAATTAATTTTGTGTATTCTCAGATTATTGACGGAATTTTTTTTGAGTGCATGGTTACCTGGATAGGGTTGTTACGGTCAGTGATCAGATCAATGCATATTGATCAAGTTTTATTGATTGGTTGATTAAACAATCTGATTCAAAAAATAAATAATTGACAGCATTATCCATCCATTCATCCATTTTCTACTGCATTCGGGCGGAAGGTGTTGTACACCCTGGACAAGTCGCTGTCATGTCTTTGTGATCATGTTCTGTTTAGTTATGTTCTGTTTAGTTTTTGACTCCATTAGTTCCTGTTTTTGCGCACCCTTGTTTTGTCACCAAGCCAACCAATCAGTTCACCTGTCCTCACGACTCACGCACCTGATTCATTTGAACTCACGCACCTGTTTTCAAGCACCACAGCACTATTTAAGCCTGTAGTTGCCAGGCAGTCAGCCTGGCAACTATCACCTTCTACCTACCCTCTATCACCCATTTTATCCATGCCGATGATCCATGCTCTTTCTGGGTCCAAGTAAGTTTTCGTTTTTGTTGTCCATAGTTCTGCCATTGTGCATAGTTTGTTTCATAGCCAAGTTTCTGTACCTCCTCTGTGAGCGCTTTTAGTTTGTTCCTTTTTTGAGTTATTAATTAGAAGATGTCTTTACCTTCACGCCATATCCGTTCCAATCGTTCCAATAATTAAAAAAAAAATGCATACTGCTTATACAATACATTTTTTTCAAGTATGACTTTAAGCATTTTTTCAAAGAATTTTACTTAACTTTAGTAACATACTTTAAAAAAAAAAAAACTTTATTCCATTGGAGATGCTGGCGAGTTTGCTCGGTGGTTCATTTTTTTCCAAAATACACCCAGACTGGATTTTAGAGAAAAAAACTTTTAATATGCAAGCAAGAAATTAACCGGGATTAATTAATTTAGTGTAATCCAAATTCCAAAGTGTGATTATTTGATTTACAAATGTAATCTTTAGACAGTTCCAATTTGGATGCATGCCGTTCACAGCAGTATGATGTTTAAAAGGACTTCATGCAAATTTATAGCTGTAACAGACCTTGATTAATTAATCATAATAATCTGAATTCAAAAGTGTGATTAATCTGATTTAAAAACGTAATCTTTTAACTGTTCTAATTTAAATACAATTAAATATACTGTTCATGTCTACATTGTGTTTTAAAGTATTACTACATGCAATTTTATTCATTTATAACATACCTTTAGCAAGCAATTACCTGTGACTAATTAACTGTGATTAATTCAAATTCAAAAGTGTGAGTAATCTGATTTTAAATTATAATCTTCTGACAGTTCTAATGTAGATATAATGAAATATACTGTTCATATCTCTATTATCAAAATATGACCTCATGTAATTTTGTAAAGTTGGAACATACCTTTAGCGAGCAATAACCTGTGATCAATTAATAAGTTATTCATCCAAACACAAAATATGCAATATTTTCACCAAAATACATTTTAAAGTGGAATATTTGAGATTATATAATAATTGGAGCCTTAAAAGAGTCAAAAACTCATAACAAAATTGATTATTCCAAGATGGCGGCGCCCGAACGGGCTGCAACATTGCGGAGCTCCTGCTAAAGATGAAACATTTGGCAGAAATACCGGACAATTCCACAAACTTTATGGCTGGCTCACATCGTGGTCACTCCGTGATCACGTACGACCGCCAGACACTTCTGGATGTGGACACATCGGGCCGTTTTGGACCGATAGACACTTGCGTGCTAGACTTGCTAACTAGCATGGGAATACATCGGCGGCTACATCCAGCGGCCTGTGAAGCAGGGGAGTCTAGTAGCAGCGGGGGCCGTCTACGGAGCAGACGCCAGCGGTGTGATCGGAAACGCGGATGCCGAGCGGGGCTAAAAACAAAGCAGAAGGCTAATCCCCACAGAACACCACTTTCCTCCATCCCGAAGACGGATTTAGATGGAAAATGCGAGACTACTGGTCTGGGTAAGGAGTCAGTTAAATTAGAACAAGTTTTTTCTGCTTTGAGTGTTTCAGAGTTGGACATGTGTTTTACTGAGGTGGCTAACTATGATGCGTGCAGTTTATCAAAGCAACAAACAAACAATCGGAAAATCCCCGTTACTGAGGTGGCTAACTATGATGCGTGCAGTTTATCAAAGCAACAAACAAACAATCGGAAAATCCCCGTTACTGAGGTGGCTAACCATGATGCGTGCAGTTTATCAAAGCAACAATCAAACAATCGGAAAATTCCTGTCGTATCAATTCCTAGATATGGTCGTAACTATACTAAATGCACCGGGCATAATAAACACAACATTATTAATATTGCTACTACGGATAATTTGATCAAAAACTCCCTAAAACAGCCCACTACCTATAATATAGGTTTTTTAAACATAAGATCATTGTCTCCTAAAACGTTGTTAGTTAATGATATCATCAGAGACAATCTTAACGTCATCGGTCTCAGCGAAACCTGGCTTAAACCAAACGACTTTTTTGCGCTAAATGAGGCATGTCCTCCTAACTTTAAACATGCGCATATTGCCCGTCCGCTCAAAAGGGGTGGGGGGGTTGCACTAATATACAACGAAAACTTTAACCTTAGTCCTAACATAAATAATAAATATAAATCGTTTGAGGTGCTTACTATGAGGTCTGTCACACCGCTGCCTCTACACCTGGCTGTTATCTACCGCCCCCCAGGGCCCTATTCGGACTTTATTAATGAATTCTCAGAGTTCGTTGCTGATCTAGTGACACACGCCGATAATATAATCATAATGGGGGACTTTAATATCCATATGAATACCCCATCGGACCCACCGTGCGTAGCGCTCCAGACTGTAATTGATAGCTGTGGTCTCACACAAATAATAAATGAACCCACGCATCGCAACGGTAATACGATAGACCTAGTGCTTGTCAGGGGCATCACCGTTTCCAAAGTTACGATACTCCCGTATACTAAAGTATTGTCTGATCATTACCTTATAAAATTCGAGGTTCAGACGCATGTTCGTCAAACTAATAATAATAATAACTGCTATAGCAGCCGCAACATTAATACAGCTACAACGACAACTCTTGCTGACCTACTGCCCTCGGTAATGGCACCATTCCCAAAGTATGTGGGCTCTATTGATAACCTCACTAACAACTTTAACGACGCCCTGCGCGAAACCATTGATAACATAGCACCGCTAAAGTTAAAAAAGGCTCCAAAAAAGCGCACCCCGTGGTTTACAGAAGAAACTAGAGCTCAGAAATTATTATGTAGAAAGCTGGAACGCAAATGGCGCACGACTAAACTTGAGGTGCACCATCAAGCATGGAGTGATGGTTTAATAACTTATAAACACATGCTTACCTTAGCTAAAGCTAAATATTACTCAAATCTCATCCACCGTAATAAAAACGATCCTAAATTTTTGTTTAGTACGGTAGCATCGCTAACCCAACAAGGGACTCCTTCCAGTAGCTCAACCCACTCAGCTGATGACTTTATGCAATTCTTTAGTAAGAAAATTGAAGTCATTAGAAAGGAGATTAAAGACAATGCGTCCCAGCTACAACGGGGTTCTATTAACACTGACACGATTGTATATACGGCGGATACTGCCCTCCAAAATAGTTTCTCTCGTTTTGAGGAAATAACATTAGAGGAATTGTTACAACGTGTAAATGGAATAAAACAGACAACATGTTTACTTGACCCTCTTCCTGGGAAACTGATCAAGGAGCTCTTTGTATTATTAGGTCCATCAGTGCTAAATATTATAAACTTATCACTCTCCTCGGGCACTGTTCCCCTAGCATTCAAAAAAGCGGTTATTCATCCTCTTCTTAAAAGACCTAACCTCGATCCTGACCTCATGGTAAATTACCGACCGGTGTCTCACCTTCCCTTTATTTCAAAAATCCTTGAAAAAATTGTTGCGGAGCAGTTAAATGAACACTTAGCGTCTAACAAGCTATGTGAAACCTTTCAATCCGGTTTCAGGGCAAATCACTCCACGGAGACAGCCCTCGCAAAAATGACTAATGATCTATTGCTAACGATGGATTCTGATGCGTCATCTATGTTGCTGCTCCTCGATCTTAGCGCTGCTTTCGATACCGTTGATCATAATATTTTATTAGAACGTATCAAAACACGAATTGGTATGTCAGACTTAGCCCTGTCTTGGTTTAACTCTTATCTTACTGATAGGATGCAGTGTGTCTCCCATAACAATGTGACCTCGGACTACGTTAAGGTAACGTGTGGAGTTCCCCAGGGTTCGGTCCTTGGCCCTGCACTCTTCAGCATCTACATGCTGCCGCTAGGTGACATCATACGCAAATACGGTATTAGCTTTCACTGTTATGCTGATGACACCCAACTCTACATGCCCCTAAAGCTGACCAACACGCCGGATTGTAGTCAGCTGGAGGCGTGTCTTAATGAAATTAAACAATGGATGTCCGCTAACTTTTTGCAACTCAACGCCAAAAAAACGGAAATGCTGATTATCGGTCCTGCTAGACACCGAACTCTATTTAATAATACAACTCTAACATTTGACAACCAAACAATTAAACAAGGCGACACGGTAAAGAATCTGGGTATTATCTTCGACCCAACTCTCTCCTTTGAGTCACACATTAAAAGCGTTACTAAAACGGCCTTCTTTCATCTCCGTAATATCGCTAAAATTCGCTCCATTCTGTCCACTAAAGACGCTGAGATCATTATCCATGCGTTTGTTACGTCTCGCCTCGACTACTGTAACGTATTATTTTCGGGTCTCCCCATGTCTAGCATTAAAAGATTACAGTTGGTACAAAATGCGGCTGCTAGACTTTTGACAAGAACAAGAAAGTTTGATCACATTACGCCTGTACTGGCTCACCTGCACTGGCTTCCTGTGCACTTAAGATGTGACTTTAAGGTTTTACTACTTACGTATAAAATACTACACGGTCTAGCTCCATCTTATCTTGCCGATTGTATTGTACCATATGTCCCGGCAAGAAATCTGCGTTCAAAGGACTCCGGCTTATTAGTGATTCCCAAAGCCCAAAAAAAGTCTGCGGGCTATAGAGCATTTTCCGTTCGGGCTCCAGTACTCTGGAATGCCCTCCCGGTAACAGTTCGCGATGCCACCTCAGTAGAAGCATTTAAGTCTCACCTTAAAACTCATTTGTATACTCTAGCCTTTAAATAGACTCCCTTTTTAGACCAGTTGATCTGCCGTTTCTTTTCTTTTTCTTCTATGTCCCACTCTCCCGTGTGGAGGGGGTCCGGTCCGATCCGGTGGCCATGTACTGCTCGCCTGTGTATCGGCTGGGGACATCTCTGCGCTGCTAGTCCGCCTACGCTTGGGATGGTTTCCTGCTGGCTCCGCTGTGAACGGGACTCTCGCTGCTGTGTCTTGGATCCTCTTTGGACTGGACTCTCGCGACTGTGTTGGATCCATTGTGGATTGAACTTTCACAGTATCATGTTAGACCCGCTCGACATCCATTGCTTTCCTCCTCTCTAAGGTTCTCATAGTCATCATTGTCACCGACGTCCCACTGGGTGTGAGTTTTCCTTGCCCTTATGTGGGCCTACCGAGGATGTCGTGGTGGTTTGTGCAGCCCTTTGAGACACTAGTGATTTAGGGCTATATAAGCAAACATTGATTGATTGATTGATTGATTTTAATTCATTATTATTTTACTGAGCAATGACACTTAAAAACAAGTCCCATTAAAATTACAGGGGATCCAACAGGGTTAAAAAAAAAAATTGTATTTATTTTTTTTAACTTTTAACACAGAAGTCTCAAGATCAACTTCAGAACTATCCGTCAATTTTAAGTTTTATTGCTTTTCATGTTTTTTGTTAGTTTGTTTTAGGCCCTTCTTTAAAAAATAACAACAACTTTGTTTTTTAAGCGGCAAACACAAAATATGCAACATTTTCCCCCAAAAATATCTCAAAGTTGAATATTTAATGCAAGTCAATAATTCATAACGACATTGATTTTGATTCATTATTATTTTTTGTGTTATTCGAGTAAACATTGCACCATTTTCTTGTTACATTTCACCCGTTTGCTCTGTATACCACTTATGTTTTTTATATATTTTTTATTGTATTTTTAGAATGTTCTTTTGGGGGCGTTAAAATATTACCTGCAGGCCGCAAATGGTCCCCGGGCCGCACTTTGGACAACCCTGATTTATGACCTAGAATAAACTTCCACGAGCAAAAAAACAGCTTACCACTTGATGATGTCAACTTTGGCACACACACTGGTGATGACGACGCTGCTATAAATAGTTTGTCTGCGTTAGCACTTATAATAACAATATCACTATTACTATTTAAGTCACACAATGTAAATAGAGTATTGTTGGCGCTTTTCTGGATGTTTTTTTTATTTCTTATTAAGGTTCAATGGGCAAAATAAATAAACTTTTGTTTACATTTATTTTTGAGTGTGAATGAACAATAGGCAAAATTAAAAAAAAAAATATATGCAGTTTCCTTTTAAAGGAACTCCCATTTATGATCAAATTCTTTTTGTTTTTGACTTTCATTATATCAGTGCTGTGGATCCTTGACTACTGAGCAACCAGACCTTCCAACAGGCTGTCATGATGCATCAAGTGACGTACTAAGAGTGTGTGTGTGTGTGTGTGTGTGCGCGTGTGTTGGTTTTTGTATTTCTACCCTTCTTGAGACATCAACAAGGAAAAGTAGCTTCTATATGAGGAGGTGTGAACAAGTCAGGACATAAATCATGGTCCCAATACGGAAAACCATTGCATCTAATAAATTATGTCTCATTTGCACCCCTAGTGGTGAAATCTATCAAAATGAGGGTGGTCCCAAAAAGGAGGGATGTTCCCCCTCTGGTCAACATATGAAATAACAAGTGAGCGTAAAAAATTGAAGTGCTTCCCTTCCGGCCGACATAGTCATTACCAACATACTGAGGTGAAGACTATCTTATTTCCAATTTTAAGAATACAAATGAAAAAAATTAAAAACATAAAAAGTGGAATAAAGGAGCAAAGAGGTGAAATGTAACAAGAAATTGTTGCAATGCTTACTCTAATAACACAAAGCTGCCATGCAGGCTGTTTCTTTCTTTAAAAAATAATAATGAATCAAAATCAATGTCATTTTGAATTATTGACCTATTCAAGGCTCCGATTACGTCACATTAAATATTCCACTTTGAAATATTTTTGGGGGGAAATGTTGCATATTTTGTGTTTTGCCATATAAAAAAAACGGAGCTGTTTTTTTGTTGTTGTTTTTTATGGAAGGGCCTAAATCAAACAAACATAAACAACAATAAAACTAATAATTGACGGATAGATCTGAAGTTGATCTCAAGATTATTGTGCTACAAGTAAACGGTAAAAAAATATATATATAATTTATTTGGGACGGCGTGGCACAGTGGGAGAGTGGCCGTGCGCAACCCGAGGGTCCCTGGTTCAAATCCCACCTCGTCACGTCCGTTGTGTCCTGAGCAAGACACTTCACCCTTGCTCCTGATGGGTGCTGGTTGGCGCCTTGCATGGCAGCTCCCTCCATCAGTGTGTGAATGTGTGTGTAAAGGGGTAAATGTGGAAGTAGTGTCAAAGCGCTTTGAGTACCTTGAAGGTAGAAAAGCGCTATACAAGTACAACCCATTTATCATTTATCATTTTATTTTTTAACACTTTAATGAGTAGGACACTTTTGGATCCCCAATTATTTTAGTGTGATTTGTTTTTTTTTCCCCATGGATCTCTCCCGGAAAAGGGTGGAATGCCATCTCCGGGTTGGGGAGGAGACCCTGCCCCAAGTGGAGGAGTTCAAGTACCTAGGAGTCTTGTTCACGAGTGGGGGAAGAGTGGATCAAGAGATCGACAGGCGGCGTCTTCAGTAATGCGGACTTTGTACCGATCCGTTGTGGTGAAGAAGGAGCTGAGCCGGAAGGCAAAGCTCTCAATTTACCGGTCGATCTACGTTCTCATCCTCACCTATGGTCATGAGCCTGGGGTCATGACCGAAAGGATAAGATCACGGGTACAAGCGTCCGAATTGAGTTTCCTCCGCTGTGTGGCGGGGCTCTCCCTTACAGATAGGGTGAGAAGCTCTGTCATCCGGGAGGAACTCAAAGTAAAGCCGCTGCTCCTCCACATCGAGAGGAGCCAGATGAGGTGGTTCGGGCATCTGGTCAGGATGCCACCTGAACGCCTCCCTAGGGAGGTGTTTAGGGCATGTCCAACCGGTAGGAGGCCACGGGGAAGATCCAGGACACGTTGGGTAGACTATGTCTCCCAGGTGGCCTGGGAACGCCTCGGGATCCCCCGGGAAGAGCTAGACAAAGTGGCTGGGGAGAGGGAAGTCTGGGCTTCCCTGGTTAGGCTGCTATCCCCGCGACCCGACCTCGGATAAGCAGAAGAAGATGGATGGGATGGATGTTTTTAAGTATCATTGCTCAAAAAATAATGAATCAAAATCCAAAAATAAGGCTCCAATTATTATATAATCTCAAATATTCCACCCCAAAAAATGTTATTGGGTGAAGATATTGCATATTTTGTGTTTTTTCCATTTTTTTTTCCTAATGTTGATCTAGAGATTTAAAACTTGAATAATAATGAAAATAATAATACTGAATAATGACACATTTTTAATATGTTTTGTTTTGACCAAAACCCTCTAGGGTCCTCGGGATCAAGCCTGAGTGGAGGCCTAAATGTATATGTTTTATACATATATTGTATTGTTTTTTAAAATAAAAATTATGAAAATGTACAGCTCTGCCCTCCAAAGGCAAAACCTAGTAACTCACTTCTAGCTGATTTTGAGAAAACAAAGGAAAACCGATCTATCTTGATGCTGTTTTTACAAAGATCTACAAAGTCATCAAACGTATAGATGTTTTCTTGAGCTTTCATTTTCTTGCCGATTGAGCCATGGATTGAATCTGCTCTCATGAACGTGTGCCCTTTCTCCAGATATTTTATCACAATCTCCGGTGGGCCATATTCTGCGTTTGCACATTGGGCAAAAGCCGTGTACAGCGTCCAGTTTTTATTTTGACCTCCACATTTATCTGCCCAAAAGAGTATGCAAGGGGAAGAATCAAGAACAATACATTTAATGAAGGTGCTTGCAACGTCGTGGGCCAATCTTCCAAATATCCCCTCGTGCCAAAATATCATATAATCAGGTTGACCGTCGGCCCCCATTCGTGCAAATGTCTCATTAAAGACAAGAAGGCGACTGACAAAGAAGCTCCGATTGGTCCCTTGAGATACTAGGTTTTTCTGTTGTATCTACGCGGTTATGTGGTAGTTGCTAGGTCCTGCCATGCGCGTAACAGCTTACTTACGGAACAAATTAAAATATCGCATACACTAATGTAAAGCATATCATCTAGGAACTCCAAAATTATTATCAGCTCAGTTTTGACCCAAACTGAGTTACTGGGTTTTTGCCTTTGGACGGGAGAGCAGCTGTATTCTGAGGATGATGTCAGAATTAATCGAAACTTTTTTTTATTTAGTTATTTATTTTTAAATGGTCCTCAGTAGTCACGTACACATTTGTGTGAATTATGCAAAAATTATTTGATTTTTGATCCCCATGAACCATATTAATAACTCTTTTATCCCCAGGTTTCCCCACTCAGTACGATCACCAATCCAGAGATTTAAAGACGTGTACGAGCTAACTGGGCAGTGGCCGTTTAACATCATTTTTTTATTTTAATGCCTATAGGGCAGGGGGTAGGGAACCTATGGCTCTAGAGCCAGATGTGGCTCTTTTGATGACTGCATCAGGCTCTCGGATAAATCTGAGCTGACATTGTTTAACACGATATGTAATGAATAATTCCACTTGTAATCACAGTGTTAAAATAACGTTAAAAATATAAAACATGCTCATGCATTTTTAATCCATCCATCCGTTTTCTACCGCACCTGTTCAAGAAGTTGCGTTAAAGGTAAGAAGTTATTTATTATTGGTCAGTGTGGGGCTTGCCCTCCTGGGGGTTCTTCAGACCACCAAGCACTGACATGAGAGCCTGTTTCAGGGTTACAATATTGTTTTATTTTTCAATTAGTCTCTCAGTTGCTTTCCAGCAATTGTCTTTTTCTCTTTCGTTCTCGCTCGCACTCTGGCTCCAGCCCCAGCCCCAAACCCGTCTCTCATCCTGGCTGCTGCTTATAACAGAGCGACAGATTATTTGATAACAAGGCCCAGGTGGGCTATCTACACACCTGTCGCTGATTTCAAGACCGATCCTGGCAACACCCAGCTTCGCTGCAGGCCCGCAGGCCACGCCCCCTCCACATTTAGCTTCAGAATAACAATGTTATTACAAAGAATAAGAGACCTATTATACTCTAGAAATGTTGGTCTTACTTAAAAATGGATGCGTTTAGTTGTGTTCAGTGTTAAAAAATTATTATGTGGCTCTTAAGTAAATACATTCTAAAATATTTGGCTTCTTGGCTCTTTCAGTCAAAAAGGTTCTCGACCCCTGCTATAGAGCTTTACGGTGGAAGAGGGGTTAGTGCGTCTGCCTCACAATACGAAGGTCCTGCAGTCCTGGGTTCAATCCCAGGCTCTGGATCTTTCTGTGTGGAGTTTGCATGTTCTCCCCGTGACTGCATGGGTTCCCTCCGGGTACTCCGGCTTCCTTCCACCTCCAAAAACATGCACCTGGGGTTTAGCTTGATTGGCAACACTAAATTGTCCCTAGTGTGTGAATGTTGTCTGTCTATCTGTGTTGGCCCTGTGATGAGGTGGCGACTTGTCCAGGGTGTACACCACCTTCCGCCCGATTGTAGCTGAGATAGGCGCCAGCGCCCCCCGCTACCCCAAAAAAGGGAATAAGCGGTAGGAAATGGATGGATGGATGGATGCCTCCACAACCTGTAGAAAGGGTGGTCCCCACAAGTCATGATCAAATGATAACCTCTGTGTGTGTGTGTGCGTGTGTGTGTGTGTGTGTGTGTGTGTGTCAGGAAAAGAGAAAGGATGTTGGAGGTCGCGCTCATTAGCGGAAACAAGAGCCAGTGTCACTTCTAGATTGTTCTAGTTGCAAGGACAGGCTCACATCTTGGATTTCTTTCTGCACAACACACACACACGGCCCCTCCCCCTCTCTGTCACGGTTCCTCTTACACCAAGTGCCAAACACGGTGACCCACATTTACATAAAGTCCCAAGCGAGCCGCTCTTTTTCGCCGCCGCGGCGGTCAGGTCACTAAACGCGGCCTCGCCTATCGTCCATTCCTGGGCACCCGTTCCATTTTTTTTTGGGTGGATTAAATCGCAGCCGGTGCCACCTGGGCCTTTTTTTTTTCCCGCCGCCGGTGAAAAAAATCATGGCGCCGAATGGAAAACAGCACTGGAGAAGGGTGGGATAAATAAATGATGGCGTCGGGGTGCAGAGTGCGAATAGTAGCCTTGGAGTTGCAAAAGGGGATGGATGAAAGTGATTAAGGCTTCTTTGGGCCTCTCCTGGCGGTCTCTGCGGACCCCGGCGGATGAGGCTGAGAGCGCGGCGAAGGGACAGGCGAGCTCTCAGGCTGTCGCCGCCAGTGATGCCCCTCCTACCCAGGAGACCACAACTCATAAAGCTATTATTGCACAGATGGTTTGTGCATAAAAAAAACAAAAAAAACAACAACAAACGCAGCTTGCTGGAATTTACATCCACTCAGGCTCTTTGTGCGTTTGCAGCTTAAAGTGACCGCCCGCTTAATTCCTTGGGCGCCGATTCTACCGACGTGCTATTGCTCGCCGTCGCAAAAAAAAAAAAAAAAAAAAATGGAGCTATCTCACAATCAGGGCGTGAAATGCTAAAGAGCTTCCAGCCAACACGCCTGCTGCATGGTGTTTTCTCCCAACTAGTGTTCATTTGACATTTAGTAAATCATTACTGTGCCCGTGCCCTTAAGGAACACACACACACACACACACACACACACATTACAAAAAAAAAAAAAAATGCATATAGACACACACGTAACCTTTTATTATAACTTCACAAGTTAGGTGACCTGATTCCATTTGTGGCCAAAATTATGACACATTTTTTTTACCCGAGAAGTGTGTGATCAACGCCCCTGCAGTGATGCTGCTTTAAAAAAAAAGGTGAGGGCATTTTTAATTTATTTAACACATTTACAGCAACCATCAAAAGTTTACATACACTTGTAAAGAACATACTGCGATGAGGGGGGACTTGTCCAGGGTGTACACCGCCTTCCGCCCGATTGTAGCTGAGATAAGCACCAGCGCCCCCCGCGACCTCAAAGGGAATAAGCGGTAGAAAATGGATGGATGGATGTAAAGAATATAATGTCATGGCTGTCTTGACTTTCCAATAATTTCTACGACTCTTAGTTTTTTTTGTGATAGAGTGATTGGAGCACATACTTGTTGGTCACAAAACAAACATTCATGAAGTTTGGTTCTTTTATCAATCAAGCAATCAATCAATATCTACTTATATACCCTAAATCACAAGTGTCTCAAAGGGATGCACAAACCACAACGACAGATCCCACATCAGAGCAAGAAAAAAACTCAACCTAATGGGACGACAATGAGAAACCTTGGAGAGGACCCCCCCACCCGGCAACCGTTGCAATGGACGTCGAGTGGATCTAGCATAATTTTGTGAGAGTCCAGTCCATAGTGGATCTAGTTAATAGTGTGACAGTCCAGTCCATAGTGGATCTAGTTAATAGTGTGAGAGTCCAGTCCATGGTGGATCTAGTTAATAATGTGAGAGTCCAGTCCAAAGTGGATCTAGTTAATATAGTGAGAGTCCAGTCCATATTGGATCTAGTTAATAGGGTGAGAGTCCAGTCCATAGTGGATCTGACATAATAGTGAGAGAGTCCAGTCCATAGTGGATCTAGTTAACAGTGTGACAGTCCAGTCCACAGTGGATGTAACATAATAGTGCGAGACTCCAGTCCATAGTGGATTTAACATAATAGTGTGAGAGTCCAGTCCATAGTGGATCTAGTTATTAAAGTGAGAGTCCAGTCCATAGTGGATCCAGTTAATAGGGTGGGAGTCCAGTCCATAGTGGATCTAGTTAACAGTGTGAGAGTCCAGTCCATAGTGGATGTAACATACTAGTGTGAAAGTCCCGTCTATAGTGGATCTAGTTAATAGTGTGAGAGTCCAGTCCATAGTGGATTTAGTTAATAATGTGAGAGTCCAGTCAATAGTGGATCTAGTTAATAATGAGAGTCCAGTCCACAGTCGATCTAACATAATAGTGTGAGTCCAGTCCATAGTAGATCTGACATAATAGTGTGAGAGTCCAGTCCATAGTGGATCTAACATAATAGTGTGAGAGTCCAGTCCATAGTGGATCTAACATAATAGTGAGAGTCCAGTCCATAGTAGATCTGACATAATAGTGAGAGAGTCCAATCCATAGTGGATCTAGTTAGTGTGAGAGTCCAGTCCATAGTGGATCTAGTTAACAGTGTGAGAGTCCAGTCCATAGTGGATCTAACATAATAGTGCGAGACTCCAGTCCAGAGTGGATCTAACGTGCTAGTGGGTTTGAATGGTCCTTCCAAACACTACTGACTGATTGATTATTGAAACTTGTATTAGTAGATTGTATAGTACAGTACATATTCCGTAAAATTGACCACTAAATGGTAACACCCAAAAAAGTTTTTCAACTGGTTTAAGTCGGGTTCCACGTAAATCAATACATGGTAAACTGCTTGTTGGATACAAAACAATAGTAAAACCGCCCCAAAAAGACCTCCATCATCCAATCTACTAAAGAACACCAACAACCCAGAGTCGACATCAACAAGATTCCGTATTTCCTTGAATTTCCGCCGGGGCGCAAATTCATATAAAACCTATTCTCACTCCGGCGTTTACCAAAGGCATGCGGTAAATTTAGGACTGCGCTTATAAATTTGAGTGTGATGTAAGGATACCATCATGAAAAGCAAATTTAATAAAAAAACGTTATTATGGTGTTACCTTTACTTATAAATGAAATCCATGCGCAGCTCCTTCTGATCAAAAGCATCAATAACTTGTTTATAGAAGTCTTCCTTATCTTTCTTCAGTTTTAAAAGTCTCTCTGTCTCAATGGAGATCTTCCTTTATTACCTCCTGCTTCGATTGAAAGTCCAGTTTGGAAAACTGTTTTATTTTAGATATGTAATCCTCCATGTTAAAAGTGCAAGCGAGAGGAAAAAATAAACGATCGCTGCTCACTCTTGCTGCTTGTTGTCACTTTTTCTGCAGCCGAGTCGTCGCAAGAAGTATCACTAGCGCCCTCTACCGGGAGTCATTTAATGACTCATATTTGACACACGCAGCTACGGTATATTAATAAAACATAGCTGCTTACTGTTCTTTTTAGCATATTCAAAAGCTTGGACCTTAAATCCTACTGAATAGCTCTTTATCTTCTTCCTTTTATGCGATTTCAAATTATTGAAATCAGCCTCCTCCATTTTGAAAATGATGACAGGTGAAGTGTCACTCGTGACGTGACGAGTTTGACCCGGGGGAAATTCTAGAGATATGCTAACTATTTGGCGAAAACGAGTTTGACCCGGCGGAAATTCTAGACATGCGCTAATAAAAATAATATTTTGCGAAACGAGTTTGACCCGGCAGTAATTCTAGGCAGGCACATACTATATACCCGGCGGCAATTCAAGGAAATACGGTAGTTCCTTACAAATGTGGCATCAATCATTTTTTACGGCCATCCCTATCAAAACGTGTACGGAATTGAGGTAAATTCTTCTCAGTGGCTTAAAGCCATCCGAGGCTTATAAATTCCGACATGGAGACGTCAGGGTGTGAGCGTCACCTGTCTTGTATCCGCCGTGCCTCTTGCAGGCCCCGTCAGGCCTTCACACATCTTCCACATGTGCTAAACTTCCTCGCGGCTCACTCTCTGTCGCATCACTGAGGGACAGAAAGACGATTAAAAAAAAACAATATGGAGGGCCACGCATCTGTCCGCACGCCTCTCATCCTCTGGACCGCTGACGGACAGCTGACAGCCAGGGTTTGGATGGACAGGAGTAATTTTTGATGGCTATACACATTATTAGGTTCTCCTACACACCCTAATGGGGATAACAGGTCCATTCTATGTGTCATACTTGATCATTTCGCGATATTGCCATATTTTTGCTGAAAGGATTTAGTAGAGAACATCGACGATAAAGTTTGCGACTTTTGGTCGCTAATAAAAAAGCCTTCCTGTACCGGAAGAGGCAGACGATGTGCGCGTGACGTCGCGGGTTGTAGGGCTCCTTACATCCTCACATTGTTTCTAATCATAGCCACCAGCAGCAAGTGCAATTTGGACCGAGAAAGCGACGAGTTCCCCATTAATTTGAGAGAGGATGAAAGATTTGTGGATGAGGAAAGTTAGAGTGAAGCACTAAAAAATAAAAAAATTAAAAAAAAGAACAGGCGACGGCAGTGGGAGCGATTCAGATGTAATTAGACACATTCACTAAGATAATTCGGGAAAATCCCTTATCTGCCTATTATGTTAATAGTGTTTTAGTGAGATTATAAAGTCATACCTGAAAGTCGGAGGGCTGCGGTGAACTCCAGTGTCTCTAAGAGAAGCCAATAGAGTAGCCGAGATCACAGCTGCCTTTTTGACAGCTACAGGAGGAGGTCACATAATCCACTCAAGTCTCCGGTAAGAGCAGACTTAATATCACAATTTTCCCATCCGAAAACTTGCTGGTTGACGTAGAGAAACATGTTCGCTTGACCGCTGTGTGTTAAAGCTTCACAACAAACAAAGAAACACCGGCTGTGTTTCTGTGCTAAAGGCAGCTGCAATCCACCGCTTTCCACCAACAGCATTCTTCTTTATAGTCTCCATTATTAATTGAACAAATTGCAAAAGACTCAGCAATACAGATGTCCAAATTACTGTGTAATTATGCGATGAAAAGAGACGACTTTTAGCCGTAAGCGGTGCTGGGCTAATATGTCCGCTACAACCCGAGACGTCACAAACACGCGTCATCATTCCGTGACGTTTTCAACAAGAAACTCCGCGGGAAATTTAAAATTGCAATTTAGTAAACTAAACCGGCCGTATTGGCATGTGTTGGAATGTTAATATTTCATCATTGATATATAAACTATCAGACTGCGTGGTCGGTAGTAGTGGGTTTCAGTAGGCCTTTAAGTCTCATTTGCAAGTTTGATGTGTTGCCTTGGCCAAAAAAGTAATCTTTGCCGTTAAGTTGACTGTGCCAATCCATTCTTTTGTTGAGCCATACATAGTGTTTTTACAGTATTGTAACATGCATCTTAGTTGTAGTTTTCATTAAAAAACAACATTTGGATGTGTTTAAATCGCCAAGTAACATCGCTAATGCTAACCAGTAGCATGTGTATGGAATATATAGCCCTAAATCACGAGTGTCTCAAAGGGCTGCACAAGCCACAACGAAACATCCTCGGCTCAGATCCCATATCAGGGCAAGAAAAAAACTCAATCCGATGGGATGACAATGAGAAACCTTGGGGGGAACCGCAGATGTGGGGATCCCAGAACCCTTGCAACCGGTGCAATGGACGTCGAGTGGATCTAGCATAATATTGTGAGAGTCCAGTCCACAGTGGATCTACTTAATAGTGTGGGTGTCCAATCCATAATGGATCTAGTTAATAGTGTGAGAGTACAGTCCATAGTGGATCTAGTTAATAGTGTGAGAGTACAGTCCATAGTGGATCTAGTTAATAGTGTGAGAGTCCAGTCCATAGTGGATCTAGTTAATAGTGTGAAAGTCCAGTCCATAGTGGATCTAGTTAATAGTGTAAGTGTCCAAACCATAATGGATCTAGTTAATAGTGTGAGAGTCCAGTCCATAGTGGATCTAACATATTAGTGTGAGAGTCCAGGCCATAGTGGATCTAGTTAATAGTGTGAGTCAAGTCCATAGTGGATATACCATCATAGTGAAATTCCAGTCCATAGTGGATCTAACATAATAGTGTGATAGTCCAGTCCATGGTGGATCTAGTTAATAATGTGAGAGTCCAGTCCATAGTGGATGTAGTTAAGAGTGTGAGAGTCAAGTCCATAGTGGATCTAACATATTAGTGTGAAAGTCCAGTCCATAGTGGATCTAACATATTAGTGTGAAAGTCCAGTCCATAGTAGATTTAGTTAATAGTGTGAATGTCCAGTCCACAGTGGATCTAACATATTAGTGTGAAAGTCCAGTCCATAGTGGATCTAGTTAATAGTGTGAGTGTCCGGTCCATAGTGGATCTAGCTAATAATGTGAGAGTCCAGTCCTAAGTGGATCCAGTTAAAAGTTTTAGAGTCCAGTCCATAGTGAATCCAACATACTGTGACATTCAAGTCCATAGTCCATGGATTTAACATACTAATGTGAGAGTCCAGTCCGTAGTGGATCTAGTTAATAGTGTGACAGTCCAGTCCAGAGTGAATCTAGTTAGTGTGTGTCCGGTCCATAATGGATCTATTTAATAGTGTGAGAGTCCAGTCCATAGTGGTTTTAGCTAATAATGTGAGAGTCCAGTCCATAGTGGATCTAGTTAATAGTGTGAGAGTCCAGTCCGTAGTGGATCTAGTTAATAGTGTGAGAATCCAGTCCATAGTGGATCTAACATAATGGTGTGAGAGTCCAGTCCATAGTAGATTTATTTAATAGTGTGAGAGTCCAGTCCATAGTGGATCTAACATAATAGTGTGACAGTCCAGTCCAGAGTGAATCTATTTAGTGTGTGTCCAGTCCATAGTGAATCTATTTAATAGTGTGAGAGTCCAGTCCATAGTGGTTCTAGCTAATAATGTGAGAGTCCAGTCCATAGTGGTTCTAGCTAATAATGTGAGAGTGCAGTACATAGTGGATCTAGTTAATAGTGTGAGAGTCCAGTCCATAGTGGATCTAACATACTGTGACAGTCAAGTCCATAGTCACTGGATCTAACATAATAATGTGAGAGTCCAGTCCATAGTGGATCTAGTTAATAGCGTGAGAATCCAGTCCATAGTGGATCCAGCTAATAATGTGAGAGTCCAGTCCATAGTGGATCTAGTTAATAGCGTGAGTGTCCAGTCCATGGTTGATCTATTTAATAGTGGGAGGGTCCAGTCCATAGTGTTTTTTCTTAATTTTCTTCTTGATGGCCAGCTCTGTGGTCTCGTCCAGGAAACATCCACTATTATAATGCGCCGTTTCCTTTTTATTTAGTCAATTCTACTGCGTATTTATTTATCTACCTCATATAATTGCACAAGGTGGTTATCCGTGGTTACATCGTATATCCCAGAGAAGCGGCATCCTCCACAGTGAATACTAATGTTTTTTGCCGAATCTAAAATGTGTGAAAAAAGAAAGGTAAAACAAAGGTTCAGTGCAGAGAAGCAGTTTCTCATGAGGATGATGCTACTTAGCTCCATCAAAAAAAAGGGTGCAGGCCTTCCTCAGTTTGCACCACAAATCCATACCGTAGGTAAGCAAATGCTGCTGATGTTCTTCCACCGTAATGTTCCAAAAAGCTCCTTAATGTCTCCTGCAGCACTCATGCAGCCCACACATCCTCCGCGTTTTCAATCCA
>NC_084627.1:13173523-13178523 GCF_033978795.1 Nerophis ophidion | reverse complement strand
GATCAAATTATCCGTAGTAGCGATATTAATAATGTTGTGTTTATTCTGCGTAGTGCACTTAAAATAATTATGACAATATCTAGGAATTGATATGATGGGAGTTTTCCGATTATTTGCTTGGTGCTTTGATAAACTGAATGCATATACATGGTACTATATGGTGATATTATGAGCCAGAGAAAAAAAGAACTACCCTACCCAGCATGCAACAGGAGTGACGAGCATGCGCGGTAGCCCGGTATAGGTTGTGTCGCCATGACGGCATCTTGTATGTTGTGATATGCACGCTCTGAAAGCAAACGTTAAGAACTCAGCCAACACTCCTCATCTGCATTATTCATAAATAGACAGACAACACATATACTCCGCTGCTTCACAGGCCGCTGGATGTAGCCGGCAAAGTATTCCCATGCTAGCTAGCCGATCTAGCAATACGCGTCATTCAGTCCAAAACGGCCTGATCTATCCACATCCAGAATTGTCTGGCGGTCGTAAGTGATCCCGGAGTGACCACGCTGTAAGCCAGCCATGAAATTTGCAGAATTGTCCGGTATTTTTGCCAAATGTTCCATCTTTACCAAGAGCCCCTTGACGCCGATGAACATCCGGGCGATGCCATCTTGTTAAGAAAAGGCGTTAACAAAATAAAAGCATGTAAACATACGCAAATGTGCGATAAAATAATTGTCGGCGTTAATAGATTGATGAGTTAACTAGTAATTAACGCGTTAATTTGCCCACCAACTAATATATACACACACATTATATATATATATATATATATATATATATATATATATATATATATATATATATATATACACACACACACACACACACATATATATATATATGTATACATATATACACACACACACATATATATATATATATAAATATATATACATATACACACACACACACACACACACACACACATACATACATACACATATACATACATACATACATATATATATATATACACATATACACACACACACACACTATATTGCATTTATATTTATGCTAGTATGTCTTACAAAGTATTTAAAGGCCACATTGGGTGCATCAAGTGTTATTTAAAGTCATATGAAAAATATAAATAAATATACATTGCAGCAATTTCAGGCAGAGAATGTTCTTACACCATCCTAGTGTTTTTTTGGGTTTTTTTTTTACAAATGAAATAAAATCCCCTAATCTCGTTCAATAAGAGAATCTAGTTTTGAGATATTGGAGCAAATTGCTTGGAACAATGTTTTCATGGGCAATCCGTTCTAATGGGATTTTCCCTTTGATCTTCTCGAAATAATCCATCACAATTTAAAGAGTACAGGTTGGTCGCATTACTGGGATTAATGAAAACAAATGGGGGGGAGACCAAAAGGACTTCCAGAACACGAAGTTAATCATTACAAAAAAAATCTAATATTTGCATATTATTATATCTTTTTTTGTATTGTCTTGTTGCACAAAGGCAGATTATTTCATGTTCCACACATTTGCTGCAACATAGTCAATGTTCTGTGTAAATTGTGTTTTTAAACCGAAAAAACTGAAAAACAAAAGAAATATACAAAATGATATAGCTAAGTTTACAGCTCCTACTTGCATCCTTTGTTAAAAAAAAAAGGTCTATTTATTTGCAGTGGTACCTCAATTTAAGAGCTGTCTCTCGGCTAATTGCTATGCTTTATAAATTGCAAGAAAACATTTGAGTTACAAGCATTAACTTCGTAATATCCCACCAAAACATCTGGTCTAACTCTTGAGAATTAGCTTGTAGCTAGAGATGGACATAACTTTGTTTACCAAACATGGAAAGGAAGAACGTGACCGTGAAGGACAGTGCAGGTCAGAAGTGGATTATATTCATTTAACCAAAGAAAGAAATCATCAAATACATGAGCAAAACAATTCAAGTGTATCATTGTGCCACACTAAAGCAGAACAAGTCTAACGCTAGCCAAAAACTTCAGAGATGTATCCATGAAAATATGGAAAAGCTGCTGATGGTGTGTTTGACGTGGTGTTAGTAGCACAATCTGTTGTATTGTTTTTATACAACATTTCTATACTAAAAGTTATTTTTAAAAAGCATGTTACTTGTTCAAATTGTGAACAGATGTTTACCTCTTCCCAATAAACCTCCTTTTCAGTGTTTGATTGTAAGGCATTAAAAGCCACAAAATGCAACAGGTCCATCAGACCCATAAACGCTGGCTGAATAACAACAAATGAACGTTGCACGGAAAATTTCTCCGCCAGTTTCCGCATCCCACAGGGATTCTTCTTTGGCGTTTCTGCGTTTCCCACACAAGGTTGCAACATTGTCAACACTGCCTGCTCTCATTTTCTCGCACATTTGACCCTCTGATGTTTTGTGTACATACACTGGCCTACTGTGTGTGTGTGTGTGTGTGTGTGTGTGTGGTACACAAAACATAAATTTCCACACTTCTATTAGCCCCAGGTCCAATGGACCCAGACATCTTATATGTAATAGAAAAGTGTATGGTGTGTGGTCATTAAATATGTATTTTGATATATGTTCTTACCCGAAAAAGAGCCAAAGTCAGTGAGTCTCAGGTTGAAAAATTAATTCATTGTGTAATTTTTCTTTTAATAAAAAATTAAAACGGGTCCCACAGACCTGAACACACATTTCATTTTAATGGAGACCTTGATTTGAGATACAAGTGTTTTGAGGTAAGAACTCCATCACAGAACCAATGAAGTTCATAAGTTGAGGTACTAACGCAGGGGTGTCCAAAGTGTGGCCCAGGGGCCATTTCCGGAGCGCAGCTAATCGTTTATTGGCCCGCCACACATTCTGCAAAAATTGGTGGTATTGCAAAAATTTCAAAAATACATTTAAAAAAAGTGGAATAAGGTGAAATCTAGTGAGAAAAAGTGGCAATATTGACACAAAGCTGCCATGCAGGCGTTTCTTTTTTTCCTTTAGTCTTTATTTTCTTTTTTTTCCATTGCTCCAAAAAAAAAGGACCAAAAAATCTACGTTATAATGAATTATTACTTAAAAAAATATCACTTTAAAATGTTTTGTGGAAAAAAATATTGCAAATGTTGTGTGGTTGCCATATAAAAACATCAAAGTTTTGACAAAAGAGCAAAAAAACTAACAAAATAATAGTTCATCAAACTTAAAATCGACAGATATATTGGAAGTTGATCTTGAAATTTAAGTGTGAAAAGTAAAATAAAACTAATAAAAATGCATCACTTTATGAGTTGGGAACCTTTCGGATCTCAAATATATTTAGTAGCATTTTTTTAACGTTTCACTGTGATTATTAAAAAATATTAAATAAAATCAATGGTGTCCTGCATTATTGATCTTTGAGGGCTTTAATTGCTAAATAAAGGAACTCTCCTGAAGGAATCAATAAATTACTATCAATCTAAATACTGCATATTTCAGTTTTAAGATAAAAAACGAAGTTGTCTTTGACAGAAAAGGCATAAAACCTTATTTGTTTTACTTTAAATCAACGTCAAGTTGATATAGAGATTTACTGTAAGCATTAAATAAAAAATAAAAAATATAATAATTTGACTCATTTTTTACTTTTTAGAGACTCAGACCTTCTATGCTCCCCAGGAGCCCTGAGGATTAAAAAAAAAAAAAAATCCATATATTTTGTTATGGTTTGAAAATGAAAAATATCAAAATGGCCCGCGCACGCTTAAATTTTTACGTGTGCGGCCCTCTGTGGAAAAAGTTTGGACACCCCTGTACTAATGTAATAACAGTTTCCATGATTGTGTTCCAGTCTTCCATTGGAAGAAACTAATTTCGGTTTAAAATGTTTGTTGTTTTAAACGGAATAAAATGCAAACACAAGCAAAATGATGACTCGTAATCAGTACTTGAATGTTCGACATGAACGTGGAGGATATTTGCCGGTCTCAGCAGATCGTTGACTTCCTGTGCGTGCTTATTGTTTTGCTTGGCGACGTGTTACACGACTGTTTTGCCAATAGCCAAGTCAATATTTGTGCTCAGCACTGGGAACCAGAGGCCCGAAAATCAGCATTGGGGAATCCTGCATGGGCTCAAAAAGTCTCCAGAGATGCACACCTTCTTTGTTTTTATGTTTTTGTCTTGCATGTGATGCTAAAGTTACAGCAACCGCATTCTGCACGTGACTTCTCACAAGCATGTGAATGTGTCGGATGGACTCGGAGGTCCGCACACACACATTGGATGGATATGGAGACAAAGGCACACCATTGCCCGTATTAATTTTTCATAACATCATGCTCAATACAAAATGCAATAAGTGTTTCTTGTAAGACGACTCCCAGGCACTTATAGCACTTGAGCATGCGGCAAGGTACTCCTCAGAGGTCCGGCCTGCAGCGTACGTGTTTGTCTGACTTACTTTGACTCCTGCAGGCTGACATCTGATGCTGAAGACGCCCAGGGGCTGAACGGCTGGATGACTGTGGAAGACAAGAGGATGGTGTAGTTAGTAACGTAGACGCACTCCTTCATTATCAGTCACTGAGGAACATTAATCCTGTTTTCCATGAGCATCATACACCGTTTTTATTGTGGATAGTCCGCTGCAGTTTCCTCTAATTACGCTACTTAGTCTATATTTAATCAATAATAAATCAAACATTATATATAAAGCGCTTTTCATACAGAAAAGAAATGCAACAATATCCCGGTGACATTTATCCCCCATTATCATGTACGTACGCACGGACACAGATACCAAAAACAAAAACACACACACACATACTGTATATATGGAACTATACGGAAAAATTATTGCATGGATGAGTACAGAGGAGATATGTGAGTTAACACTATTACAGGAACCATCTGCACCAGGGGGGTCATCAGACCATGGCCACCAGGACGCCGAGAAGCATGGCTGATAACCCCTGTGGCAGATGGCTCCCTCTGAGGAACGTTGGAAAATAAAAATACTGAAATTTGTAAAATATTAAGAACCATGTGTAGA
>NC_084627.1:12983523-13168523 GCF_033978795.1 Nerophis ophidion | reverse complement strand
TGAGCTCCTCCCGGATGGCAGAGCTTTTCACCCTATCTCTAAGGGAGAGCCCCGCCACCCGGCGGAGGAAACTCATTTCGGCCGCTTGTACCCGTGATCTTATCCTTTCGGTCATGACATGACCATGACCCCATGACCCCTCTCAATTCCTTAAAATAAAAATATAGCAATAAAATGTAATCTGAATATAAATATAATCTCCCTCTTTGTTTTTGAATTAAATGTTTTTAAATTCTTTATACTATGTCAGTTTTTTGTCATTTATTCAAGTTTTTCAATTTAGCATTGCAATTATTGTTTATCTATGCACTGTGTTGTACTACGCTATTAATTCTCAAAAAAAGCATATCACTACAAAACAATTATAGTCATTAGAAATGTGAAATAAAAATTAAATTCTAATTTTTTTAAAGGGCTTGTGGACAGAGGCATAATTTACTAAATGTGGTGAACATGTGCATGATAAGTAGCAGCCTTCCTTGACAGTTGATTGGACAAAGAACAATGTTATTTGGTACCTCAACTGCACCGCAATGGTATCCAAAAATACAAAATAATGTTGAGATCTTTTTTTTTCATTTTGTTGTGGCCGGTGCTCTGTACTTTGCAGTGATTTGTTGGGGGAGCAGCACCAGCAAAACTATCTGTCTATTACCTGACCTCTACTATGTTAGCTACCTCTCTTTGTTTATAATATATATTTACTGCTGATAAAAATAAAATGCTAAAAAGTCGCATGTACACAAGTATTCCCAGTTTTTGTTATATATTTTGTGGATGCCCCTCTGGCAGCAATTACAGGCCCAGGTCTTGGGGTACAGTGCCGCAAGCTTGGCACAACTATCTTTTGGCAGTTGCATGCGTTCCTCTTTGCCCATTCGTCTTTGCAGCTTTAGAAATCAAAGACATTGATTTGAACTTTCTCATTACTTCATTTTTTTAAGACCTGCACACCAACAGTGCATACTATTTTACGTGCGAGTGCAAGTTAATTGTCACTGAAGGGAAAACTTGAAATTCTGTATTGTATGCTGCCCTTTATTTATTGATTCATGCTTTTTTTTTTTTTTTTTTTGCTGCAGCTGTTACATACACTGTAATATTGTGTATGGTAATTGCCATTCATCCATTTTCTAGGGAATTTGTTATATATTACATAAAAATATAATATAACATAATAATATTATATATATTTGTCATCCCATTGGGTTGAGTTTTGAGCCAAGGATGTGGTTGTGGCTTGTGCAGCCATTTGGGACACTCGTGCTATATAAGTATAGGGCTATATAAGTAAACATTGATTGATTGATTGATTGATTGATATCAGTATATGTTGTATAGTGTATATATAATATGTAAATATTACATCCATCCATCCATCCATCCATTTTCTACCGCTTATTCCCTTTTGGGGTTGCGGGGGGTGCTGGCGCCTATCTCAGCTACAATCGGGCGGAAGGCGGGGTACACCCTGGACAAGTCGCCACCTCATCGCAGGGCCAACACAGATAGACAGACAACATTCACACACTAGGGCCAATTTTTTAGTGTTGCCAATCAACCTATCCCCAGGTGCATGTCTTTGGAAGTGGGAGGAAGCCGGAGTACCCGGAGGGAACCCACGCATTCACGGGGAGAACATGCAAACTCCACACAGAAAGATCCCGAGCCTGGATTTGAACCCAGGACTGCAGGACCTTCGTATTGTGAGGCAGACGCACTAACCTAAATATAACATGTGTGTCATATTTTATATTGCTACTACGGTACATTTTTAGTCTACTTAATGTCATGTCTTATTGATCATGCTGTTTAGTTCTGTTCTGTTCTGTTTTTTGACTCTATTAGTTCCTGTTTTTGTGCACCCTGGTTTGTTGTTTATTTCATGACAATAATTAGTTTTCACCTGTCATGTCACGCACCTTGTTCATTTGGACTCATGCACCTGTTAATCACCACAGCAATTATTTAAGCCTGTAGTTGCCAGGCAGTCAGCCTGGCGACATCACCTTGTACTCACCCTCTACACACCCTTGATACTCGATTGATTGCTCACTGCTCGCCATAGTTTCATGCTTTTCATGTCACGGTAAGTGTTTTCGTTTTTGTTGTCCATAGTTTAGTGCAAGTTTTAGTTTTCAAAGCCAAGTTTTTGCACCTTCTCTGTGAGCGCCTTTCGTTTGTTCCTTTTTTCGAGTTAGGAATAAAATATGTCATTACATTCACCACGGGAAAGAAAAAAACACACCAACGTGTGTGTGTTTGACAATTAATACCTGCGTTATCCTTTCCATCCTTACCCTTTCCATCCTTTGAAACTAAGCCACTGTGTGGAACAATTTCCCTTGTGGGTCTATAAGTCTAATACAAAAGAAAATATAAGTAAATAATATAATACTTTTAAATTTATACATAATAATAGTGTAAACATTTTAAATACAAATTATATAGGAAACAGTGTTGCATGCATCCAAAGATAAATCAAAAAATGCAACAAAAATTGTTTTAACATTGATATCTTCATTCGGTTTAGATTATTTAGTATTAATGTTTGCAGGCTTATTCGAGCCATTAATAGCACATTTGTCTTCACATTTGGCTTTTTGGATAATTGGCCCGACAGTGCAACGAAGGAAACGTTGGTATTTGCACGGGTCAGCTGAACGTTTGGCCTTGAGAGAAAAGCGACATTGACATGCAAATGATTGTCTCCAACTTTATTGAGCGGCTACATTTAAGTTAATTTGCTGTTGGGAGTGGCTAATTGAAGTAGGCTCCTCCAGTAATTCTTCGGGAGTCAATGCACCTGATTTAGAGGACGGCCGGGCTCGTAGATCTCTTGATTGACAGCTGGGTTCCCGGGCGTGTGACATAACAGGAAGTGAGAGGCAGGACTCTGGAGGTCGGACATTACGTGTTCCCTCCGGTAAATGGAGAACCTCCAGTAGCAGGTAGGTCTCATGTCAGGGGGTTAACGCGGTCGGCCAAGCAGTCAAGTATTGTTTCAGGGGGGCCGTCATAAATGTTGCACGGGGCGTCTTATGAAAAATGCAGCAACAATCCCTCCGACCGCCAACGTCCCCGGGCTAAAACCGGAGCATTGATGGACCCCTGGGAATGAAGCACGTTAGCGTAGCATCTTGCTAGCATGACGGCAATCATAACAAGAAAAGTGCTTTATAGGGAGGACGAATGGAATACTGTCGGAATGTATGCATATATTTACCACGGCATCGACCGCATTATATTTTCTTTTTTTTTTGTTGTATTTTTTATTTATTCATTTGATAGGGAAATCATAAGAGAAAACAGACTTATTTTTTTACAAATAATTACAAAAATAAATAAAATAATATAAATTACAAAAAAATATACAAAAAAAAAAATGAAAGTAAAATAATAACACCCCCATCTACATTTCATTTGATGGGGAAATCATATTACAGGTACTGAGAAAACAGACACTTTTTTTTTTTGATTTCCCCCCCTCCAAAAAATAAAAAATACATAAATACAATAAAATAAATAATTAAAATAAAATGAATTACAACAAATTACAAAATAATAAAAGTAAAATAATAAAGGTAAAATAAGAAAAGTAAAATAATAACACTCCCACCGACCCACCAGGGGTCCTACATTTCATTTGACAGGGAAATCATAATACAGGTACTGAGAAAACAGAGACTTTTTATTTTTTGATTCCCCCCTCGAAAAAAATGAATACAAAATAAATAAATACATATAATAAAATAAATAAACAAATAAAATACAAAAAATTGCAAAAAAAAAAACAAAACGAAAAAAAATTACAAAAAAATACTAAAAATAATAAAAGCCAAATAATAAAAGTAAAATAATAAAGGTAAAATAAGAAAAGTAAAATAATAACACTCCCACCGACCCACCAGGGGTCCTACATTTCATTTGATAGGGAAATCATAATACAGGTACTGAGAAAACAGAGACTTTTTATTTTTTGATTCCCCCCTCTAAAAAAATTAATACAAAATAAATAAATACATGTAATAAAATAAATAAAAAAATAAAATACAAAAAATTGCAAAAAAAACCAAAACAAAAAAAAATTACAAAAAACTACTACAAATAATAAAAGCCAAATAATAAAAGTAAAATAATAACACCTCCACCGACCCCCCGGGGGTCCTACATTGCATTTGATAGGGAAATCATAATACAGGTACTGAGAAAACAGAGACTTTTTAATTTTTGATTCCCCCCCTCCAAAAAATAAATACAAAATAAATAAATACATATAATAAAATAAATAAACAAATAAAATACAAAAAAGTTACAAAAAATTAAAATAAAATTACAAAAAAATACAAAAAATAATGAAAGCCAAATAATAAAAGTAAAATAATAACACTCTCACCGACCCCCCGGGGTCCTACATTGCATTTGATAGGGAAATCATAATACAGGTACTGAGAAAACAGAGACTTTTTAATTTTTGATTCCCCCCTCCAAAAAATAAATACAAAATAAATAAATATATATAATAAAATAAATAAACAAATAAAATACAAAAAAAATTACAAAAAATTTAAATAAAATTACAAAAAAATACAAAAAATAATGAAAGCCAAATAATTAAAATAAAATAATAACACCCCCACCGACCCTTCCGGGGTCCTACATTTCAAATCATAATACAGTTACTGAGAAAACAGACTCTTTTTTTTTTTATTCCCCGCCTCCAATAAAATAAATACAAAATAAATAAATAAAAAACAATACATTACAGAAAAATACAAACAATAATACAAGTAAAATAACAATAGTAAAATTATAACACCCCCACCGACCTTCCGGGGGTCCTACATTTCATTTGATAGGGAAATCATAACACAGGTACTGAGAACACACCCATTTTTTTTTTATTCCCCTCCTCCAAAAAAATTAATACAAAATAAATAAATAAATAAAATACAATAAATTATGAAAAGCATTTGAAAACAAATAAATATAATAAATAAAATAAGATAAATAGATAAATTACAAAAAAAAAATACTGAGAAAACAGACCCATGTACCAAATAAAATTGCTTCGAGGTCGTCTTATAGTCCGGATATTACGGTACTCATTTTATTTTAACAGTAACATTCTGCCGAACGAGCTGCCAGTTTATTTCTTGATGATACAATTTACAGCCATTTCTACAGTCAATTATGTAAAAAGAAAAATGATACGACTTATTTTTACAGTGAAATTCTGGCTAAGCTTGGATTTACTTTGTTTTTTTTACTGTCAAATTTACGGTGGTTTTTAACAGTGCATAACTTTAAATGGAAAAATTCTACCACTTTTATTTTAAAAATAACATTTTGGTGTCAGAGCTGCCAACTTTTTTTTATCGTAAAATAATGTTATTTTTACAGTACATTCCAGTAAACAGAACATTTTATTTTTACTGAGCTGTGAGTTTTAACGGAAAAACAATACCACTTCTAATTTTTACAGCAAAAGTGTGGTGACTGACTTGCCAATTGTGTGTTTTTACTGTAAAATCTACAGTACTGTCGATTTTATAGTGCATTACTTTAAATGGAGAAATGCTTCACTTTTAATTTGAAAATTCTGGCGAGTGACGTGACAGTTTTTTTTCCCCGTTTTTTTTACCGAAAAGTCGTCTTTATGGGACAATATATTACTGTAAATGGGAAAAAAAATTATACCATTTTTATTCTTACAGTAAAATTCTGACTACTGAGCAGCCATTTTTTTTACTGTAAAATCCATGGCTGTTTTTAAAGTGCATTCCTGTAAATGGAAAAAAAATCCAGTGACAGTTTTATATTTATGGTAAAATTCTGTCGGATGAACGGCGAGTTTTTACTGTAAAATCCATGGCCGTGGTTTTCAAAGTACATTACTCTAAATGGAAAAAAACGGTAACACTTTTATTTTTAAAGTAAAACTCCAGCGACTCGCTGCTAGGTTTTTTTTTACTGTAAAATATAAGCTTGTTTTAAAGTACATTACTGTAAATGGAAAAAAAAAACAATAATACTTTCATTTTTATGGTAAAATTTTGGCACCTGAGCTAAAATCTACTGACATTTTTACAGCGCGTAACATCCTGGCGACTGAGCTGCCAGACTTTTTTTTATTGATAAATCAATGGTCATTGTTTTTAAAGTGCAGCACTACAAATGGAAAAACAGTACCACTCATTCTAACAGTAAAATTCTGCCAACTTTTTTTTTTTTTTTTTTTTTCCATAAAATCTATTGTAGTCAGTCTTAATGAAATCAAACAATGGATGTCCGCTAACTTTTTGCAACTCAACGCCAAAAAAACGGAAATGCTGATTATCGGTCCTGCTAGACACCGACCTCTATTTAATGATACAACTCTAACATTTGACAACCAAACAATTAAACAAGGCAACACGGTAAACAATCTGGGTGTTATCTTTGACCCAACTATCTCCTTTGAGTCACACATTAAAAGCGTTACTAAAACGGCCTTCTTTCATCTCCGTACGGCCTTCTTTCATCTCCGTAATATCGCTAAAATTCGCTCCATTCTGTCCACTAAAGACGCTGAGATCATTATGCATGCGTTTGTTACGTCTCGTCTCGATTACTGTAACGTATTATTTTCGGGTCTCCTCATGTCTAGCATTAAAAGATTACAGTTGGTACAAAATGCGGCTGCTAGACTTTTGACAAGAACAAGAAAGTTTGATCACAATACGCCTGTACTGGCTCACCTGCACTGGCTTCCTGTGCACTTAAGATGTGACTTTAAGGTTTTACTACTTGCGTATAAAATACTACACGGTCTAGCTCCATCCTATCTTGCCGATTGTATTGTACCATATGTCCCGGCAAGAAATCTGCGTTCAAAGGACTCCGGCTTATTAGTGATTCCCAAAGCCCAAAAAAAGTCTGTGGGCTATAGAGCGTTTTCATTTCGGGCTCCAGTACTCTGGAATGCCCTCCCGGTAAAAGTTCGAGATGCCACCTCAGTAGAAGCATTTAAGTCTCACCTTAAAACTCATTTCTATACTCTAGCCTTTAAATAGACTCCCTTTTTAGACCAGTTGATCTGCCGTTTCTTTTCTTTTTCTCCTATGTCCCACTCTCCCTTGTGGAGGGGGTCCGGTCCGATCCGGTGGCCATGTACTGCTTGCCTGTGTATCGGCTGGGGACATCTCTGCGCTGCTGATCCGCCTCCGCTTGGGATGTTTTCCTGCTGGCTCCGCTGTGAACGGGACTCTCGCTGCTGTGTTGGATCCGCTTTGGACTGGACTCTTGCGACTGTATTGGATCCATTATGGATTGAACTTTCACAGTATCATGTTAGACCCGCTCGACATCCATTGCTTTCCTCCTCTCCAAGGTTCTCATAGTCATCATTGTCACCGACGTCCCACTGGGTGTGAGTTTTCCTTGCCCTTATGTGGGCCTACCGAGGATGTCGTAGTGGTTTGTGCAGCCCTTTGAGACACTAGTGATTTAGGGCTGTATAAGTAAACATTGATTGATTGATTGACTTTTGCTTTTTACAGTGCACTAATGAGAATGGGAAAACAATGGAACCACTTTTTATTCTCCACTAAAATGATGGCGACTGAGTGTGTTCAACACATACCAGATTACTAGGGCTTTGAATCTTTGGGCACCACACAATTCGATTCAGTTCCAATCCGATTCAGAAACGATTCTCGGTTCGAAATCCATACTTTACAATAATAACATTTGGTGCCAGTTTTATGATTAACTGCATTCCTCCATGAAATAGATCAACGGCTCTGATCAATTTCTATATTACTTAATTAAAAAAGTGTTTTTTGTTTAATAAAATGCTTCCCAAAAATGTAATAATGTCAAATACAAATAAAGTATCCATCACTTCTCTTCTCTAAAGTAAATCTGTATAGCAAATATAGGCTTCCACATCAACTATATGATTTGCTATTGTTTACTTTTGACTATTGTGCATTTTTTCAATTGTTTTTATTTTATTTTTTTATAAACCCCTGTGATGATATTATAAAGGAGGGGTTTCTAATCAATTCTATGTTAGAATTCTTATTAATATTTATACTATTTTTGTTTGACTATTTTTGGATTGTTTTGTGTCATGTTAGCGTGTCCTCTCAGTAGAAGCATTTAAGTCCCATCTTAAAACTCATTTGCATACTCTAGCCTTAATATAGAACCCCCTTTTATGCCAGTTGATCTGCCGTTTCTTTGCTGCTCTGCTCCCCTCTCCTTCGTGAAGAGGTGGAGGGCACAGATTCCGTGACCACAGACGAGGCGCTAGCTGTCCAAAGTCGGGACACAAGGTGGACCACTAATCTGTGTATCAGTTGGGGACATTTCTGCGCTGCTGATCTGTCTCCGCTCGGGATGGTCTCCTGCTGGCCCCATTATGGACTGGAGTCTCACTATTACGTTAGATCCACTATGGACTGGACTCTCACATGATTACGTTAGATCTACTATGGACTGGACTCTCACACGAATATGTTAGATCCACTATGAACTGGACTCTCACACGATTATGTTAGATCCACTATGGACTGGACTCTCACTATTATGTTAGATCCACTATGGACTGGACTCCCACTATTATGTTAGATCCTCTATGGACTGGACTCTCACACGATTATATTAGATCCACTATGGACTGGACTCTCACTATTATGTTAGATCCACTATAGACTGCAATCACGCTATTAACTAGATCCACAATGGACTGGACTCTCACACCCATTATGGACTGGTCTCTCCAAATATTATGTTAGATCCACTAGGGACTAGTCTCTCACACTATTAAGTAGATCCACTATGGACTGGACTCTCACAATATTATTTTAGATCAACTATGGACTGCACTCACACTATTAATTAGATCCACTATGGATTGGACTCTCACACTATTAACTAGATCCACTATGGACTGGACTCTCACTATTATGTTAGATCCACTATGGACTCGACTCTCACACTATTATGTTAGATCCACTATGGACTGGACTCTCACAATATTATGTTAGATCCACTATGGACTGGACCCTCACACTATTAACTAGATCCACTATGGACCGGACTCTCACAATATCATGTTAGATCCACTATAGACTGGACTCTCACACCCACTATGTACTGGACTTTCACACTATTATGTTAGATCCACTATGGAATGGACTCTCACACTATTAACTAGATTCACTATTGACTGGACTCTCACTGTTATGTTAGATCCACTATGGACTGGACTCTCACTATTAACTAGATCCGCAATGGACTGGACTCTCACACCCATTATGGACTGGACTCTCCAAATATTATGTTAGATCCACTATGGACTGGAATCTCACACTATTAACTAGATCCAATATGGACCGAACTCACACTATTAACTATATCCACTAAGGACTGGACTCTCACACCCACTATGGACTGGACTTTCACACTATTATGTTAGATCCACTATGGACTGGACTCTCACACTATTATGTTAGATCCACTATAGACCGGACTCTCATAATATTATGTTAGATCCACTATGGACTGGACTCTCACACCCACGATGTACTGGACTTTCACACTATTATGTTAGATCCACTATGGAATAGACTCTCACACTATTAACTGGATCCACTATGGACTGGACTCTCACACTATTAACTAGATCCACTATGGACTGGACTCTCACACTATTAACTAGATCTACTATGGACTGGACTCACATAATATTATGTTAGATCCACTATGGACTGGACTCTCACACTATTATGTTAGATCCACTGTTGCGATCTGTGACTCAGATCTTCACATGTTTATTTTTCCATCTTTGTTTCATTCTCTTCTGACCCACTTACTTCCTGTTTAGTCCGTTACCATGGTTACACATTGATTTCACCTGCTCCTCGTTTTCTACACACCTGGTTCTCCTTGATTTCTCCCTATATAAGCTTTCCTCTTTTCTTTGTTCAGTCTCGGATCCTAATTTGCCCACGCGCAACAGTGACGACTCTCGACCTTCATCTTTGTATGTATATTCTCGCTAGCTTTTACGCTAAGCCATTTGTTTATTTCCAGCTCACATGCTGAGGAATTGTTTTTCTGTTTTTGGTTTGCTTTCTCTTTACAGCAGTGTTTTTGTTCCTAGCCTTTTATTATTTAATAAATCCATTTATAACTTACCTTGTTGTGTTCATCCCTTCGACGCATCCCCGGGAAAACCACACCGGCATTACAATGCCGAAGAAGAGTCATCACAGTAGGATCCGAGCATCAAAATGTTTTTCCGCGTCGAAACCACGGGAGGAACCCTTCGACTTGGGTTTGTGGTTGGAGCTCGTGGCTTGGGAGCAGGAAAGACTTGACTGTGGGCCTGAAGTCTCCTCCGAAGCCATTCGCGCTGCCCCGAAGAGGCGGGGGGTCCAGTGGAGAGGTCCCCCGCACGGCAGTAATGTTCCAGCACCACTTATTCCTCCCCATGGACACAGCAAGTTTCACCCCGTCCAGGATTCACCCGTCATTACCGGTAATCCTGCTTGTTTTTTTTCAAATCATTCCTTAAGCTGCCATGACACTTTTTCTGACACAAGCGATGACGTCATTTGGGGAACGCCCACCGGTGACGCAACACCGGCCTCTGTTGATGACATTTTTTCAGAAGATTTTTATATTGTGGACAGTAATTCTCATTCCCAACCTTTTTTGAATATCAATAACATTCATGACAAGATACAGAATTATCAGGATATTTTTTCTTATTATTCTAGTCAACCTCAGTCACCTAGTTTTTCTCCTACACCTCCTTTAAAACCTCATTCTCCGGCCAAGTCCAAGGTGTTTCCTCCCTTTTCTAAAGGAAATTCTGGACAAATTAAAGGGGAGGAGTCGGCCCGCCTCCAAGCCTCCCACCACCCTCCCTTAAGGTCAGTCCCTGACCATAGGGAACGGGTCTGGGATCCCCGTCTGGAGGAAGGGGCTATGACCTATAGCTGTGCTACGGAGGTAGCACAGATACTACCCTCTAAACCACAGCCACCATGTAGACCTCCTCCACCTGTTTTTCCCCCGGCCAAATCTCAACGGCCTTGTAGACCTCCTCCACCTGTTTTTCCCCTGGCCAAGTCTCAACGGCCTTGTAGACCTCCTCCACCTGTTTTTCCCCCGGCCAAGTCTCAACGGCCTTGTAGACCTCCTCTACCTGATTTTCCCCCGGCCAAATCTCAACGGCCTTGTAGACCTCCTCCACCTGTTTTTCCCCCGGCCAAGTCTCAACGGCCTTGTAGACCTCCTCCACCGGTGTTCGGACTCGCGAGGTCATTACCTCCAGCACGTCCTCCACCACCGGTGTTCTGCACTGCTCCCAGTCTGGTTCTCACACCAGCACATGACTCTCGCCTGGTTTTCAAGCCAGAATTAGACTCTCGCCTGGTTTTCACACCAGAAAATGTTTCTAGCCTGGTTCTCAAGCCAGCACTAGACTCCCACCTGGTTCTCACACCAGCCTCCGACCCAGAACTGGTTCTCATACCAGTTACAGACTTTAGCCTAGAGCCCACTCCAGTACCAGCTCCAGAGCTGGAGCCTACTCCAGTACCAGCTCCACGCCGCCAAGCGCCGGTACCAGCTCCGCGCCGCCAAGCACCGCCGACGACGGGGCTGGAGCCCACACCAGCGTCGACGACGGGGCTGGAGCCCACACCAGCGTCGACGACGGGGCTGGAACCTTCACCTATGTCGACAGGGCTGGAGCCCACTCCAGTGCCAGCTCCTCGACAAGCGCCGGTACCAGCTCCACGCCGCCAAGCACTGCCGACGAAGAAGCTGGAGCCCACACCGGCGCCGACGATGAGGCTGGAGCTCACACCAGTCACGACTCCTGCGGCTCCCAGGCCGCCTCCGACGACTCCTGCGGCTCCCAGGCCGCCTCCGACGACTCCTGCGGCTCCCAGGCCGCCTCCGACGACTCCTGCGGCTCCCAGGCCGCCTCCGACGACTCCTGCGGCTCCCAGGCCGCCTCCGACGCCTTCTTCGGCTGCAGCACCCGCATCATCCTCGCCAGCTGCACTCGGGCCTGCTTTGGCTGCAGTCCCCGCACCCTCGTCTGCTGCTTCCAAGCCTGCTGGGATTTCGGTGCTGAGGCGTCGTCCACCACGTCGATCACGGGCGTGGCCTCTGCGAGGTCATCCTCCTCGCCAGACACTCCCTCCTCCATGTCGGCCACGGATGTGGCCGTGCCCGGGTCGTCCGCCTCGCCGGGCATCTCATCCTGCGATGCGGCCACTAATGTGGTCTTTTCGAGGTCGCCCGCCAAAACTTTTTCGGCAGCGGCGTTCCATCCGCCGCCGCCACTTGACTTGTCCTCGGTGGATTCGGGGACACACGACTTGGCGACCCTCCACCGTGGCCTCCCTCCGCCCTCCCTTCGTTTGTGGACTCTGTTTTTGGGGAGGGGGTTCAAGTTGTTTCTTATTTGTTTTTGTTTTCTTTGAGACATCTGGAATCTGTCTTTTTGGGGGGGGGAATACTGTTGCGATCTGTGACTCAGATCTTCACATGTTTATTTTTCCATCTTTGTTTCATTCTCTTCTGACCCACTTACTTCCTGTTTAGTCCGTTACCATGGTTACACATTGATTTCACCTGCTCCTCGTTTTCTACACACCTGGTTCTCCTTGATTTCTCCCTATATAAGCTTTCCTCTTTTCTTTGTTCAGTCTCGGATCCTAATTTGCCCACGCGCAACAGTGACGACTCTCGACCTTCATCTTTGTATGTATATTCTCGCTAGCTTTTACGCTAAGCCATTTGTTTATTTCCAGCTCACATGCTGAGGAATTGTTTTTCTGTTTTTGGTTTGCTTTCTCTTTACAGCAGTGTTTTTGTTCCTAGCCTTTTATTATTTAATAAATCCATTTATAACTTACCTTGTTGTGTTCATCCCTTCGACGCATCCCCGGGAAAACCACACCGGCATTACAATGCCGAAGAAGAGTCATCACATCCACTATAGACCAGACTCTCATAATATTATGTTAGATCCACTACGGACTGGACTCTCACACCCACGATGTACTGGACTTTCACACTATTATGTTAGATCCACTATGGAATAGACTCTCACACTATTAACTAGATCCACTATGGACTGGACTCTCACACTATTAACTAGATCCTCTATGGACTGGACTCTCACACTATTAACTAGATCCACTATGGACTGGACTCACACAATATTATGTTAGATCCACTATGGACTGGACTCTCACACTAATATGTTAGATCCACTACCGACTGGACATGGACTGGACTCTCACACTATACTGTTAGATCCTCTATGGACTGGACTCACACAATATTATGTTAGATCCACTATGGACTGGACTCTCACACTAATATGTTAGATCCACTACCGACTGGACATGGACTGGACTCTCACACTATACTGTTAGATCCTCTATGGACTGGACTCACACAATATTATGTTAGATCCACTATGGACTGGACTCTCACACTAATATGTTAGATCCACTACCGACTGGACATGGACTGGACTCTCACACTATACTGTTAGATCCTCTATGGACTGGACTCTCACATTATTATGTTAGATCCACTATGGACTGGACTCTCACACTATTATGTTAGATTCACTATGGCCTGGACTCTTACAATATTATGTTTGATCCACTATGGACTGGAATCTCTCACTATTAACTAGATCCACTATGGACCTGACTCTCACAATATTATGTTAGATCCACTATGGACTGGAATCTCACACTATTAACTACATCCACTATGGACCGGACTCTCACAATAATATGTTAGATCCACTATGGACTGAACTCATACTATTAACTAGATCCACTATGGACTGGACTCTCACACCCAATTTGGACTGGACTCTCACACTATTATGTTAGATCCAGTATGGACTGGACTCTCACAATATTATGCTATAGCCCGTTGGTGGGCGTCCCCTCCCAGATCTCTCATTGTCATCCCATTGGGTTGAGTTTTTCCTTGCCCTTATGTGGGATCTGAGTCGAGTATGTTGTTGTGGCTTGTGCAGCCCTTTGAGACACTTGTGATTTAGGGCTATATAAGTAAACATTGATTGATTGATTGATTGATTGATTGATTGATTGATGTTGATTGCCATTCTGAATGTGGCTGTGGCGGATTTGGTTTTGGAATTGGACTTGTATTATTATGGTATTATTGTGTATTATTTGTTGGACTGATTAATAAAATAAATAAATAAATAACAATATGACTTGGCTGAGTGACTGGACAGGACTGATTGAAAAAAATAAATAAATATTTTTTTTTAAATAAAAATGTTATATATATATTTTTTTGAATTGGTTAAGTATCGTTACATAAAGGAATCATGATTAATCTAAAAAAAAATAATACAATTTAAAACATTTTTTTTGCCCTCTACATTTTACCATTTTCTTGTGATACACTTGACAATCATAATAACTCACCAGACAAGTGTGCTCATCGTAGTATTATTAGAGTGTCCCCCCTAAGATCGCTCGGTCGTGAGTTCAAACCCTGGCCGAGTCATACCAAAGACTATAAAAATGGGACCCATTACCTCCCTGCTTGGCACTCAGCATCAAGGGTAGGAATTGGGGGGTTCAATCACCAAAAATGCTTCCCGGGCGCGGCCACCGCTGCTGCTCACTGCTCCCCTCACCTCCCAGGGGGTGCACAAAGGGATGGGTCGAATGCAGAGGACAAATATCACCACTTCTTTCATCTCCGTAATATCGCAAAAATTCGCTCCATTTTGTCCACTAAAGACGCCGAGATCATTATCCATGCGTTTGTTACGCCTCGTCTCGATTACTGTAACGTATTATTTTCCGGTCTCCCCATGTCTAGCATTAAAAGATTACAGTTGGTACAAAATGCGGCTGCTAGACTTTTGACAAGAACAAGAAAGTTTGATCATATTACGCCTGTACTGGCTCACCTGCACTGGCTTCTTTAATCAATCAATCAATGTTTATTTATATAGCCCCAAATCACAAATGTCTCAAAGGACTGCACAAATCATTACGACTACAACATCCTCGGAAGAACCCACAAAAGGGCAAGGAAAACTCACACTCAGTGGGCAGGGAGAATTCACATCCAGTGAGACGCCAGTGACAATGCTGACTATGAGAAACCTTGGAGAGGACCTCAGATGTGGGCAACCCCCCCCCCCCCTCTAGGGGACCGAAAGCAATGGATGTCGAGCAGGTCTAACATGATACTGTGAAAGTTCAATCCGTAGTGGCTCCAACACAGCCGCGAGAGTTCAGTTCAAGCGGATCCAAGACAGCAGCGAGAGTCCAGTCCACAGGAAACCATCCCAAGCGGAGGCGGATCAGCAGCGTAGAGATGTCCCCAATCGATACAGGCGAGCGGTCCATCCTGGGTCCCGACGAGCGGTCCATCCTGGGTCTCGACTCTGGACAGCAATGGTCATCGGACCGGACCCCCTCCACAAGGGAGGGGGGGACATAGGAGAAAGAAAAGAAGCGGCAGATCAACTGGTCTAAAAAGGAGGTCTATTTAAAGGCTAGAGTATACAGATGAGTTTTAAGGTGAGACTTAAATGCTTCTACTGAGGTAGCATCTCGAACTGTTACCGGGAGGGCATTCCAGAGTACTGGAGCCCGAACGGAAAACGCTCTATAGCCCGCAGACTTGTGCACTTAAGATGTGACTTTAAGGTTTTACTAATTACATATAAAATACTACACGGTCTAGCTCCAGCCTATCTTGCCGATTGTATTGTACCATATGTCCCGGCAAGAAATCTGCGTTCAAAAGACTCCGGCTTATTAGTGATTCCTAGAGCCCAAAAAAAGTCTGCGGGCTATAGAGCGTTTTCCGTTCGGGCTCCAGTACTCTGGAATGCCCTCCCGGTAACAGTTCGAGATGCTACCTCAGTAGAAGCATTTAAGTCTCACCTTAAAACTCATCTGTATACTCTAGCCTTTAAATAGACCTCCTTTTTAGACCAGTTGATCTGCCGCTTCTTTTCTTTCTCCTATGTCCCCCCCTCCCTTGTGGAGGGGGTCCGGTCCGATGACCATGGATGAAGTACTGGCTGTCCAGAGTCGAGACCCAGGATGGACCGCTCGCCTGTATCGATTGGGGACATCTCTACGCTGCTGATCCGCCTCCGCTTGAGATGGTCTCCTGTGGACGGGACTCTCGCTGCTGTCTTGGATCCGCTTTGAACTGAACTCTCGCGGCTGTGTTGGAGCCACTATGGATTGAACTTTCACAGTATCATGTTAGACCCGCTCGACATCCATTGCTTTCGGTCCCCTAGACGGGGGGGTTGCCCACATCTGAGGTCCTCTCCAAGGTTTCTCATAGTCAGCATTGTCACTGGCGTCCCACTGGGTGTGAGTTTTCCTTGCCCTTTTGTGGGTTCTTCCGAGGATGTTGTAGTCATAATGATTTGTGCAGTCCTTTGAGATATTTGTGATTTGGGGCTATATAAATAAACATTGATTGATTGATTGACCACACGTAGTAGGTTGAAACGACAAATCCACTGGAAGGAAGACCTTTGGGTAGTCCCAGTATTGTGTTCCTGTTAGGTGTGTTTCTACGTCCTCCGATCACACCGCAAGCCACCTATCTATACAGAAGTGTGTGCGTGTGCCCGTTTGCCCTTTTACAGATGTGTGTGAAGGGCCCGGCCCGGAGAGGTGGGGGGAGGAGGGTTGCTCAAAGTAAAGCGTCAGGCCATAATTGGGTTACGGCGTCCTGTGATGGATTAAAGCACGGCCGAAGAGACGCTGCAGCAACATTAGGGTGTCTGAGATGTCAGAGGCAGAGCGCTCTCATTAATCGCCCGGGCCCGTACATTACTGCATTAGCTGTATTAGCAGCTACGACTCGCCAAGCACTTTGGGATTTTTCTCGCTGAGGCAGGACACAATCCTGTCTTACACTTCTGGTAACTGTAGCGAGAAGTGGGCGGCGTCTCGGACAGGAAGGGGGAAACCGAGAAGAAGCAGAAGGGGAAAAAGTCGACACGGTGAGAATGATAATTCATACGTCTTTGGTCTTGGTTATGATTGGATAAATAAATAAATAAATGGGTTGTACTTGTATAGCGCTTTTCTACCTTCAAGGTACTCAAAGCGCTTTGACATTACTTCCACATTTACCCATTCACACACACATTCACACACTGAGGGAGGGAGCTGCCATGCAAGGCGCCAACCAGCACCCATCAGGAGCAAGGGTGAAGTGTCTTGCTCAGGACACAACGGACGTGACGAGGTTGGTACTAGGTGGGAATTGAACCAGGGACCCTCGGGTTGCGTACAGCCACTCCCCCACTGCGCCACGCCGTCCCTGGATGTGAGGTTGTGTGTGAATGCTCCAATCCTGAAGTTGAACTGAAATGCTGACAGAATGGAGCGTGAATGTAAGAATACAGTGGGGCAAAAAAGTATTTAGTCAGCCACCGATTGTGCGAGTAAAAAGATGACAGAGGTCTGTCATTTTCATCATAGGTACACTTCAACTGTGAGAGACAGAATGTGATAAAAAAAAAATCCAGGAATTCACATTGTAGGAATTTTAAATAATTTATTTGTAAATTATGGTGGAAAAAAGCATTTGGTCAACCATTCTAAGCTCTCACTGATGGAAGGAGGTTTTGGTTCAAAATCTCACGATACATGGCCCCGTTCATTCTTTCCTAAACACGGATCAATCGTCCTGTCCCCTTAGCAGAAAAACAGCCCCAAAGCATGATGTTTCCACCCCCATGCTTCACAGTAGGTTTGGTGTTCTTGGGATGCAACTCAGTATTCTTCTTCCTCCAAACACGATGAGTTGAGTTTATACCTAAATGTTCTATTTTGGTTTCATCTGACCACATGACATTCTCCCAATCCTCTGCTGTATCATCCATGTATCCATTTTGGTATAAACTACCTGGGAATTTGGGGAAAAGCGAGATTCTTTTGAAAACTTGGACTTGGAAATATGATAGTTAAGCGGGGATTTTCTTTTTCTTTTTAAATGATTAGGAGCATACATGTCTTGACTGAACTGAATTGGTTGGTGTTGGAATTGTTTAAATTGGTCTAAAACTGTGGAAGGAGTAGTCAACAGGAAAAAAAAAAGGTCGTAAAAAAACAGGAATTCTGGGAATTCCTGGAATTTTTTGAACTTGGAAATATGATAGTTTGAAATATATAGTTTGAACTCGTAAAATTGTTGGTTTGAATGTCCAGAATGAGTGCAATGCATTGATGTTGGAATGGTTTGAATGAGTTAAAAATGTGGGAATTGTGCAACTTGGAAAAATGTCCCATTCATCTAAATGGGAACTTCCTGGAAATTTTGGAACTTTGGGAAAAACTTGGATTTTTTTTTTTTTTAATTATTAGGAGCATGCATGTCCTGACTGAGCTGAATTGGTTGGTATGGGAATGGTTTGAAATGGTCGAAAAATATGAAAGGAGTAGTCGACAGAAAAAAGGGTGAAAAAGGGGTTTGAAAGTAATGACATTTTGGGAATTCCTGGAAATGTTTTGACTTGGAAATATTATAGTTTGAATGGTGTTGGAATTGTTTAAATCGGTCGAAAAATGTGGAAGGAGTAGTTAACAGAAAAAAGGGTTGAAAATAACCGGGAATTCCTGGAATTTTTTTTTACTTGGAAACGTGATAGTTTAAATGTTCAGAATGAGTGAAATATGTTGAAAATTGAATGGTTTAAATAGGTTGAAAAGTGTGGGAATTGTGCAAATTGGAAAAATGTCCCGTTCATTACAATGGGAACTTACTGGAAATTTTGGAACTTTGGGAAAAGCTGGGATCTTTTTTAAATGATTAGGAGCATTCACAACCTGCCTGAGCTGAATTGGTTAGCTTTGATCCAAACTATTAAAGTATAAATACAAGTTGAAACCCCACAAAGAAAAGCTAATAGAAAATATTGCCATTTTATGATTTCTATACCTTAAAGGGGAACATTATCACATTTTCAAAAGGGTTAAAAACAATAAAAATCAGTTCCCAGTGGCTTGCTTTATTTTTCAAAGTTTTTTTCAAATTTTTACATCTCCCGGAATATCCCTAAAAAAAGCTTTAAGTGCTTGATTTTCGCTATTTGCCATGCCACTGTGATGTCGTACAGTGCTGCCAATGCAAACAAACAAACAATGGCGGCTACCACAGCAAGATATAGCGACATTAGCTCGGATTCAGACTCGGATTTCAGCGGTTTAAGCGATTCAACAGATTACGCAAGTATTGAAACAGATGGTTGGAGTATGGAGGCAGATAGCAAAAACGAAATTGAAGAAGAAATTGAAGCTATTGAGCGAATAGCTATTGACGCTATTCGGCCATAGCATGGGTGTACCTAATGAAGTGACCCATAGCATGGCTGTCTTATTAGCATCTCCGGTAAAATGTGCGGACGAAACGATCAGGACTTTCGCATCTTGTGACACTGGAGCAACTTAAACCTGTTGATTGGTAAGTGTTTGTTTCGCATTAAATGTGGGTATCTAGTTTTAAATGTACATACAGCTAGCGTAAATAGCATGTTAGAATCGATTAACGTAGCATGTTAGCATCGATTAGCTGGCAGTCACGCCGCGACCAAATATGTCTGACTAGCACATAAGTCAACAACAGCAACAAAACTCACCTTTGTGATTTTGTTGACTTTATCGTTGCAAATGCATCTGCAGGTTATCCATACATCTCTGTGCCATGTCTGTCATCGCTCGTAAAATGTGCAGACACTCCGGCACATTCAATGGGGGTCTGGCGGCAGATTTCTTGCCACTTTCGCATCTTCGGGCCAGTGGTGCAACTTGAATCCCTCCCTGTTAGTGTTGTTACACCCTCCGACAACACACCGACGAGGCATGATGTCTCCAAGGTCCCAAAAAATAGTCGAAAAAACGGAAAATAACAGAGCTGAGACCCGGTGTTTGTAATGTGAAAATGAAAATGGCGAGTGTATTAGCTCGGTGACGTCACGTTCTGACGTCATCGCTACAAGACCGATAAACAGAAAGGCGTTTAATTCACCAAAATTCACCCATTTAGAGTTCGGAAATCGGTTAAAAAAATATATGGTCTTTTTTCTGCAACATCAAGGTATATATTGACGCTTACATAGGTCTGGTGATAATGTTCCCCTTTAAAAAGGTGTAGAAAGAAGCAGATTTAATTATCCCAACGCAGTTTCTTAGCTTTTGTCACTTGCACCATTCCCGTCTTCAAATATTCAAACCTAACTTTGACTGAGATTCCTACAGTAATTGATTACTTTTTTTTTTACCTTCAACACATCCATCATCCCACCTCCCAATAATCTAATAGCGTGTGAAAATTGATTTCTAGAACGCATGTTGCGTGACCTCGACCCGTACTAGCACCGTCACGATCTCAGTCTTTTTACTTGCATCACTCACCACTACACATCGCCATCGCAGTACAGATATTTACACCACAGCGGTTATTAATAAGCAGAATACGGAATTGATTTTCAAAAGACTCCGGCTTATTAGTGATTCCTAGAGCCCAAAAAAAGTCTGCGGGCTATAGAGCGTTTTCCGTTCGGGCTCCAGTACTCTGGAATGCCCTCCCGGTAACAGTTCGAGATGCTACCTCAGTAGAAGCATTTTAGTCTCACCTTAAAACTCATCTGTATACTCTAGCCTTTAAATAGACCTCCTTTTTAGACCAGTTGATCTGCCGCTTCTTTTCTTTCTCCTATGTCCCCCCCTCCCTTGTGGAGGGGGTCCGGTCCGATGACCATGGATGAAGTACTGGCTGTCCAGAGTCGAGACCCAGGATGGACCGCTCGTCGGGACCCAGGATGGACCGCTCGCCTGTATCGGTTGGGGACATCTCTACGCTGCTGATCCGCTTGAGATGGTTTCCTGTGGACGGGACTCTCGCTGCTGTCTTGGGGCTATATAAATAAACATTGATTGATTGATTGAAAGACAACATATTTGATGTTCAAACTCATAAACTTTATTTTTTTTTTCTGCAAATAATAATTAACTTAGAATTTCATGGTCGCAACACGTGCCAAAGTAGTTGGGAAAGGGCATGTTCACCACTCTTTTCACATCACCTTTTCTTTTAACAACACTCAATAAACGTTTGGGAACTGAGGAAACTAATTGTTGAAGCTTTGAAAGTGGAATTATTTCCCATTCTTGTTTTATGTAGAGCTTCAGTCGTTCAACAGTACGGGGTCTTTGCTGTCGTATTTTAAACTTCATAATGCGCCACACATTTTTGATGGGAGACAGGTCTGGACTGCAGGCGGGCCAGAAATGTACCCGCACTCTTTTACTACGAAGCCACGCTGTTATAACACATGCTGAATGTGGCTGGGCATTCTCTTGCTGAAATAAGCAGGGGCGTCCATGAAAAAGACGGCGCTTAGATGGCAGCATATGTTGTTCCAAAACCTGTATGTACCTTTCAGCATTAATGGTGCCTTCACAGATGTGTAAGTTACCCATGCCTTGGGCACTAATGCACCCCCATACCATCACAGATGCTGGCTTTTGAACTTTGCGTCGATAACAGTCTGGATTGTTCGCTTCCCCTTTGGTCCGGATGACACGATGTCGAAAATTTCAAAAAACAATTTGTAATGTGGACTCGTCATACCACAGAACACTTTTCCACTTTGTATCAAACCATCTTAGATTATCTTGGGCCCAGAGAAGCCGGCGGCGTTTCTGGATGTTGTTGATAAAGTGCCGTCCGAGGGATCGAAGGTCACGGTCATTCAATGTTGGTTTCCGGCCATGCCGCTTATGTGGAGTGATTTCTCCAGATTCTCTGAACCTTTTGATGATATTATGGATCGTAGATGTTGAAATCCCTAAGTTTCTTGCAATTGCACTTTGAGAAACGTTGTTCTTAAACTGTTTGACTATTTGCTCACGCAGTTGTGGACAAAGGGGTGTACCTCGCCCCATCCTTTCTTGTGAAAGACTGAGCATTTTTTGGGAAGCTGTTTTTATACCCAATCATGGCACCCACCTTTTCCCAATTAGCCTGCACACCTGTGGGATGTTCCAAATAAGCGTTTGATGAGCATTCCTCAACTTTATGAGTATATATTGCCACCTTTCCCAACTTCTTTGTCATGTGTTGCTGGCATCAAATTCTAAATTCAATGATTATTTGCAACACAACCAAATGTTTATCAGTATGAACATCAAATATGTTGTCTTTGTAGCATATTCAACTGAATATGGGTTGAAAATGATTTCCAAATCATTGTATTCCGTTTATATTTACATCTAACACAATTTCCCAACTCATATGGATACAGGGTTTGTAGAATTAATAAAGCAGGGATGTAAGAACATATTTTTTGTTGGTATTAGTAACCTAAAAGTCAAAGTGTTTAGTGGTCATTTCTATTTGTTTTTTGGATTATGGAAACAGACTAAAACCAACTCGTGTTGATATTCTAATCCATCTGATAACCATCGTCCACTGCAGTGGACATGTGTGTTATGTAAAGATTTAAAATTATGACTGTGAACGACTCACGGTTGTTCTTTACCGCTCTTCTTCTCCTCGTCTTCTCATCTCGCCCCCCCCAGGTCCGCCAATGCCTGCAGGAGCCGGCATTGCTATCGGCTGCTTGCTGCGAGGCCGGCTAGCGCGCCGCCGAGAGCCCACAGGGGATTGTCCTCCCCCGCCTCCAGTGGTCCAGCCAGGTTGGGCGCCAAATGTGAACGACTCGCGCTGTCGTCGCTCGGGTTCCATGGGCCACCAAGGAAAGACATTATTTTGAGCAGGTTTGACTTGCTTTATATTTCCCAAATAAACCTTGTCTGCGGTCGGGTCGCTCTTCCGCGGCGTCTCCCGTCTCCCTCTGCTACTCGCTCTCCGTGTCTCACTCTCCGTCTTTCGCTCTCTTGTCCACTCTTTGGGCACTGCTGCAGGCTCTCCAACTCTTTCTGCCTCTTTCTCTCCTCCTTCTCCCCTTTTATACATTGTTAGGAGATACATTAATCCATGCACCTGAACTTGACTGCGGCGTCGCTCCCGGCACGCCTTGCCTCCCCGCTCGCTCGCATCCTCCGCCTCCTTGCCGCCATCTTGGGCCGGGCTCCAGCGTGCCCTTCCGCTCCGTCGGACTGTCGGCTCCGCCCTCTCCACAATGACATGTGCTTAAAAAGATTTTCGGGAGGGGCACTGAAATTCGGGAGTCTCCCGGGAAAATTGGGAGCATTGGTGAGTATGACTGGGAGACACGACTGCTCTCTACTTCTCCATGCACCACTTTGTACACCAGCATTTTAAAAAGTCATAAATTCTAAACTGATACCGATAATTTCAGGTGTTATATTTTAAAGTATTTAGCAGCCGATAATATCGGAGGTCCAATATTAACGGACATCTCTAATTATTATTATTAGTGATTGTAGTATCAATGTTACAACTTCCTGTTCTTTTTTTCAACTCGTGGCACTGTTTATGTAATTTTTTTCGTGAAATCCCTTGTTTACACAAGTGCGGGCTGCACTTCGGACAAACCGCCCCCCCCCCCCACCCCCTCTCCCACCACCACCCCCCACAGTGCACATCCGGGCTAACATTAGCGCTCCCTCACTCACCCTCTCCTTGTGAAGTGAGAGCTCCATCACTCATTCCCGTCTTCCCCTCTCACCAGTCGTCCTCCTGGGGCTAAAAGATCTGACTTAATCATAGCTGATGAGCGTCCATGATTACCTCAGCTCGGCTAAGCCGTGGTGTCGGTGCTCGCGCAAATGTCCCATCGTATTAAATACCCCCTACACCCCTCCCGTCTCCGATTGCGAAGTGGGCCCAGCCCTCTCCTGGTTTCTCACCATCAGTGTCGGGAAGCGGCGTGTCATCCTGATGTTTCCTTATCGGATATCTGATTCATTCTTACCATATTGTTTTGTTTGAATCATCAGTATAAAAGGTTTGGTGGACAAAATTGTTTGAGGCAATTATAGATAACTACTGTCCCATGCAGAAGAGGGTTCAATCAGCTCTCCTTCTCCCTGCTCCTTTTCAGACATGTCGAATGGTGCGACATGCGATACGTTTCCTTGCAACCTGGCAGACCTCGTCCGTGTCCACCGCGCGGCGTTCTATCATTTACGCGGGATGACAGAACACAAGTTGAAATCATAGAAATGTCAATTTTAACAATGCGATCCAATTTACGGCCTTTGATGGCCAAACTTTACGGGGGCTGGCCCCTGTCCAAAAGTCTGTCTCGGGGACGCGCTCGTAAATAAAATGTGTAGCGTGCTGGATTAAAATGGTCGGTGTGCGGGTGGGGGCGGAAGGAGAGGGGTATGTTCTGTCACAGCTTGCTATCCCTTACATCAGGGGTATCGAACCTAAGGCCCGCGGGCCGGACGAGGCACCACAAACAGGTTTTATCCGGCCCACGGGATGAGTTTGCTGAGTGTAAAAATGAGCCGGAATTTTTGAATGAAAGAAACTGCTTGTGAAGAGGCGGAGCCGGCAAACGAGCTGCGGGGCAGGGCGCGCTGGAGCCCGGCCCAAGATGGCGGCGAGGAGGCGGAGACGATGACCAAGCGGAGAGGCGTGCCGGGGGCGACGCTGCGTGCGAGATCAGGTGCGTGGCTCGCACACCGGGACACAATTGACTTATCTCCTCACAGAGTATAAAAGGGGAGAAGGAGGAGAGATAGAGGCAGAAGGAGTAGGAGAGCCCGCAGCAGTACCGGAAGAGAGAGAGCGACAGAGAGCGACAGAGACCGAGCCGAAGACAGCGACGACGGGGTGGCTGAAAGCGACCGAGGAGCGAGCAGTGGAGAAGGAGCTGAAAAGTGACCCCACCGCAGACAAATTTATGTTATAGAAAAAATAAAGAAGAGTCAAACCTGCTCAGCAATGTCCTTCCTTGATGGTCCGTGGAACCCGCACGACGACAGCAAGAAACGGTCACACTGCTGTTCTAAATGTGTCCACTAGATGTCGCAATAGCCATTATTTGTATCTATATAGATGATACTATATATGTACAAAATAAAACACACAATGTTAGTGCACCAGTTGAAGAAAATGATCAAACCACTTAAATAACATCCTGTAATTTGATTTTGATATTTTTTCGATAGATTGAAAATGAACACCAATGAGTTGACTGATGATGATTGTCACATAATTTATTCAGAAAGTACAAACCCTATTTCCATATGAGTTGGGAAACTGCTGTTGTAAAACATGCTGAATGTGGCTTAGCATTGTCTTGCTGAAATAAGCAGGGGCATCCATGAAAAAGACAGCGCTTAGATGGCAGCATAAGTTGTTCCAAAACCTGTATGTACCTTTCAGCATTAATGGTGCCTTCACAGATGTGTAAGTTACCCATGCCTTGGGCACTAATGCATCCCCATACCATCACACATGCTGGCTTTTGAACTTTGCGTTGATAACAGTCTGGTTGGTTCGCTTCCCCTTTGGTCCGGATGACACGATGTCGGATCTTTCTCAAAACAATTTGAAATGTGGACTCGTCAGACCACAGAACACTTTTCCACTTTGCATCAATCCATCTTAGATGATATCGGGCCCAGAGAAGCCAGCTGCGTTTTTGGATGTTGTTGATAAATGGCTTTAGCTTTGCATAGTAGAGCTTTAACTTGCACTTACAGATATAGCGACAAACTGTATTTAGTGACAGTGGTTTTCTGAAGTGTTCCTGAGCCCATGTGGTGATATCCTTTAAAGATTGATGTTGGTTTTTGATACAGTGCCGTCTGAGGGATCGAAGGTCACAGTCATTCAATGTTGGTTTCCGGCCATGCCGCTTACGTGGAGTGATTTCTCCAAATTTTCTGCACCTTTTGATGATATTATGGACCGTAGATGTTGAAATCCCTAAATTTCTTGCAAATGCACTTTGAGAAACGTTGTTCTTAAACTGTTTGACTATTTGCTCACGCAGTTGTGGACAAAGGGGTGTACCTCGCCCCATCCTTTCTTGTGAAAGACTGAGCATTTTTTGGGAAGCTTTTTTTACACCCAATCATGGCAACCACCTGTTCCCAATTAGCCTACACACCTATGGGATGTTCCAAATAAGTGTTTGATGAGCATTCCTGAACTTTATCAGTATTTATTGCCACCTTTCCCAACTTCTTTGTCACGTGTTGCTGGCATCAAATTCTAAAGTTAATGATTATTTACAACAACAACAAAAAATGTTTATGAGTTTGAAGGTCAAATATGTTGTCTTTGTAGCATATTCAACTGAATATGGGTTGAAAATAATAATAATCAATAATCAAAAACATGACTCATTCTGAACAGTATGTGCTTTATATGGGGCAATATCTATACTTTGAATAGCCTTTTTCTGGAGCTTAAATTGCGGTTCAATAGTGTCCCTGCAGGTGTGGCCCCAAACTCATCATAATATGACCAAAAAGAAAAATGACAAGACGCAGATCTTATAATTGAACATGTTCTAAAAATAGCTACAATTCAAAAATCCTTTATAAATATATTTATTGAATAATTCTTCGACAAAATATGAATGTAAGTTCATAAACTGTGAAAAGAAATGCAACAATGCAATATTCAGTGTTGACAGCTATTTTTTTGTGTGGACATGTTCCATCAATATTGATGTTAAAGATTTCTTTTTTTTGTGAAGCAATGTTTAGAATTAAGTTGATGAATCCAGATGGATCTCTATTACAATCCCCAAAGAGGGCACTTTAAGTTGATGATTACTTCTATGTGTAGAAATCTTAATTTATAATTGAATCACTTGTTTATTTTTCAACAAGTTTTTAGTTATTTTTATATCTTTTTTTCCAAATAGTTCAAGAATGACCACTATAAATGAGCAATATTTTGCACTGTTATACAATTTATTAAATCAGAAACTGATGACAGAGTTCTGTATTTTACCTATTTTAGTATTTTTTTCAACCAAAAATGCTTTGCTCTGATTAGGGGCTACTTGAATTAAAAATATGTTCACAGGGGGTACATCACTGAAAAAAGGTTGACAACCACTGTGTGACGGTCCGACGGAGCGGTAGGGCACGCTGGAGCCCGGTCCAAGATGGCGGCAAGGAGGCGGGGCGTGCCGGGAGCGACGCCGCAATCATGTGCAGGTGTGTGGATCGCGCACCAGTACACAATTAACTTATCTCCTCACGATGTATAAAAGGGGAGAAGGAGGAGGAGAGCCCGCAGGAGCGGAAGCAACCAGCAGACGAGGACAACGGCGGCTGAAAAGCGGACCTTGAGCGAGCAGTGGAGAGGAGCAGCTGAAAAGCAATCCGACCTGAAGCCAAAGCTTTATTTGAAAGAAATAAAGAAGTCAAACCTGCTCACAGCAATGTCCTTCCTGAGTGGTCCATGGAACCCGAACGATGACGGCAAAAATCGTTCACGCACTGCTTTAAAGTAATTAACAAAAATACTGCAAAAAGCAAGAGATATTTACAAAAGGCCGTACTTTTCCATGTAATAAAGGTGGCTATGTTTTTTGCAGCTTGTCATCCTGTACACACACATTTTTTTTTTAATCAATCCTCGTCTCCGCTATCAATCCATATCTTGTATCTTTTGGCTGGCTGATGTGAACAACGTCGGGCCTGCGCGGCAACCCGACCCTTGATGTATTTCACCGGTGTCAAAGTGTCAGAATGAAGTGCTGCCCGCTCGGCCGGTTTCTCCTCTCCTTTCGCCCGGGTGCGGCTCCGGTTTCACTCGCCTGTAACCGTTACGATTAAACGCGCCGCGGCCGTGCACGATGCCGCCGCGTTTCCAATGCAACGTCGCACGACAAAGCCCCCCGCCGTCGGCAGGGAGGCAAGAAGGTGGGGATTAAAGCCGCGTTCGACGGGCATACGTGCTCAGGTGACCGGCAAGTGTAATTAGGAGGTGTCCCTTATCCGCGGCCACTTTCTCCCCTTCGCCGTAAGCTTTGGCACGAGTGGCATGGAGGGTTCGGTGTTTAATAATGAACAGGTCGAGCCGGCTGTAACGGATACATGCACCTGCTGGATGCATCAGTCAATTACCTAATTAGAACGCTCCCACAAGGGGGAAAGTCAATACCTCAACCCGGAGCTGCAAGACAACCCATGTGAATGGCGGCGCTCGCGAGGCCAACAGATACCTGTGTGTGTGCATGCGTGTGAGAACAAGGAGTAGCGAGGGTGGGGTGGGGAGGGGCGGGGGCGTCCATCCATCCGTGCAGGGCCGTATTTCCTAGCGCGGATCAGGTAGCAAAGGACGCTCATGGGAAATTGTGCTCTTTGCCGCCGCGATCGCATGACAATCCGTGCTCGAACCGTCGCCATTCATGCCGGCGAGAGAATGTGATCTTTTGGCGGACACGTGACGTTGTTTTTTTTTTTTTTTTTTTTTTTCCATGTCCTTGTACGGTGCTGTCTGGCGAGATAAGCGAGAGGCGAGGTCGAGTCCGGTAGAGATGGTGGAAGTGTCATTGGCGCGGGACCCACGAGTGCTCCCGGCAAATGCGGAGCTGCGGTTATATTAAGGCAGGGGTGTCAAACTTGTTTTTATTTTCCTCTGTAATCAATGAATATACATGTACATACACACACACACACACACACACACACACATATATATATATATATCCATCCATCCATCCATTTTCTACTGCTTATTCCCTTTGGGGATTGCGGGGGGGCGCTGGTGCCTATCTCAGCTAGAGTCAGGCGGAAGGCGGGGTACACCCTGGACAAGTCGCCACCTCATTGCAGGCCCAACACAGATAGACAGACCACATTCACACACTAGGGCCAATTTAGTGTTGCCAATCAACCTATCCCCAGGTGAATGTCTTTGGAAGTGGGAGGAAGACGGAGTACCCGGAGGGAACCCACGCAGTCACGGGGAGAACATGCAAACTCCACACAGAAAGATCCCGAGCCCGGGATTGAACCCTGACTACTCAGGACTTTCGTATTGTGAGGCAGACGCACTAACCCCTCTTCCACCGTGAAGCTATACATACATATGTATATATATATATATATATATATATATATATATATTTTTTTTTTATTTATTATCATTTTTCTTTAATTAATTATTACTTTTTTTATTTATCATTATTTTTTTTATATATATATTTTTTTTAATCCGTCATTTGTAATCCATTTTCTACCGCTTGTTACTCTTGGTTCCTCCTAGCCGCTCAGAGAAATCATATTGTCTAAAAATGCATTTTTCCATCGATATATATATATATATATATATATATATATATATATATATACATATATATATATATATATATATATATATATATGTATATATATATATATATATATATATATATATATATATATATATACATATATATATATATACATATATATATATATATATATATATAGTTAAACTGTAAAATCTTTTTTACTGTCTATAATTTGATTGACAATTTGTTTTGAAATCATAAGTGAAGCAGATATTAATTACAGTATTCATCTTCATTTTAACAAAAAACATTTTTCAGAATACATGATAGTAAAATATTTTGATTTTAAAATATCGGAAGTACATTCGTCCAAAGTGTTTCTGCTCGAAAAGGATTCTTCATTGATGATTTAAGTCACGTTTCTAAGTTTTACAATGTAACTAAAACAATTCATACTTACTAAACCATCCCACGTGTGATATCTGGAGGAGTGTTTTCATGCATATTTGTATGTGCTAACGTCATGTAATCAAGCTAGCTTCAGTAGCATTAGCACATATGCTAAACACGTGTCTTTGTTAGTTTCATTAACTTACAATGGCATTCTTTTTGTATTGTTTCCGTTTCGTCTTAAAATTCAGTCATACAATTATGACAACCTTTGCTTGACAGTTTAGTTGAAAAATATTTACATGAATAATTTTGTTTTTATATTTTAGCACTGCACATTTGTATATGCACCGATTTTTAACCAGTTAGTTATGAGTCCCTTCTTATGAAGTATATCCATCCATCCATTTTATACCGCTTGTCCCTTTCAAGGTCACGGGGGATTGATGAGTAATTATTTATCTAATCAGCCTGACCTAAGAATGATAATTATGTGTTAAATAAATAATATATTTTTTTTGGATTAACACATTGCTGCATGTCATTTGATAAGGTTGGAAACAATTTTTAAGGTAGATATAATCATTGAATGTGTTTAAAATCAAGAGTAAGATGACTAATTCGGTGTTAATGCTTGAGTGGGTCCCTCCGTAGTGGAAAAGTTGGGCACCTATGCGCTGTAATTTGACCTCCTTAACATGCTTCAAAACTCACCAAATTTGACACACACGTCGGTATGGCAAACCTTCCCAACTTATTAACCAACCAAACCCCAAAAATCAAAATTGCGCGCTAGCGCGCCCTAGGAAAAAAACAAAAAAACTGCTTTTAACTTCCGTTAGGAATGTCATAGAGACATGAAAAAAAACCCTCTATGTAGGTCTGACTTAGACCTACATTTCCCAATTAAACTTCAATGGCAAAAATCAACAGGAAGTTGGCAAAAAACCCTTCAAAACAAAATTTTCGCAAAAAATGCAATTTTCGCCTCTTTGAACTGTAATTTGACCCCCTTAAAATGCTTCAAAACTCACCAAACTTGGCACACACATCAGGACTGGCGAAAATTGTGATCTAATGAAAAAAACCAAACCCCAAAATTTTTTGAATAAAACACAGAAAAAACTGCTCCTAGGAAGAAAACACAGACAAAACTGCTTGTAACTTCCGGTAGGAATGCCGGAAAGAGATGAAACAAAAACCTCTATGTAGGTCTCACTCAGACCTATATTTTAATAATTGACATCCTTCAGCTAAAAATCAACAGGAAGTTAAAAATTACCCTTTCAAAATAAAAGTTTTGTCAAAACCTGTCACCTTTTTTCAAACATTATCTCCTCTGAGCGCTTTTGTCGTGTCGGCAGGAGAGAGATTGAACCCTTCTGATTAAAAGTTATTCACAGAGTATTGATTACTGCTCCGGTTTAGATTTTACGTGCCTTTAAAGAACCCCTGCTCAAATCAAGAGTAAGATGACTAATTCGGTGTTAATGCTTCAGTGGGTCCCTCCGTAGTGGAAAAGTTGAGCACCTATGCGCTGTAATTTGACCTCCTTAACATGCTTCAAAACTCACCAAATTTGACACACACGTCGGTATGGCAAACCTTCCCAACTTAATAAGCAACCAAACCCCAAAAATCAAAATTGCGCGCTAGCGCGCCCTAGGAAAAAAACAACCGAACTGCTTTTTACTTCCGTTAGGAATGTCATAGAGACATGAAAAAAAACCTTCTATGTAGGTCTGACTTAGACCTACATTTCCCAATTAAACTTCAATGGCAAAAATCAAACAGGAAGTTGGCAAAAACCCCTTCAAAACAACATTTTTGCAAAAAATGCAATTTTCACCTCTTTGAACTGTAATTTGACCCCTTTAAAATGCTTCAAAACTCACCAAACTTGGCACACACATCAGGACTGGCGAAAATTGTGATTTAATGAAAAAAACCAAACCCCAAAATATTTGAATAAAACACAGAAAAAACTGCTCCAAGGAAGAAAACACAGACAAAACTGCTTGTAACTTCCGGTAGGAATGCCGGAAAGACATGAAACAAAAACCTCTATGTAGGTCTCACTCAGACCTATATTTTAATAATTGACATCCTTCAGCTAAAAATAAACAGGAAGTTAAAAATTACCCCTTCAAAATAAAAGTTTTGTCAAAACCCGTCACCTTTTTTCAAACATTATCTCCTCTGAGCGCTTTTGTCGTGTCGGCAGGAGAGAGATTGAACCCTTCTGATTAAAAGTTATTCACAGAGTATTGATTACTGCTCCGGTTTAGATTTTACGTGCCTTTAAAGAACCCCTGCTCAAATCAAGAGTAAGATGACTAATTCGGTGTTAATGCTTCAGTGGGTCCCTCCGTAGTGGAAAAGTTGGGCACCTATGCGCTGTAATTTGACCTCCTTAACATGCTTCAAAACTCACCAAATTTGACACACACGTCGGTATGGCAAACCTTCCCAACTTATTAACCAACCAAACCCCAAAAATCAAAATTGCGCGCAAGCGCGCCCTAAGAAAAAAACAAAAAAACTGCTTTTAACTTCCGTTAGGAATGTCATAGAGACATGAAAAAAAACCCTCTATGTAGGTCTGACTTAGACCTACATTTCCCAATTAAACTTCAATGGCAAAAATCAACAGGAAGTTGGCAAAAAACCCTTCAAAACAAAATTTTCGCAAAAAATGCAATTTTCACCTCTTTGAACTGTAATTTGACCCCCTTAAAATGCTTCAAAACTCACCAAACTTGGCACACACATCAGGACTGGCGAAAATTGCGATCTAATGAAAAAAACCAAACCCCCAAATTTTTTGAATAAAACACAGAAAAAACTGCTCCTAGGAAGAAAACACAGACAAAACTGCTTGTAACTTCCGGTAGGAATGCCGGAAAGACATGAAACAGAAACCTCTATGTAGGTCTCACTCAGACCTATATTTTAATAATTGACATCCTTCAGCTAAAAATCAACAGGAAGTTAAAAATTACCCCTTCAAAATAAAAGTTTTGTCAAAACCCATCACCTTTTTTCAAACATTATCTCCTCTGAGCGCTTTTGTCGTGTCGGCAGGAGAGCGATTGAACCCTTCTGATTAAAAGTTATTCACAGAGTATTGATTACTGCTCCGGTTTAGATTTTACGTGCCTTTAAAGAACCCCTGCTCAAATCAAGAGTAAGATGACTAATTCGGTGTTAATGCTTCAGTGGGTCCCTCCGTAGTGGAAAAATTGGGCACCTATGCGCTGTAATTTGACCTCCTTAACATGCTTCAAAACTCACCAAATTTGACACACACGTCGGTATGGCAAACCTTCCCAACTTATTAAGCAACCAAACCCCAAAAATCAAAATTGCGCGCTAGCGCGCCCTAGGAAAAAAAAAAACAGACTGCTTTTAACTTCCGTTAGGAATGTCATAGAGACATGAAAAAAAAACTCTATGTAGGTCTGACTTAGACCTACATTTCCCAATTAAACTTCTATGGCAAAAATCAACAGGAAGTTGGCAAAAACCCCTTCAAAAAAACATTTTTGCAAAAAATGCAATTTTCACCTCTTTGAACTGTAATTTGACCCCCTTAAAATGCTTCAAAACTCACCAAACTTGGCACACACATCAGGACTGGCGAAAATTGTGATCTAATGAAAAAAACCAAACCCCAAAATTTTTGAATAAAACACAGAAAAAACTGCTCCTAGGAAGAAAACACAGACAAAACTGCTTGTAACTTCCGGTAGGAATGCCGGAAAGACATGAAACAAAAACCTCTATGTAGGTCTCACTCAGACCTATATTTTAATAATTGACATCCTTCAGCTAAAAATCAACAGGAAGTTAAAAATTACCCCTTCAAAATAAAAGTTTTGTCAAAACCTGTCACCTTTTTTCAAACATTATCTCCTCTGAGCGCTTTTGTCGTGTCGGCAGGAGAGAGATTGAACCCTTCTGATTAAAAGTTATTCACAGAGTATTGATTACTGCTCCGGTTTAGATTTTACGTGCCTTTAAAGAAGCCCTGCTCAAATCAAGAGTAAGATGACTAATTCGGTGTTAATGCTTCAGTGGGCCCCTCCGTGTTGGAAAAGTTGGGCCCTGGGGTCAAAGAGGTTAAGAAGTCCTTGTCTAAACAGCTGCCAAAAGGAGTGAGCAGCAAGATAAATCTGTATTGCCGACTGTCCGGCATGGGGCCGCATGAGTGCTGCCGACAACTGGGAAGCCGCGGTTCATTGATGGGGAAGATGAACTTCAAAATGCACGGTGGCATTTGTGAAGCAGACACCAGGCCCCATGTCATTTTTTTCCAACATGATAAGAAGGGATTGGCCCCACAACCTGGTTCTACAACATAAACAGTAGTAACCATACTGAAAATACAAGTCGCTCTCGGTGTCTCATCTCAGTGCTAAATAAATGCTGACTCAGCCACCTGTAAAAAGTAGTTGACTGTTATATTGCACAAGTAAGCCCACAGTCGAACACAGAAGTCACTCCAACGAGTATGACGATCCTCCTGGTAGGGGTGTATCCCTTTATGGAGAATTTGTTTTACGTGGGGAGACTGGTGCACAGACAGTCACCACACGATCCTTGACAGAAATCAGGTCATGGTCCAGTGGCATGGAGTCCAAGACGACAGGGGACCCTTTTTTGCTGCAGCCTTCTTCCATCTTCGCAGCCTTTGTGGTAGTTCTTAAAGGCCTACTGAAACCCACTACTACCGACCACGCAGTTTGATAATTTATATATCAATGATGAAATATTAACTTTGCAACACATGCCAATACGGCCGGTTTAGTTTACTAAATTGCAATTTTAAATTTAGCGTGGACGTATCATGCTAAAACGTCACGGTTTGATGTGACGTCACGCATTGTTGACGACATTTTGGTCCAGCACCGTTCAAAGCTATGTCGTCTCTTTTCATTGCATAATTACACAGTATTCTGGACATCTGTGTTGCTGAATTTTTTGCAATTTGTTCAATTAATTATGGAGACGTTAAAGAAGAAAGATGTAGGTGGGAGGCGGTGTATTGCGGTCGCCTTTAACAACACAAACACAGCCAGGGTTTCCTTGTTTACATTCCTGAAAGATGACGGTGAGGCTTTACTATGGAACAGAGCGGTCAAGCGAACATGGTTACCTACCACATGTCAACCGGCAGGTTTCGGTGAGAAAATGGTGGTAATTAGACGGCTCTTACCGTAGACATGAGCGGAGAGCTTGCGTAGCGATGTAGTATTCCTTTGCGTTGTGTTTTTCCCCAAAAGACGACACCCAGTCATTCTTCCGACTCAAACATGGTTTATTCTGGGGAAAACAATCATAGTGAGTCTCCAATCAGCCTTCTTTACATTCATAAACCTGTACATAAATAAAACAAAACAAAACTTAACATAAATATGTCTCTTTTAAGCCTACAGCTAGCCTGCTAATAAGTTAGCAAATGGTGGTAATAAGACGGCTCTTACCGTAGACATGAGCGGAGAGCTTGTGTAGCGATGTAGTATTCCTTTGCGTTGTGTTTTTCCCCAAAAGACGACACCCAGTCATTCTTCCGACACAAACATGGTTTATTCTGGGGAAAACAATCGTAGTGAGTCTCCAATCAGCCTTCTTTACATTCATAAACCTGTACAGAAATAAAACAAAACAAAACTTAAGATAAATATGTCTCTTTTAGGCCTACAGCTAGCCTGCTAATAAGTTAGCAAATGGTGGTAATAAGACGGCTCTTACCGTAGACATGAGCGGAGAGCTTGTGTAGCGATGTAGTATTTCTTTGCGTTGTGTTTTTCCCCAAAAGACGACACCCAGTCATTCTTCCGACTCAAACATGGTTTATTCTGGGGAAAACAATCATAGTGAGTCTCCAATCAGCCTTCTTTACATTCATAAACCTGTACAGAAATAAAACAAAACAAAACTTAACATAAATATGTCTCTTTTAGGCCTACAGCTAGCCTGCTAATAAGTTAGCAAATGGTGGTAATAAGACGGCTCTTACCGTAGACATGAGCGGAGAGCTTGTGTAGCGATGTAGTATTCCTTTGCGTTGTATTTTTCCCCAAAAGACGACACCCAGTCATTCTTCCGACTCAAACATGGTTTATTCTGGGGAAAACAATCATAGTGAGTCTCCAACCAGCCTTCTTTACATTCATAAACCTGTACAGAAATAAAACAAAACAAAACTTAACATAAATATGTCTCTTTTAGGCCTACAGCTAGCCTGCTAATAAGTTAGCAAATGCTGGTAATAAGACGGCTCTTACCGTAGACATGAGCGTAGAGCTTGTGTAGCGATGTAGTATTCCTTTGCGTTATGTTTTTCCCCAAAAGACGACACCCAGTCATTCTTCCGACTCAAACATGGTTTATTCTGGGGAAAACAATCATAGTGAGTCTCCAATCAGCCTTCTTTACATTCATAAACCTGTACAGAAATAAAACAAAACAAAACTTAAAATAAATATGTCTCTTTTAGGCCTACAGCTAGCCTGCTAATAAGTTAGCAAATGGTGGTAATAAGACGGCTCTTACCGTAGACATGAGCGGAGAGCTTTTGTAGCGATGTAGTATTCCTTTGCGTTGTGTTTTTCCCCAAAGACGACACCCAGTCATTCTTCCGACTCAAACATGGTTTATTCTGGGGAAAACAATCATAGTGAGTCTCCAATCAGCCTTCTTTACATTCATAAACCTGTACAGAAATAAAACAAAACAAAACTTAAAATAAATATGTCTCTTTTAGGCCTACAGCTAGCCTGCTAATAAGTTAGCAAATGGTGGTAATAAGACGGCTCTTACCGTAGACATGAGCGGAGAGCTTGTGTAGCGATGTAGTATTCCTTTGCGTTGTGTTTTTCCCCAAAAGACGACACCCAGTCATTCTTCCGACTCAAACATGGTTTATTCTGGGGAAAACAATCATAGTGAGTCTCCAATCAGCCTTCTTTACATTCATAAACCTGTACAGAAATAAAACAAAACAAAACTTAACATAAATATGTCTCTTTTAGGCCTACAGCTAGCCTGCTAATAAGTTAGCTGAAAGCTAATTCAGAGAGCGCCAGAGAGCACAACTTACCGTCACGTGGAAGTCAACAGACTGACGACACACACGTGTCTCAGCCTGGAAGTCTGTTGTGACATGTGACGTTCAATGACCATAAAAAATGTAGGAAATGACAGTACTGAACTTAGAATAATAAAAATTGCGAAATAAAGAGTCACATTACATAATGTGTGAATGTAATAGATTAGATAAAATGACATTAAAATAAAATGACATCAAAACAAGAACAGTAAGCAATTGGCATAGCTCGGTTGGTAGAGTGGCCATGCCAGCAACTTGAGGGTTGCAGGTTCGATTCCCGCTTGTGCCATCCTAGTTACTGCCGTTGTGTCCTTGGGCAAGGCACTTTACCCACCTGCTCCCTGTGCCACCCACACTGGTTTAAATGTAACTTAGATATTGGGTGTCACTATGTAAATCAATCAATCAATGTTTATTTATATAGCCCCAAATCACAAATGTCTCAAAGGACTGCACAAATCATTACGACTACAACATCCTCGGAAGAACCCACAAAAGGGCAAGGAAAACTCACACCCAGTGGGCAGGGAGAATTCACATCCAGTGGGACGCCAGTGACAGTGCTGACTATGAGAAACCTTGGAGAGGACCTCAGATGTGGGCAACCCCCCCCCCCTCTAGGGGACCGAAAGCAATGGATGTCGAGCGGGTCTAACATGATACTGTGAAAGTTCAATCCATAGTGGCTCCAACACAGCAGTGAGAGTCCCGTCCACAGGAAACCATCTCAAGCGGATCAGCAGCGCTTTGAGTCATTTGAGAAAAGCGCTATATAAATATAATTCATTTCACTTCACTAAATTACCTCTGTTACATTTGCATCCTTTCTCCTGCAGCTGCGGACTCTCTTGCCTCCTCCTACTGGCCGCCCCCGACCGTCGGATGTTTCCACCGCGGAGGAGGGAAAAAAAAAAAAATCTTAGCCCGGCTGCCTTCGCCTCGTCGAGATACGTGGCTTCCCTCGGAGACACTGGCGGTCACCACACTCGTGGCCACACCCCTCCGACTTTCAGGTTGTACAGGTAGGACCATATAATCTCACTAAAACACTAGTAAAACACAGATAAGGGATTTTCCAGAATTATCCTAGTAAATTTGTCTAATAAAATCTGAATCGCTCTGCCGTCTAGTTTTTTTTTGTTTTCATCCAAGAATCGCTCATCCTCGCTGAAATCAATGGGGAAATCGTCGCTTTCTCGGTCTGAATCGCTCTCGCTGCTGGTGGCCATGATTGTAAACAATGTGCGGATGTGAGTAGCTCCACAACCCGTGATATCACGCGCACATCGTCTGCTACTTCCGGTACAGGCAAGGCTTTTTTATCAGCGACCAAAAATTGCGATCTTTATCGTCGATGTTCTCTACTAAGTCCTTTCAGCAAAAATATGGCAATATCGCGAAATTATCAAGTATGACACATAGAATGGACCTGCTGTCCCCGTTTAAATAAGAAAATCTCATTTCAGTAGGCCTTTAAATTTACCGTCTTCCGTATGATCCGCCGTTGAGGTCTTTCACCGTATCCCTGGCTAGGGGGCAGTCAGGTTCTAGGCCTTTGCCAAGGGCCAGCTGGGGTTTAAATAGTAAAGGGGTTAACCTCCCAGTGCCCTAAGACCTCCACTTTAATGTCATGCCTAACACCGCAAACGCTGCACCACAACATCATTTTGTCCCAATGACTGTAAAGACGAGTGAGGCATTCACAAACCCTAGGAATTATGAGTACAGTGGAACCTCGATTTACAGGACCCTCATGTGGAGAGGCGGAGCCGGTGAACGAGCAGCGGGTGAGGGCGACAAGGAGGCGGGGAATGCGGCCGAGCGGAGAGGCGGGGCGTTCCGCCGCAGTCAAGTGCAGGTGCGTGGATGGCGCACAGGTACACAATTAACATTTCTCCTCACGCTGTATAAAAGGGGAGAAGGAGGAGAGAACGAGGAAGAAGGAAGTGGAGAGCTCACAACAGAGAGCAAGACGACGAAGACGAGGGTGGCTGAAAAGCCACCGAGGAGCGAGCAGCAGAAAAGGAGCTGAAAAGCGACCAGACCTGAAGACAAGTTGTATTGAAAAATAAAGCGAGTCAAAACCGCTCAAAAGCAATGTCCTTCCTTGATGGTGCTGGGAACCCTCACGACGACGGCAAGAGTCGGTCACACCTCATTATACAAACTTTTCGACTTACGAACCAGTTACCGACTAAACTACGATTTTGTTGTACGAACTTTATCTCAGCGTACGCAACGTTCATTGTGTGTCCCGCCGATGTTCGCTCTGTCAGAGCTACAGTATTCCTCCGTGGAGAGAGGAGAACCTTCCAGAAGGACAACCGTCTCTGCAACAAACCACCAATCAGGCCTGAATGGTAGAATAGCCATTTCTTAGTAATACAGTTTGCCAAAAATGCTCCTGAAGCACTCTCAGACCATGAGAAACAAAATTCCCTGGTCAACAGTGAAGCATGGTGGTGGCAGCATTATACTGTGGGGTAGGAACTGGGGGATTAGTCGGGGTCAGGCGTGTGACTGACAGTTTGGTTATGTGTTTCTCTGTTTGTGTTTTATTTTAAGACACTTCACCCTTGCTCCCGATGGGTGGTGGTTAGGGCCTTGCATGGCATCTTCTCATTCGTGACTCACTTGTGCAAGAACAAAAAACCGTCCGACCGGAACTCTCTAATAACTAAAGTCCCTTGGGTGGATAATGTAAACTCACTACACCGGTATGTTTTAGCACTTTCATGGCGAGTTTATTGACAGATATAAGTAAGAACTTTACACTACTTTATATCAGAAATGGCAACAAGCACGATTGGTGCGGTTGGGATAGTGGCCGTGCCAGCAACCTGAGGATTCCTGGTTCGATTCCCACCTTCTACCAACCTCGTCATGTCTGTTGTGTCTTCGAGCAAGACACTTCACCCTTGCTCCCGATGGGTGGTGGTTAGGGCCTTACATGGCATCCTTTCATTTGTGTCCTGTGAAAAACCGTCCGACCGGAACTCTCTAATAACTAAAGTCCCTTGGGTGGATAATGTAAACTCACTACACCGGTATGTTTTAGCACTTTCATGACGAGTTTACTGACAGATATAAGTAAGAACTTTACACTACTTTATTTCAGAAATGGCAACAAGGACGATTGGTGCGGTTGGGAGAGTGGCCGTGCCAGCAACCTGAGGGTTCCTGGTTCGATCCCCAGCTTCTACCAACCTAGTCACGTCTGTTGTGTGTCCTCGAGCAAGACACTTCACCCTTGCTCCCGATGGGTGGTGGTTAGGGCCTTGCATGGCATCCTTTCATTTGTGTCCCGTGAAAAACAGTCCGACCGGAATTCTCAAATAACTAAAGTCCCTTGGGTGGATAATGTAAACTCACTACACCGGTATGTTTTAGCACTTTCATGACAAGTTTACTGACAGATATAAGTCTGAACTTTACACTACTTTAATTCAGAAATGGCAACAAGGACGATTGGTGCGGTTGGTAGAGTGGCCGTGCCAGCAACCTGAGGGTTCCTGGTTCGATCCCCAGCTTGAACCAACCTAATCACGTCTGTTGTTTGTCCTCGAGCAAGACACTTCACCCTTGCCCCCGATGGGTGGTGGTTAGGGCCTTGCATGGCATCCTTTCATTTGTGTCCTGTGAAAAACAGTCCGACCGGAACTCTCTAATAACCAAAGTCCCTTGGGTGGATAATGTAAACTCACTACACCGGTATGTTTTAGCACTTTCATGACGAGTTTATTGACAGATATACGTATGAATTTTACACTACTTTATATAAGAAATGGCAACAAGGATGATTGGTGCGGTTGGGAGAGTGGCCGTGCCAGCAACCTGAGGGTTCCTGGTTCGATCCCCAGCTTCTACCAACCCAATCGCGTCTGTTGTGTGTCCTCGAGCAAGACACTTCACCCTTGCCCCCGATGGGTGGTGGTTAGGGCCTTGCATGGCATCCTTTCATTTGTGTCCTGTGAAAAACCGTCCGACCGGAAATCTTTAATAACTAAAGTCCCTTGGGTGGATAATGTAAACTCACTACACCGGTATGTTTTAGCACTTTCATGACGAGTTTACTGACAGATATAAGTAAGAACTTTACACTACTTTATATCAGAAATGCCAACAAGGACGATTGGTGCGGTTGGGAGAGTGGCCGTGCCAGCAGCCTGAGGATTCCTGGTTCGATCCCCAGCTTGAACCAACCTAGTCACGTCTGTTGTGTGTCCTCGAGCAAGACACTTCCCCCTTGCTCCCGATGGGTGGTGGTTAGGGCCTTGCATGGCATCTTCTCATTTGTGTCCCGTGAAAAACCATCCGACCGGAACTCTCTAATAACTAAAGTCCCTTGGGTGGATAATGTAAACTCACTAGACCGGTATGTTTTAGCACTTTCATGACGAGTTTACTGACAGATATAAGTAAGAACTTTACACTACTTTATTTCAGAAATGGCAACAAGGACGATTGGTGCGGTTGGTAGAGTGGCCGTGCCAGCAGCCTGAGGATTCCTGGTTCGATCCCCAGCTTTTACCAACCTAGTCACGTCCGTTGTGTAATCTCGAGCAAGACACTTCACCCTTGCTCCTGATGGGTGGTGGTTAGGGCCTTGCATAGCATCCTTTCATTTGTGTCCTGTGAAAAACCGTCCGACCGGAACTCTCTAATAACTAAAGTCCCTTGGGTGGATAATGTAAACTCACTACACCGGTATGTTTTAGCACTTTCATGACGAGTTTACTGACGGATATAAGTATGAACTTTACACTACTTTAATTCAGAAATGCCAACAAGGACGATTGGTGCGGTTCGTAGAGTGGCTGTGCCAGCAACCTGAGGGTTCCTGGTTCGATCCCCAGCTTTTACCAACCTCGTCACGTCCGTTGTGTAATCTCGAGCAAGACACTTCACCCTTGCCCCCGATGGGTGGTGGTTAGGGCCTTGCATGGCATCCTTTCATTTGTGTCCTGTGAAAAACCGTCCGGCCGGAACTCTCTAATAACTAAAGTCCCTTGGGTGGATAATGTAAACTCACTACACCGGTATGTTTTAGCACTTTCATGATGAGTTTACTGACAGATATACGTATGAACTTTACACTACTTTATTTCAAAAATGGCAACAAGGACGATTGGTGCGGTTGGTAGAGTGGCCGTGCCAGCAACCTGAGGATTCCTGGTTCGATCCCCAGCTTCTACCAACCTAATCACATCCGTTGTGTATTCTCGAGCAAGACACTTCACCCTTGCTCCCGATGTGTGGTGGTTAGAGCCTTGCGTGGCAGCTCCCGCCATCAGTGTGTGTGAATGGGTGAATGTGGAAATAGTGTCAAAGCGCTTTGAGTACCTTGAAAGTAGAAAAGCGCTATACAAGTATAACCCATTTACCATTTTACCATCAATCCCACGGGATCGGCGCCTATGCACGCAGTAGTCAATACCCTGTAGATCACCACAGGCTCGTAGGTCAGACGGGATGTTTATCCCAAACAATCCTTAATCTGATCGGGCGTATTCTCATCTCCAGATATCACGGATCAGACCTCCAAAACTGCTCAGTTGCATTCTAAATCGGTGACATTTTGTCATTCGGGGGTATATTTATTAAAGGCTTGTACCCTCATTAAATATACCGACTTACTGTATACGTTTTGTACATCATTTACAAAGCACCAAAATGTCCAATATACAACTCCTCCTGTCATCCAGCTTTAAAAATGATCATCTGGGTATTAATCCCCTTTTTATTTAGCCCCTAAAAGCGGTAGTGATTGGACTTTAGAAATGGTACAGGTTGCACATACACTGGTCAAGTGCTCACTGTTTTGTGATCCCTGAATCCAATCACTGAGGCTCAGCAGTTACAGATGTGGCCACTCTTGACCGGAGGGATGATCAACTCCTCTTCCCCCCTAAAATATCTCAGATGAATCAAATACCAAATTAAAGCGGCAGTATGGCTCGTGCTCTTTTTGATTGGATTTCCGTCTTTGGTAAAAGATTCCTGACATTACGAGCATTTTTTGGAGCCACAATCCGCTCAAGACGTCTCTTGATCCGCGGAAGCTAGATTGAAACGTACCTCAATCTTTTTTTCTTATTTTTTTTTTAAATGGTGCCTTTTTTTTTTTAAACTAGCACAGGGGTCGGCAAACCAAAAATGTTGAAAGAGCCATATTGGACCAAAAATAATAAAAAAAAAAATCGGTCTGGGCTTCACGGTGGCAGAGGGGTTGGTGCGTCTGCCTCACAATACGAAAGTCCTGAGTAGTCAGGGTTCAATCCCGGGCTCGGGATCTTTCTGTGTGGAGTTTGCATGTTCTCCCCGTGAATGCGTGGGTTCCCTCCGGGTACTCCGGCTTCCTCCCACTTCCAAAGACATGCACCTGGGGATAGGTTGATTGGCAACACTAAATTGGCCCTAGTGTGTGAATGTTGTCTGTCTATCAGTGTTGGCCCTGCGATGAGGTGGCGACTTGTCCAGGGTGTACCCCGCCTTCCGCCCGATTGTAGCTGAGATAGGCGCCAGCGCCCCCCGCCACCCCAAAAGGGAATAAGCGGTAGAAAATGAATGGATGGACGGTCTGGAGCTGGAAAAAATTCAAAGCCTTATATAAGTCTTATAATGAAGAAAACACTACTATCAAAGGCTGGTGCAAATCTCTGTCGACAGGAATGTTGTGTTTCATTTTTTACCCCAACATTGCAAAACATTAGTAAAATGGAGGCTTCTCCAAAGTGAAATAACTTGCAGCCATGGATTGACCAAATATGCCTGATTAGCACTGCAGCAAATCAATGAAATTAACTAAGAATAATTTCGCCACATCTTGTATGTTCGTGACAATCATTGGTACTTTAAATCGAACTTTTAAGCTCACTTTTGTGCATTCATGCACAGCATGAAATGTTTGGTGGACAAAATGAGACTTTGTTGCTGAATCTTTTGCAATTTGTTCAATTAATAATGGAGACGTCAAAGAAGAAAGATGTAGGTGGGAAGCGGTGTATTGCGGCCGCCTTTAGCAACACAATCACAGCCGGTGTCTCCTTGTTTAAATTCCCGAAAGATGACGGTGAAGCTTTACTATGGAACAGTGCGGCCAAGCGAACATGGTTGCCTACCACATGTCAACCGGCAGGTTTTGGTAAGAAAATGGTGGCAATAAGTCAGCTCTTACCATAGACATGAGCGGAGAGCTTGCGTCGTTCCTCCTGCAGCTGCAGACTCTCTTGCCTCCTCCCACTGGCAGCCCCCGACCGTCGGATGCTTCCACCGCAGAGGAGGGAAAAAAATATATATATCTCAGCCCGGCTGCCTTCGCCTCGTTGAGAAACGTGGCTTCCCTCGGAGACACTGGCGGTCACCACACCCCTCCAACTTGCAGGTTGTATATAATCTCACTAAAACACTAGTAACTGTCATGATCCGTAGTCTGGATCATGTTTAGTTTAGTTATTTTCTGTTAGTTTGGACTCCCTTTGTTGTTTGTGTACCTTTTGTGAGTCAGTTTGGTCACCATGGTAACATATTAATTTCACCTGCTGAGGGTTCCAGACGCACACCTGTTTTTGTTAATTACTTCCTTATTTAAGCCTGCCTTGTCCCGTCAGTCGGTCTTGATCCCTTGTTTGCGGTATGCAACTGTTTCGTTGGTAATTACTAGATTTCTTGTTACCTGATCCTGTGCTAGTGTTAGCATTAGATTCTGTGCTTTCGCCACGCGTTTCTTTTCATCTGTTTTTGTACCAGTGTTTTGTTATTAAATCATTCTTACCTTTTAGTTGTTGTCCGGAGTGTCTATGTTTGCGTTGGAGGAACGATCCCGCATTAAAATGCGACCCGCACGTGACAGTAACACAATAAGCAGATGAGGGATTTTCCAGAATTATCCTAGTAAATGTGTAATAACATCTGAATCGCTCTGCCGTCTAGTTTTTTTCTTCTAGTCCTTCACTCTCACTTTCCTCATCCACGAATCTTTCATCCTCGCTCAAATTAATGGGGAAATCATCGCGTTCTCGGTCCGAATCGCTTTCGGTGCTGGTGGCCATGATTGTAAACAATGTTCAGATGTGAGGAGCTCCACAACCGGTGACGTCACGCGCACGTCGTCTGCTACTTTCCGGTACAGGCAAGGCTTTTTTGTCAGCGACCAAAAGTTGCAAACTTTATCGTCGATGTTCTCTACTAAATCCTTTCAGCAAAAATATGGCAATATCGGGAAATGATCAAGTGTGACACATAAAATGGACCTGCTGTCCCCGTTTAAATAAGAAAATCTCATTTCAGTAAGTCTTTAAAATCCCGGTAAACAAGTGAGAGAGATGACAGATTTTTCCAGAATATCATCCAAAAGTCACATTTTTCGTCATAGAGATCTTTGGCTGTCTTTTGAGCGATAAACACGTCAACAAACTTTTATAAAACTACTTGAACAGACCTCCTATTTCTCTTCCACTCTCGCGCCAAACAGTCCCTCCCCCGGTTGGAAATGGACAAGATAAGAGCGTTACTGTACTCCTTTCGCTTGACTTCAAAAGTGGAAAAGTTCTCATAAAAATCATTTTTACAAGCACGGAGAGCTCGCTCTCTGGGAGACTCGTCATGTTTGGATTCGACCCGACGGTGACCTCCTTTTTTTTCCCTTCAACTGGAAGGAAGAAGGATGCACAACAGCTGCTGGAGCGCTGGTGTCGGACCCACGACTCGCTCAAAAGGCGTTATTAGGTTATTACTCATGCTTTCTGTTGTTTGGAACTACTGACAAAATTAAGAGATACGTACATCAAAATGTAAATATCGAGCGATTTTTCAAATAGTTGTAAAGTAGATTCTAACAGTTTTGTCATCGTTTTAAAATATCTAGATTTTTTTTGTTTTGTTTTTTACCATTAAGGATTGATTGATTGATTGAAACTTTTATTAGTAGATTGCACAGTACAGTACATATTCCGTACAATTGACCACTAAATGGAAACACCCGGATAAGTTTTTCAACTTTTTCAACACGTTAATCAATTCATGCGATGATGTGGTGACTTGTCCAGGGTGTACACCGCCTTCCGCCCGAATGCAGCTTAGATAGCCTCCAGAACCCCCCGCGACCCCGAAAGGGACAAGCGGAAGAAAATGGATGGATGGGATACCACTAAGGATGGTTATTTTCCACATTTATATCGATACAGCTACCCAGTGATACCAATTTTCGATATTTTCTTTAATAATAAAATCTTTGTTCTATTTAAGATTTGACAATGCGCTGATAATTGTATGTGTGCTGTACTATTGTTATTATAATTTGTTTTCTTACACTATACACAGTATAGCTCGGTTGTTTTAATTTTACGCGCCTTCAAAGAACCCCTGCGCAAAGTTACCTAAAAAAGGTCATTTTTGCCTCTTTGAACTGTAATTTGACCCCCTTAAAATGCTTCAAAGTGCAAGTTAAAGCTCTACTATGCAAAGCGAAAGCCATTTATCAACAACATCCAGAAACGCCGATTTGTAATTTGACCCCCTTAACATGCTTCAAAACTCACCAAATTTTACACACACATCAGGACTGGCAAAAATGGCCATCTAATAAAAAACAAACTCCAAAAGTCAAAATTGCGCTCTAGCGCCCACTAGGAAAAAGCCCAGACAAAACTGCTTGTAACTTCTGTTAGGAATGTCGTAGAGACATGAAACAATAACCTATATGTAGGTCTGACTTAGACCAGGGTTTGGGTCGCGGGGGCAGCAGCCAAAGGCGGACCCGACCAACGCTGCTTGTTATAATTTGTTTTCTTACACTTGGGCAGTATAGCTCGGTTGGTAGAGCAACATGTGGGTTCCAGGTTCCATCCCAGCTTCTAGCCATCCTAGTCACTGCCGTTGTGTCCTTGGGCAAGACACTTTACCACTTTACGTTGTCTGTCTATCTGTGTTGGCCCTGTGATGAGGTGGCGACTTGTCCAGGGTGTACACCGCCTTCCGGCCAAATGCAGCTGAGATAGGCTCCAGCGACCCCGAAATTGACAAGCGGTAGAAAATGGATGGATGGGATACCACTAAGGATGGTTATTTTCCACATTTATATCGATGAAGCTACCCAGTGATACCAATTTTCGATATTTTCTTTAATAATAAAATCTTTATTCTATTTAAGATTTGACAATGCGCTGATAATCGTATGTGTGCTGTACTATTGTTATTATAATTTGTTTTCTTACACTATACACAGTATAGCACGGTTGTTTTAATTTTACGTACCTTCAAAGAACCCCTGCGCAAAGTTACCTAAAAAAGGTAATTTTTGCCTCTTTGAACTGTAATTTGACCCCCTTAAAATGCTTCAAAGTGCAAGTTAAAGCTCTACTATGCAAAGCGAAAGCCATTTCTCAACAACATCCAGAAACGCCGATTTGTAATTTGACCCCCTTAACATGCTTCAAAACTCACCAAATTTTACACACACATCAGGACTGGCAAAAATGGCCATCTAATAAAAAAACAAACTCCAAAAGTCAAAATTGCGCTCTAGCGCCCACTAGGAAAAAGCCCAGACAAAACTGCTTGTAACTTCTGTTAGGAATGTCGTAGAGACATGAAACAATAACCTATATGTAGATCTGACTTAGACCAGGGCTTGGGTCGCGGGGGCAGCAGCCAAAGGCGGACCCGACCAACGCTGCTTGTTATAATTTGTTTTCTTACACTTGGGCAGTATAGCTCGGTTGGTAGAGCAACATGTTGGTTCCAGGTTCGATCCCAGCTTCTAGCCATCCTAGTCACTGCCGTTGTGTCCTTGGGCAAGACACTTTACCCACCCGCACCTGGGGATAGGTTGATTGGCAACACTAAATTGTCCCTAGTGTGTGAATGTGAGTTTGAATGTTGTCTGTCTAGCTGTGTTGGTCCTGCGATGAGGTGGTGATATGTCCAGGGTGTACACCGCCTTCCGCCCGAATGCAGCTGAGATAGCCTCCAGCGCCCCCCGCGAACGCGAAAGGGACACACAGTAGAAAATGGATGGATGGGTTACCACTAAGGATGGTTATTTTCCACATTTATATCGATACAGCTACCCAGTGATACCAATTTTCGATATTTTCTTTAATAATAAAATGTTTATTCTATTTAAGATTTGACAGTGCCCTGATAATCATATGTGTGCTGTACTTTTGTTATTATGACTTTTTTCTTACACTATACACAGTATAGCTCGGTTGTTTTGATTTTACGCGCCTTCAAAGAACCCCTGCGCAAAGTTAGCTAAAAAAATGTCATTTTTGCTTCTTTGAGCTGTAATTTGACCCCCTTAAAATGCTTCAAAGTGCAAGTTAAAGCTCTACTATGCAAAGCGAAATCCATTTATCAACAACATCCAGAAACGGCGTTCTGTAATTTGACCCCCTTAACATGCTTCAAAACTCGCCAAATTTTACACACACATCAGGACTGGCGAAAATTGCCATCTAATTAAAAAAAAAAAAAAAAACTCCTAAAGTCAAAATTGCGCTCTAGCGCCCCCTTCGATCCCAGCTTCTAGCCATCCTAGTCACTGCCGTTTTGTCCTGGGGCAAGACACTTTACCCACCTGCACCTGGGGATAGGTTGATTGGCAACACTAAATTGGCCCTAGTGTGTGAATGTGAGTGTGAATGTTGTCTGTCTAGCTGTGTTGGCTCTGTAATGAGGTGGCGACATGTCCAGGGTGTACGCTGCCTTCCGCCCGAATACAGATGAGATAGGCTCCAGCACCCTCCGTCGACCCCGAAAGAGACAAGCAGTAGAAAATGGATGGATGGGTGTGAATGTTGTCTGTCTATCTGTGTTTTGCCCGGCGATGAGTTGGCGACTTGTCCAGGGTGTACGCCGCCTTCCGCCCGAATGCAGCTGAGATAGGCTCCAGCGCCCCCCGTCGACCCCGAAAGGGACAAGCGGTAGAAAATGGATGGATGGAAGGGTTCTTAAAATCAGATCATGTTCAGGTCGGGCTCAGCAACACACACCTTCATTTATGTACACTCAAAATTAGGGAACACAACAACAAATTGGCCCTGCGATGTGAAGTGAATTATATTTATATAGCGCTTTTTCTCTAGTGACTCAAAGCGCTTTACATAGTGAAACCCAATATCTAAGTTACATTCAAACCAGTGTGGGTGGCGCTGGGAGCAGGTGGGTAAAGTGTCTTGCCCAAGGACACAACGGCAGTGACTAGGATGGCGGAAGCGGGAATCAAACCTGCAACCCTCAAGTTGCTGGCACGGCCACTCTACCAACCGAGCTAAACCGCCTTCCAGCTGAGATAGGCTCCTGCACGCCCTAAAGGGATGAGCGGTAGGAAATGGATGGATTGCATATAATCTGTAAATAAAATTACATTCCAGTAATGGAACACAACATCCATTCATCTATTCATTTTCTACTGCTTGTCCATATTTGGGCGTGCTGCCTATCTCAGCTGGAAGGCGATGTACACCCTGGACAAGTCGCCACCTCATCGCAGGGCTGGAACACAACAACATTATTATAATTACTTATTATTAATATCCATCCATCTTCTTCTGCTTATCCGATGTCAGGTCGCGGGGGCAGCAGCCTAAGCAGGGAAGCCCAAACTTTCCTCTCCCCAGCCACTTGGTCCAGCTCTTCCCAGGGGGGATCCCGAGGCGTTCCCAGGCCAGCCAGGGGACATAGTCTTCCCAACGTGTCCTGGGTCTTCCCCGTGGCCGGACCAGATGCCGGAACTATCATTATTAGTTATGAATGATTACAATTTGCGGACTTTCTCTTGTCTTGCCATTGAAGCAATGGTAAGCGGCGGCCTGTGAAAAGTGAGCAGCAACTGTGGCGACGGCCATTAGGAAAAAAAAAAAAAAAAAGGCAGCAGCAGCCGCAGAGATTAAGCAGGGCAGCTGAGGGTTTAATCTCTGCCCTTCACATCTAAGGACGCACCTCCTGCTCGGATAGTCCAGAGGTCATAAAGCGTGCACGGCGAAGACGAGGCGACACGTCCCGTCTATGATTAAAACAATAAATCTGATTAGTGCTCTCCTTTTTTTTTTGTTCTTTCTTTACAAAGACGTCTTATTTCATTTGTCTCCCCAGGTGCTGCACGTGAAACCTAATAGTACGTAGATTAAAGTGCCAAAGCCCCCGAGAAAAGGGGGGGGGGGGGGGGGGGGGAGAGAGAGAGAGAGGAAAAAAAAGCTTTTAGGAACCTTTAAAAGTGTGTTTAACAGTGTGTTTTTAGGGCCCACTAAAAGGGAGACACGGCAACACATGGAAGCACGCGGCGTCTGATGGAGGACGAGGAAGATGAAGGTAGAAGACGGGGAGGAGTGACTGACCCGGTCTGGTCTGGACTGGGTCGGTCTGTCTGTTTATTGTGGACCACAGTTAGTCAGTGTGACTGAAGATGACAGTGCGGCGCCCCCTATGGGTTGTGGTCCAAACGCTTCACGTCAAAATCATACAGGGAATGACGTAATATACTCGGTGGCCTAGTGGTTAGAGCAGGGGTCACCAATGTAAGGTAGCCCGTAAGGACCAGATGAGTCGCCCGCTGGGCTGTTGTAAAAATAGCTCGAATAGCAGCACTTACCAGTGAGCTGCCTCAATTTTTTTAAATTGTATTTATTTACTAGCAAGCTGGTCTCGCTTTTGCTGGACATTTTTAATTCTAAGAGAGACAAATGTCAAATAGAATTTGAAAATCCAAGAAAATATTTCAAAGACTTGGTCTTCACTTGTTTAAATAAATTCATTTATTTCAGAAAGACAATTTTAGAGAAAATTTTTTTTTTTGAATTTTTAAACACATATACCTTTTTACCTTTTAAACTCCTTCCTCTTCTCTCCTGACATTTTAAATCAATGTTCAAGTAAATGTTATTGTTTTTAATGTAAAGAATAATAAATACAATTTCATTCAACGAAGAATGTTTGTGAAATATTTCTTCAAACTTATTATGATTAAAATTCAAAAACATTATTCTGGCAAATCTATAAAATCTTTAGAATGAAATTTAAAAATCTTATTTCAAAGCCTTTTGAATTTCTTTTAAAATTTTTGTTCTGGAAAACCTAGAAGAAATAATGATTTGTCTTAGTTAGAAATTTAGCTTGGTCCAATTTGTTATATATTCTAACAAAGTGCAGATTGGATTTTAAACGATTTAAAACATGTCATCAAAAATGTAAAATTAATCTTAATCAGGAAAAATTACTAAAATTATTTTTTAAATTTTTTCCCAAAAATTCAAATTGGCTAGTTTTTCTCTTCTTTTTTTCGGTTACATTTTGAATTTGAAAGAGTCGAAATTGAAGATAAACTATGTTTCAAAATGTAATTTTCAATATTTTCCTGTTTTCTCTTCTTTTAAACTGTTCAATCAAGTGTTTTTTCATCATTTATTCTCAACAAAAACCTTCCGTAAAAGGAAAAAAAATGTATGTCCGAAAGACAGACAGAAATACCCATTTTTATATATATATATATATATATATATATATATATATATATATATATTAAAGGTAAATTGGCTATTTCTGGCAATTTATTTAAGTGTGTATCAAACTGGTAGCCCTTTGCATTAATCAGTACCCAAGAAGTAGCTCTTGGTTTCAAAAAAGTTGGTGACCCCTGGGTTAGAGTGTCCGTCCTGAGTTAGGTAGGTCGCCAGTTCAAACCCCGGCCAAGTCATACCGAAAACTATAAAAATGGGACCCATTCGACACATCGCCTTTGATCACCCTCTAGGAGATGAGGGGAGCATTGGGCAGCAGCGGTGGCCGCGCCCGGTAATCATTTTGGTGATTTAACCCCCAATTCCAGCCCTTGATGCTGAGTGCCATTATAATCAAAAGGTTGAGAGAATCTGGAAAAATCACTGCACATAAGCGATTATATTACTGACCTTCCGTCCCTCAGGCGGTACTGCATCAAAAAGCGACATTGGTGTGTAAAGGATATCACCACATGGGCTGAGGAACACTACAGAAAACCATGGTGAGTAACTACTTTTGGTTAGAGTGTCCCCCCTGAGATCGATAGGTCGTGAATTCATTCCCAAAGACTATAAAAAATGGGACCCGTTACCTCCCTGCCTGGCACTCAGCATCAAGGGTGGAAATTGGGGGTTAAATCACCAAAAATGATTCCCGGGCGCAGCCACTGCTGCTGCTCACTGTTCCCCTCACCTCTCAGGGGGTGAACAAGGGGATGGGTCAAATGCAGAGGACATATTTCACCACACCTAGTGTGTGTGTGACAATCATTGGTGCTGTAACTTTAACTGTATGGACTAGGACAAGAGGTCAAACTCATTTTTTTATTGGGGGCCACATTGCAATTATAGCTGAGGGCCACGTGTAAGACTGAATATATACAAACCCCAATTCCATATGAGTTGGGAAATTGTGTTAAATGTAAATATAAACAGAATACAATGATTTGCAAAACATTTTCAACCCATATTCAGTTGAATATGCTACAAAGACAACATATTTGATGTTCAAACTGATAACATTTTTTGGGAAAATAATCATTAACTTTAGAATTTGATGCCAGCAACACGAGACAAAGAAGTTGGGAAAGGTGGATATAAATACTGATAAAGTTGAGGAATGCTCATCAAACACTTATTTGGAACATCCCAGAGGTGTGCAGGCTAATTGGGAACAGGTGGGTGCCATGATTCGGTATAAAAACAGCTTTCCAAAAAATACTCAGTCCTTCACAAGAAAGGATGGGGCGAGGTACACCCCCTTTGTCCACAACTGCGTGAGAAAAAAGTCAAACAGTTTAATAACAACGTTTCTCATAGTGCAATTGCAAGAAATGTAGGGATTTCAACATTTACGCTCCATAATATCATCAAAAGGTTCAGAGAATCTGGAGAAATCACTCCACATAAGCAGCATGGCCGGAAACCAACATTGAATGACCGTGACCTTCGATCCCTCAGACGGCACTGTATCAAAAACAGACATCAATCTCTAAAGGATATCACCACGTGGGCTCAGGAACACTGTCACTAAATACAGTTTGTCGCTACTTCTGTAAGTGCAAGGTAAAGCTCTACTATGCAAAGCTAAAGCCATTTATCAACAACATCCAGAAACGCCGCCGGCTTTTCTCGGCCCGAGATCATCTAAGATGGACTGATGCAAAGTGGAAAAGTGTTCTGTGGTCTGACGAGTCCACATTTCAAAATGTTTTGGGAAATATTCGACTTTGTGTCATCCGGACCAAAGGGGAAGCGGACCATCCTGACTGTTATGGACGCAAAGTTCAAAAGCCAGCATGTGTGATGGTATGGGGGTGCATTAGTGCCCAAGCCATGGGTAACTTACACATCTGTGAAAGCACCAGTAATGCTGAAAGGTACATACAGGTATTGGGACAATGTTGCCATTGAAGCGCCGTCTTTTTCATGGACGCCCCTGCTTATTTCAGCAAGACAATGCCAAGCCACATTCAGCACGTGTTACATCAGCGTGGCTTTGTAACAAAAAAAAAGTCTGCGGGTTCTTTTCCAACCTGTACACCCCTTTGTCCACAACTGCGTGAGAAAATAGTCAAACAGTTTAAGAACAACGTTTCTCAAAGTGAAATTGCAAGAAATGTAGGGATTTTAACATCTACGGTCCATAATATCATCAAAAGCTTCAGAGAATCTGGAGAAATCACTCCACATAAGCAGCATGGCCGGAAACCAACATTGAATGACCGTGACCTTCGATCCCTCAGACGGCACTGTATCAAAAGCAGACATCAATCTCTAAAGGATATCACCACATGGGCTCAGGAACACTGTCACTAAATACAGTTTGTCGCTGCTTCTGTAAGTGCAAGTTAAAGCTCTACTATGCAAAGCGAAAGCCATTTATCAACAACATCCAGAAACGCAGCTGGCTTTTCTCGGCCCGAAATCATGTAAGATGGACTGATGCAAAGTGGAAAAGTGTTCTGTGGTCTGACGAGTCCACATTTCAAATTGTTTTGGGAAATATTCGACATCGTGTCATCCGGACCAAAGGGAAAGCGGACCATCCAGACTGTTATGGACGCAAAGTTCAAGAGCCAGCATCTGTGATGGTATGGGGGTGCATTAGTGCCCAAGGCATGGGTAACTTACACATCTGTGAAAGCACCATTAATGCTGAAAGGTACATACAGGTTTTGGGACAACATATGTTGCCATCCAAGCACCGTCTTTTTCATAGACGCCCCTGCTTATTACAGCAAGACAATGCCAAGCCACATTCAGCACGTGTTACATCAGCGTGGCTTTGTAAAAAAAAAGTGGGCGGGTACTTTTCCAACCTTTACACCCCTTTGTCCACAACTGCGTGAGAAAATAGTAAAACAGTTTAAGAACAACGTTTCTCAAAGTGCAATTGCAAGAAATTTAGGGATTTTAACATCTACGCTCCGTAATATCATCAAAAGGTTCAGAGAATCTGGAGAAATCACTCCATGTAAGCGGCATGGCCGGAAACCAACATTGAATGACCGTGACCTTCGATCCCTCAGACGGCACTGTATCAAAAACAGACATCAATCTCTAAAGGATATCACCACATGGGCTCAGGAACACTGTCACTAAATACAGTTTGTCGCTGCTTCTGTAAGTGCAAGTTAAAGCTCTACTATGCAAAGCTAAAGCCATTTATCAACAACATCCAGAAACGCCGCCGGCTTTTCTCGGCCCGAAATCATCTAAGATGGACTGATGCAAAGTGGAAAAGTGTTCTGTGGTCTGACGAGTCCACATTTCAAAATGTTTTGGGAAATATTCGACATCGTGTCATCCGGACCAGAGGGGAAGCGAACCATCCAGACTGTTATGGACGCAAAGTTCAAAAGCCAGCATGTGTGATGGTATGGGGGTGCATTAGTGCCCAAGGCATGGGTAACTTACACATCTGTGAAAGCACCAGTAATGCTGAAAGGTACATACAGGTATTGGGACAATGTTGGCATTTAAGCGCCGTCTTTTTCATGGGCGCCCCTGCTTATTTCAGCAAGACAATGCCAAGCCACATTCAGCACGTGTTACATCAGTGTGGCTTTGTAAAAAAAAAAAAGTGTGCGGGTTCTTTTCCAACCTGTACACCACTTTGTCCACAACTGCGTGAGAAAGTAGTCAAACAGTTTAAGAACAACGTTTCTCAAAGGGAAATTGCAAGAAATTTAGGGATTTTAACATCTACGCTCCATAATATCATCAAAAGCTTCAGAGAATCTGGAGAAATCACTCCACATAAGCAGCATGGCCGGAAACCAACATTGAATGACCGTGACCTTCGATCCCTCAGACGGCACTGTATCAAAAACCGACATCAATCTCTAAAGGATATCACCTCATGGGCTCAGGAACACTGTCACTAAATACAGTTTGTTGCTACATCTGTAAGTGCAAGTTAAAGCTCTACTATGCAAAACGAAAGCCATTTATCAACAACATCCAGAAACGCCGCCGGCTTTTCTCGGCCCGAGATCATCTAAGATGGACTGATGCAAAGTGGAAAAGTGTTCTGTGGTCTGACGAGTCCACATTTAAAAATGTTTTGGGAAATATTCGACTTTGTGTCATCCGGACCGAAGGGAAAGCGGACCATCCAGACTGTTATGGACGCAAAGTTTAAAAGCCAGCATGTGTGATGGTATGGGGGTGCATTAGTGCCCAAGGCATGGGTAACTTACACATCTGTGAAAGCACCATTAATGCTGAAAGGTACATACAGGTTTTGGGACAATGTTGCCATCGAAGCGCCGTCTTTTTCATGGACGCCCCTGCTTATTTTAGCAAGACAATGCCAAGCCACATTCAGCACGTGTTGCACGGGTACTTTTCCAACCTTAGTATGCACTGGATGAAAGCTAACTTAAATACTGTTGTTTGTTGAAGGGGAAACGTGGAACAACACGAACAAACAGAATACAACTCTGATGATATCATTTTGACAAATATCTTTTTAAGTCAGGGCAGTAAAATCTTGCCACTGTCAAGGGTGCCCTTGACCCCCTTCATACCTGTGCTTGTAAAAGCCACCACAGGGGGTCCCCGTAACAAGTGAAGAAATGGAAGCCATGTGACACAAGACAGTGCCTATAAATATGGCCCAGATCACAGGGGCACTTAATGCAGGGGTGGGCAGACGCCTTTTTTTTTTACCAGTACGTCTACAACGTTTTAAAAAGGTTCTGTCGTGTCATATGAAACCCATAAAACTCTGAATAACTTCCTCCCCGACTGGGAAAAAAAAAAAAAAAGAAGAGCCCGGGCTGAGACTCTTCACCGCGCTCGATCACGCCAGACTGCCTTTTGCCCTTTTGTACCCCCACCCCTGATTTATTCACCTTTCTTCCTTTATCTTGTGCCTTGATGTTCGCTTTCTGCACACTTTTGGAAGGATGCTGCTTCACTATCTAACAGAAGGAGGTCCACAGCAAGGACAGCGGAACATACGCTCCCATTAAAGGGGAACTGCGCTTTTTTGGGGGGAATTTTCCCTATCGTTATGAAAGACATGACAACGGATGGATATTTTTTAAAATGCATTCTAAATATTAAATTAACATAAATTAAAATCTGCTCTATTCCGCTTATAAAACCCAATAAATAACCATCCAAAATGCGCCAAATTTCTATTCCACCATCCGGAAACAACAAGGGCGGTCCTATTTCCGTGGCTCAGCTTCGACAGCGTCTTCTCCCTGTCATCTTTGTTGTAGCGGTGTAGCGTGCAAGGACGGAAGTGGAAGAAGGGTCAAAAGATGGAGCTACTTTTAATGACATTCAGACTTTACTTCAATCAATAACGGAGCAGCATCTCTTTATCCGGAAACAGCAATGTGTCCCGTGAAAAAACGTTCGACCGGAACTCTCTAATAATTAAAGTTCCTTGGGTGAATAATTTAAACTCACTACACCGGTATGTTTTAGCGCTTTCATGACGAGTTTACTGACAGATACAAGTAAGAACTTTACACTACTTCATATTACAAAATAGTAGTTAAGATAGGCTCCATCACCCCCCACAACCCCAAAAGGGACAAGCTGTAGCAAATGGATGGATGGAACAGCGGAGGACGAATGTCTAATAACAAGAAGATAGTGAAAAAGAAGAAGCTTTTCAACTACGTTTTCAGCACGGACGACAGTGGCGGACATACAGAATTTTTTCAGGACTTATGCAGATCCCAAATACACATCAGCAGGTACCAGAAGGTACGAAAAGTTGCTTTGCATAAGATTGCAAAACAAAACGCCAGAAAATATGTCTAACCTTATACACACACCATAATAATACTTGTATGTTTTAACGTGCCGACGATCATAGCTTACCAAAGTCATACTAAAACATTTTGGTATATTTTGGAGTGCCGTTTGTAATGTTCTATATTTTCAAGGGACCATATAAAATGTTGGTGTTACGCCGGTTCGGCATCGTGGTACCGGGTTCGATTCCCTCGAGGATGCGTCAAACGAAGAACACAACAAAGGTAAGATCTAACAAATTTATTAACAAAAAGTGAGCTCTGAACAAAAACACTGGAGCTAATAAAAAGGGAAACAAAAGACGCTAGCGTGAAAGCTAGGAAATATAAAGAACTAAGATTTGGCACGTTGCCACAAAAAATGAAAACAAAGATGATTAGCATCTGAGCTAAAGATGACAACAAAGTGGCTTAGCTAATGAGCTAGCGAGAAAAACATACCTGACGTTACTTGTTGCATGTGAGCAAATTAGAGTCCCAGAAAGAATAAACAGAAGAGGCTGGCTTATAAAGGGAAAGTAATTAGCAGTGAACAGGTGTGCAGGAACCGGGAGTAACAGCTGAAACTAATAAGTAACCATGGCGATGGACTAAACGGGAAATAAACGGATCAGACGGAGAATGAGAACAAAGATGGAAAAATATACAATAATATTTGAAGATCCGAGTCACGGATCGCAACAGTTGGTGTTGTTTACTCGAGTCATATTGCAGTCTACACATATCTCTTATGTGTGAATGCCATCTACTGGTCACACTTATCATGTCACCATGTACCAAATAAAATTGCTTTGAGGTCGGTAAGCAAAACCACAATTATTCCATGCATTAGGTACACCTGGTTTATCGTCCGAAAAATACTGTAATTATAGCTTGTCACTATTTATACCAAAAATGCATTTACACTTCGTGACTTGAATATGAACCAAGTATTAGTGCTATTGTTATTACAAGTGCTAACACAGACAAACTATTTAGGTAAACAGCAACCACTGCAGAGCAAACAATCCCATTAAAGAAAAACTGCACTTTTTTTGGGGAAGTTTGCCTATTGTTATGAAAGACATGACGACGGATCATTTTTTTGTTTTTAAATGCATTGTAAATATTAAGTAAACGTAAATTAAAGTCCGCTCTATTCAGCTTATAAAACCCCAAAAATAACCTTTCAAAAAGCGCCAACGATACTCAATTTAGTTTCCGTGACTTGAATATGAACCAAGTATTAGTGATATTGTTATTATAAGTGCTAACACAGACAGACTATTTAGGTAAACAGCAACCACTGCTGAGCAAACTCTCCCATTAAAGGGGAACTGCCATTTTTTTATTTTATTTTACCTATCGTTATGTAAGACATGACAAAAGATGGATTTTTTTGTTTTTATGCATTCGAAATATTAAACAAATGTCAATTAAAGTCCGCTCTATTCCGCCAATAAAACCCAATGAATAACAAAAATGGACAACAATACTCCATGTACATTTCGTGACTTCAACATTAACCAATTATTTGTGATATTGTTACTATACGTGCTAACACAGACACACTATTTAGGTAAACAAAAACCACTGCAGAGCAAGCAGTCGCATTAAAGGGGAACTACAATTTTTAATGGAAGTTTGCCTACTGTTATGAAAGACATGACCATGGATGGATATTTTTTTAGATGCATTCTAAATATTAAATACATGTAAATTAAAGTCTGCTCTATTCCGCCTATAAAAATCAATAAATAACCATCCAAAAAGTGCACACCAATACTCAATTTACATTTTAGAACTTGAATATGAACCAAGTATTAATGATATTGTTATTATAAGTGCAAGCGCAGACAAACTATTTACAACAGCACTTTTGTGTGTCCCTATGTTGACATCATCAAGTGGTCTGCTGTTTCCTCGCTTCCCTGCTCCCGGGAAGTTTAGTGTCGATCATAAATCATGCCTCTCACCTGGAAAGTAGGGGGATGAGGATATAATCCGATAAGTTGATACACTTTGACCATTATTTATTACCTGGAACTGACGAAAACGACCCAAAAAGACGCAATATCAACATTCTGGCAGTCGGCATCCTATTGACAGCAGACATTGTACAGTAAGTAAGGTTTTATTATATTTGTTGGCTCTCATAAAGTCTGCAGTGAGCACAAATCAGCGATGAAGGGGACAAAAAGAAACCGTTGTGATGTGTTTTTTAAAATTAATTCTGAAAATGATTAAAGTACATAAATATTAAATGGTATTATAAATATGTCCATTATTATATAAAACCTCAATGGAGGTGTTTAGATGTTTTTTTCTGAGTGCTTTATAGGCGGAATTGCGTGGCTCCATCGGCTCCATCTTTTGATCATTTTGTATTTAATATTTAGAATGCATTAAATACAAATAACATCCATCATCATGTCTCTCATAATGATTGCGAACAATATGCAAAATTCCTCCAAAAATCCCCCTTTAAGGAAAATACACATTTTTGCAGTATTAATGTAAAAATATATTTTTATTTTGTTACTCTTATTGCACAATTCTGATACTGAAACAAATAACAAAAAAATAAAAAAATATAATTGTATATATATATATATATATATATATATATATATATATATATATATATATTATGATTTGTTGTATGTTGTTCATGGATTTGGCATGAATAACATACAACAAATAATTTCAAACCACAACAAACCAATTGCAAAAGGACTGCCTACCCCCAGACTAAACGACTCTGAAACCAATAAGGAATGTAACTGTCGCAAGAAACCTGATTGCCCTCTCAACGGGGGGTGCTTACAAACATCAGTCGTTTACCAAGCAAAGGTAACTCGCAAGGACATTAGCACATCCGACACGTACGTAGGATTAACCGAAGGAGCGTTTAAAGCCAGATGGAATAATCACAAAGCCTCCTTTAGAAACCAGACTTTGCGGAATTCTACAGAACTCAGCAAGCACATTTGGAACCTCAAAGACAATAATGTTGAATATTCAATAACATGACAATTTCTTGCATCCAGCACACCTTACAACAGTGGTAATAAAAGATGCAACCTATGCTTAAAAGAGAAACTGTTTATTATATATCATCCAGACCTGTCATCCCTCAACAAGCGCAGTGAAATCATTTCAACATGCCGCCACAGACGGAAACACCTCCTAGGTAACACATGAGGTGGGTACAAGCAGGCACCTATGCCTGCTTTTACCCACCCACCCTGTGCCCTATATAAACCATTGTATGTGAATGCTTCCATTAAAATCTCCTGATGATTGAGGGAACCCCTCATGAAACAGTTCTGTAGAGATGAAGTAGTCTTTTGATTTTTCCCACACATACATATTGCGCTCTACCACAGTATCAAGCACTATTCTCTGGATAATCCAATCAAGACATTCTATTCTAAACTGATAATCTTTTACTATTTGATTTGTTCTATTTTATTTAACTTGAAGAAAAAAATATATATATTATGTCTTTATTATCTTTAGTGACAATGACATTGATCAGCTCTTAGCAATAACTGGATGACCTCACAGGAAGGGCAGGGGGTCTGCATTGTCGTTGTTTACTCCTTAATGGGAGCTGCATGGTTCCTGGATTACTACCTATTACACGCGCGCACACGCACGCACACAAACACACTACGACAACAGAAAGTGTAAAAAAAAATACATACACAGCATTGTCGCTAACCCGACTGGACAGCAGGAAAGATTAATTAGATCAATGACGGAGCATGAAAGCATGTCAATTAGACTTACTATGAAAGACAAACATCCGCTACACAACATGTTGGGCCACACATGTTTTTTTATTATTTACATAATTCACTTATATATTTTACTAATATCAATCTATTTTATCATTCAAATTCCCCACAGCGTATACTCTACCATGTCTCAAAAGTCAACATATTAATACAGTTTGAATCATTTAAATTGTGCACAGTTTCGGGCTGTTTTCCTTATGAAAAAAAAAAAACAAAGTCCAAAAAATTAAATAATAATTTGGCATGCTACCTAGCAAATAAAATATTGTAGAGGAGACTGAGGGCAGTAATGGAACATTGCTTCAGTGTGGAGACTTCACAGTATAACATTAATTCCTTCTATAGGCTTGTGACTTTTACCCAAGAAGAGACTGAGGGAAGCAAAGTGTAGACTCTGGAGGACAGCAGTGTAATAGCGTATCGGTTCATGGCTGCTGGGGACCGAATATATCCAAGGGGAGACTGGGGGCAGTAATAAAATGTAGCACTGGCGTAAAAGGGAAACTGTAAAGTAAAAAGCTGCAATTATATATGAACTTGTTGTCAGTAGAGATTCGTGATTAATCTAAGGGGAGACTGAGGGCAGCGAGAAAAAAAAGAGTGATGCAGCAAAAGTGGAGATTGTGGAGTACAACACTGCCATTCCCTCTGGGTGTCTGGCATTTGAAGACTTCATTGTATCCAAGAAGAGACTAAAGGAAGAAAATAGATGGAGTGCTGCTGGAGACTGGAGACGACAGCAGAGTAATTTCATCTCAGTTCATGGCTGTTGGGGAACTAAATATATCCAAGGGGAGACTGAGGGCAGTAATAAAATGTAGCACTGGCGTAAAAGGGAAACTGTAAGGTACAAAGCTGCAATTATTTACGAACTTGTGGTAGGTAGAGATTTGTGATTAATCTAAAGGGAGACTGGGGGCAGCGAGAAAAAAGGAGTGATGCAGCAAAGTGGAGATTGTGGAGTACAACACTGCCATTCCCTCTGGGTGTCTGGCATTTGAAGATTTCATTGTATCTAAGAAGAGACTTAAGGAACAAAATAGATGGAGTGCTGCTGGAGACTGTAGAGGACAGCAGAGTAATTCCATCTCAGTTCATGGCTGTTGGGGAACTAAATATATCCAAGTGGAGACTGAGGGCAGTAATAAAATGTAGTACTGGCGTAAAGGGGAAACTGTAAAGTACAAAGCTGCAATTATTTACGAACTTGTGGTAGGTAGAGATTTGTGATTAATCTAAGGGGAGACGGGGGCAGCGAGAAAAAAGGAGTGATGCAGCAAAGTGGAGATTGTGGAGTACAACACTGCCATTCCCTCTGGGTGTCTGGCATTTGAAGACTTCATTGTATCCAAGAAGAGACTAAAGAAAGAACATAGATGGAGTGCTGCGGCAAAGTGGAGACTGTGGAGTATAACATGAAAATCCTTCATGCCTGTGGCTTTTGAAGACTTCATTTCCTCCAAGGGGAGACTGAGGCAAAAACAAAATGGAGTGACGCAGCACAGTGGAGACTATGGAGTGCAGTGCTGTGCTACCTGGTTTATGAAGCCTTTAATTTATTCAGGGCAGAAAAAAATGGAGTGCTGCAGCTAAGTGGAGACTGTGGATACAACACTGTAATCCCTCTAGTTTTATAGCATTTGACGACTTCATTTTATCGAAGTAGAGACTGAGGGCAGTAATAAAATGTGGCACTGGCGCAAAAGGGAAACTGAAGTACAAAGCTGCAATTATATATGAACTTGTGGTAGGTAGAGATTTGTGATTATTCTAACGGGAGACTGAGGGCAGCGACAAAAAAAGGAGTGATGCAGCAAAAGTGGAGATTGTGGAGTACAACACTGCCATTCCCTCTGGGTGTCTGGCATTTGAAGACTTCATTGTATCCAAGAAGAGACTAAAGGAACAAAATAGATGGAGTGCTGCTGGAGACTGTAGAGGACAGCAGAGTAATTCCATCTCAGTTCATGGCTGTTGGGGAACTAAATATATCCAAGGGGGGACTGAGGGCAGTAATAAAATGTAGCACTGGCGTAAAGGGGAAACTGTAAAGTACAAAGCTGCAATTATTTACGAACTTGTGGTAGGTAGAGATTTGTGATTAATCTAAGGGGAGACTGGGGGCAGCGAGAAAAAAGGAGTGATGCAGCAAAGTGGAGATTGTGGAGTACAACACTGCCATTCCCTCTGGGTGTCTGGCATTTGAAGACTTCATTGTATCTAAGAAGAGACTAAAGGAACAAAATAGATGAAGTGCTGCTGGAGACTGTAGAGGACAGCAGAGTAATTCCATCTCAGTTCATGGCTGTTGGGGAACTAAATATATCCAAGGGGAGACTGAGGGCAGTAATAAAATGTAGCACTGGCGTAAAAGGGAAACTGTAAGGTACAAAGCTGCAATTATTTACGAACTTGTGGTAGGTAGAGATTTGTGATTAATCTAAGAGGAGACTGGGGGCAGCGAGAAAAAAGGAGTGATGCAGCAAAGTGGAGATTGTGGAGTACAACACTGCCATTCCCTCTGGGTATCTGGCATTTGAAGACCTCACTTTAAGAAGAGACTAAAGAAAGAACATAGATGGAGTGCTGCGGCAAAGTGGAGACTGTGGAGTATAACATGAATATCCTTCATGCTTGTGGCTTTTGAAGACTTCATTTCCTCCAAGGGGAGACTGAGGCAAAAACAAAATGGAGTGACGCAGCACAGTGGAGACTATGGAGTGCATTACTGTGCTACCTGGTTTATGCAGCCTTTATTTTATTCAGGGCAGAAAGAAAATGGAGTGCTGCAGCAAAGTGGAGACTGTGGATACAACACTGTAATCCCTCTAGTTTTATAGCATTTGACGACTTCATTTTATCGAAGTAGAGACTGAGGGCAGTAATAAAATGTAGCACTGGTGCAAAAGGGAAACTGAAGTACAAAGCTGAAATTATATATGAACTTGTGGTAGGTAGAGATTCGTGATTATTCTAACGGGAGACTGAGGGCAGCGACAAAAAAAGGAGTGATGCAGCAAAAGTGGAGATTGTGGAGTACAACACTGCCATTCCCTCTGGGTGTCTGGCATTTGAAGACTTCATTGTATCCAAGAAGAGACTAAAGGAAGAAAATAGATGGAGTGCTGCTGGAGACTGGAGAGGACAGCAGAGTAATTTCATCTCAGTTCATGGCTGTTGGGGAATTAAATATATCCAAGGGGAGACTGAGGGCAGTAATAAAATGTAGCACTGGCGTAAAGGGGAAACTGTAAAGTACAAAGCTGCAATTATTTACGAACTTGTGGTAGGTAGAGATTTGTGATTAATCTAAGGGGAGACTGGGGGCAGCGAGAAAAAAGGAGTGATGCAGCAAAGTGGAGATTGTGGAGTACAACACTGCCATTCCCTCTGGGTGTCTGGCATTTGAAGACTTCATTGTATCTAAGAAGAGACTAAAGGAACAAAATAGATGGAGTGCTGCTGGAGACTGGAGAGGACAGCAGAGTAATTCCATCTCAGTTCATGGCTGTTGGGGAACTAAATATATCCAAGGGGAGACTGAGGGCAGTAATAAAATGTAGCACTGGCGTAAAGGGGAAACTGTAAAGTACAAAGCTGCAATTATTTACGAACTTGTGGTAGGTAGAGATTTGTGATTAATCTAAGGGGAGACTGGGGGCAGCGAGAAAAAAGGAGTGATGCAGCAAAGTGGACATTGTGGAGTACAACACTGCAATTCCATCTGGATACCTGGCATTTAACGACTTCATTTTATCTAAGAAGAGACTCAAGGAAGAAAATAGATGGAGTGCTGCAGCAAAGTGGAGAATGTGGAGTAAAACATGAAAATCCTTTATACTTGTGGCTTTTGAAGACTTGATTTCATCCAAAAGGAGACTGAAGAAATGGAGTGACGCAGCACAGTGGAGACTGCGGAGTACATTACTGTGGTATCTGGCTTACGAAGCCTTTATTTTATTCAGGGCAGAAAGAAAATGGAGTGCTGCAGCAAAGTGGAGACTGTGGAGTAGAACATTAAAATCCTTCTATGCTTGTGGCTTGTGAAGACTTCATTTTTTCCAAGGGGAGACTGAGGCAACAACAAAATGGAGTGATGCAGCACAGAGGAGACTATGGAGTACATTACTGTGGTATCCTTCATTTTATTTAGGGCAGAAAGAAAATGGAGTGCTGCAGCAAAGTGGAGACTGTGGATACAACACTGTAATCCCTCTAATCGTATAGCATTTGAAGACTTTATTTTATCTAAGTAGAGACTGAGGGCAGTAAGAGAATAGAGTGCTGCGGCGATGACACTAATAATTCCTTCAAGGCCTCCGGCGTTTGAACTTGATCTTATCCGGGAGGAGACTGAGGGCAGCAAGAGAACAGAGTGCCGCGTCAAAACGGAGACTAATCGTCGTCATCGGTAGCCGCTGAGCGACACAAGTGAAGTGGAAAAGGGGGCGGGTACTACTTTCCAGAAGACTTTGTGTGAGTCGGTCTGCTCGCTGGACATGAAATAAAAAAAAAAAGTCTTTAATCGGGTCGTGGCCCGCTAATGAACACGGGGCGAGTCCAGGAGGAGACGCAAAGGAGGAAGGCAATCTCTGGAAATGATTACACACTCATTTCCTTGTTTATCCTGCCTTTGAAAGGAGACTGAGAGCCCCCCCCTTTCCCCATTCCGAGTCCTCCATCCCAATAGGTCCTCCACTTATTGTGTCAAAATCACTGCATGCCCCCCCCCCCCCCCCAAAGCCCCCCTTCTTCCATCCCCATCATCAACAGCACCCGCCGAAAGCCTCCCATTGGTCCATCCTTAATCACTCTCGCTCCGCGCTCTTTCACTTTTGCCCTCATGCTTTCTTTGGAAGATTTGTTTCACTCTTTCACTCAACTATTTCGCTCTTTCTCTGGTGCTCGGCCCCCTATTGTGCAGTCGAGGGTCACCACTTGTGAACAATTTCCCCACAAGATCAAGCCCCTCGGTCCCCTTTTCAAAGCGGAGCTCCGGCCCCGGCCTCAAGTGGCCCCCGAGCTGGCGAGGCCCCGGGGGTTAATGGCTGGAAATCTCCAACTAACCACTCCAGCAGCTGGCTCCAGACAACCCTTATTTCTCATCTCAGCTTATAGCCGGACCCCCAAGCCCCCCAGGTGCCCCCCAGCACCGCCAGCCCGCGTCATCCACTGCTAACCCCAGGAATTTTCCCCCCTAACACAAACAGGAAATAATTCTAATGATTACAAAATTTTGACAATGTATTGTACTTCAAAATCATTCTGACCACCACCAATAGGGGGCACCGTAGTCATTAGGGCCGCCCCTTGGGGGCTGTTTGTGTAAGTTAACTGAAAGCTGAAACGTGGCATTGTTATTGACCCTCATAAGTCGGATTGACTTGAAATTTCTCGCACACTACGGAATACTCACCGTAACTTTAGAGCAGGGGTGTCAAACTCAAATACAGAGTGGGCCAAAATTTTAAACTGAACAAAGCCGCGGGGCGAGGTTGAACAAATTAACCTTTTAATAGGGACTTAACAAGTTTTGCATTGAATATTGAACGAGCAAGGCTTGTATAACTTTATAGTGACATGCAAAATCGATTTTCAAATAATAATAATAATTATAATAATTTAAAAATATCAATGGTATATTAGATAAAATTTAAATAAAAAAATTGAATGCCTCTTTCCTATTTGCAGCTTTCTGATGTAAATATCAACATTAACTTGGCGGGGTTTGGTGGTAGCAGGGGGGGGTGTATATTGTAGCATCCCGGAAGAGTTAGTGCTGCAAGGGATTGTGGTATTTGGTCTGTTGTGTTTATGTTGTGTTACAGTGCGGATGTTCTCCCTAAATGTGGTTGTCATTCTTGTTTGGTGTGGGTTAACAGTGTGGCGCATATTTGTAACGGTGTTAAAGTGGTTAATATGGCCACCCTCAGTGTGACCTGTATGGCGGTTGACCAAGTATGCTTTGCATTCACTTGTTTGTGTGTAAAGTCCGCATATAGTATGTGACTGGGCCGTATGGAGAAAAAGCGGACGGGACGACAGGTTGTAGAGGACGTTGAATGCAGTACCTTTAAGGCACGTCCCCAATGATGTTGTTTTACGGTGCGGATGTTCTCCCTAAATGTGGTTGTCATTCTTGTTTGGTGTGGGTTCACGGTGTGGCGCATATTTGTGACAGTGTTAAAGTTGTTTATACGGCCAGCCTCAGTGTGACCTGTATGGCGGTTGACCAAGTATGCTTTGCATTCACTTGTTTGTGTGTAAAGTCCGCATATAGTATGTGACTGGGCCGGCACAGTGTTTGTATGGAGAAAAAGCGGACGGGACGACAGGTTGTAGAGGACGTTGAATGCAGTACCTTTAAGGCACGTCCCCAATGATGTTGTGTTACGGTGCGGATGTTCTCCCTAAAAGTGGTTGTCATTCTTGTTTGGTGTGGGTTCACAGTGTGGCGCATATTTGTAACAGTGTTAAAGTTCTTTATACGGCCACCCTCAGTGTGACCTGTATGTCGGTTGAGCAAGTATGCTTTGCATTCACTTGTTTGTGTGTAAAGTCCGCATATAGTATGTGACTGTATTTCTCCATACAGTGTTTGTATGGAGAAAAAGTGGACGGGACGACAGGTTGTAGAGGACGTTGAATGCAGTACCTTTAAGGCACGTCCCCAATGATGTTGTTTTACGGTGCGGATGTTCTCCCTAAATGTGGTTGTCATTCTTGTTTGGTGTGGGTTCACAGTGTGGCGCATATTTGTAACAGTGTTAAAGTTTTTATACGGCCACCCTCAGTGTGAGCTGTGTGGCGGTTGACCAAGTATGCTTTGCATTCACTTGTTTGTGTGTAAAGTCCGCATATAGTATGTGACTGGGCCGGCACAGTGTTTGTATGGAGAAAAAGCGGACGGGACGACAGGTTGTAGAGGACGTCGAATGCAGTACCTTTAAGGCACGTCCCCAATGATGTTGTTTGGGTGGAAATCGAGAGAAATTCGGGAGAATGGTTGCCCCGGGTGATTTTCGGCAAGAGCACTGAAATTCGGGAGTCTCTTGGTAAAATCGGGAGGGTTGGTAAGTATGAGTATTAGCGGTGAATGCGGTGTTATAATACCGGCGGGCCAGCTCTAATGTTAATTTGATATTGCCTCAACAGGCCAAATGAAATTACACGGTGGGCCAAATTTGGCCCGCGGGCCAGAGTTTGACACCCATGCTTTAGAGTGTTTTGTCATTACACCATCATAGGACTGACAAGCACGGAATTTGTCAAAACACGCAGTTCTTCTTCCATTTTCTATCACTTTGTCCCTTTCAGGGTGTGTTGACAAATACACCATACGGTGGCACTGTTATTGACCCTCATAAGTCGGACTTACTTGAAATTTCTCGCACACTGCAAGCAACTCACCGTAACTTTAGAGTGTTTTGCCAACATTTGGTACACACCTTTAGAGGATTGACGAGCACCGAATTGGTCAAAACACGCATTTCTACTGTGTTGACAAATACACCTGTGGAGAGGCGGAGCCGGCAGTACGACAGCGAGGTAGGCACGGCGCAGCCTGGCCCAAGATGGCGGCGAGGAGGTGTGGACTGCGAGCAGGCAGCGAGGTGGGGCGCGCCGGAATCAACCCCGCACGTATTATCAGGTGCGTGGGTCGCCCAGCTGGGCAAAATTTAAATCTACTCTCGCACTGTAAATGCCGGGGGGAAAGACGGAGACAAAAGAAGCCAGAAGGAAGCCGATGCTGAGCGCGAGAGGAAAATAGTACAAAGAAGACGACACGTGCAGCCGAAAAGTTGGAGCGGAAGAGCGAGCAGAAAAACCCGCAAGACTGAAAACAAAACCGGAAAGAGACTGAAATATTGCAAAATAAAAGAAGTCTACACCTGCTTGACAGAATGTAATTCCTGGGTGGTCCTGAGAACCCGCACGACGACGGCTTGAGACCGTCACAACACCATACGGTTGCGCTGTTATTGACAGTTCATGGCAATGACAGTTGTATATATGTATATGTATATATATATATGTATATATATATATATATATATATATATATATATATATATATATATATATATATATATATATATGTATATATATGTATATATATGTATATATATATATATATATATATATATATATATATATATATATATACATACATATATATATATGTATGTATGTGTGGGGAGAAAATCACAAGACTACTTCATCTCTACAAAACTGTTTCATGAGGGGTTCATATATATATATATATATATATATATATATATATATATATATGAAAAACGGTTTGACACTCCTACATTAGAATGGATGGATGGATGGATGGATGGATGAATGGATGAATGGATGCAAGGGGGATCGATTTTTTAAAATAAAAATATTATGTTGTGCCATTATTGCAAACAAGTTCAAGCTATCTAAAATGTTTAATATTTTGTATTATGATTAAATTGTCTTTTCATTGTAAACGTAAACTTTTTTTTCCAAAATAAACACATTTTGAAACGTTAAAATAATACAACAAGCAACACAGTACACATCGAGTATCGTATTTTCCGGACCGTAGGGCGCACCGGATTAAAAGGCGCACTGCCGATGAATGGTGTATGTTCAATCTTGTTTCATATTTAAGGCACACCGGATTATAAGGCGCATCAAAGGAGTCAAAAATATGATTTTTTTTCTAAATGTAAACCACGTCCTTATGGTCTACATAACATGTAATGGTGGTTCTTCGGTCAAAAAGTTGCATGGATGATGTTTTAAAGATCATCTTCAAGCCGCTTTCTGACAGTCGCTTCAGGATGCGTCGTATTGTGGGCGGTCCTATTTCCGTGGCTCAGCTTCGACAGCGTCTTCTCCCTGTCATCTTTGTTGTAGCGGTGTAGCGTGCAAGGACGGAAGTGGAAGAAGGGTCAAAAGATGGAGCTACTTTTAATGACATTCAGACTTTACTTCAATCAATAACGGAGCAGCATCTCTTGATCCGGAAACAACAAGGCCGGAAATGTGTCCCGTGAAAAAACGTTCAACCAGAACTCTCTAATAACTAAAGTTCCTTGGGTGAATAATGTAAACTCACTACACCGGTATGTTTTAGCGCTTTCATGACGAGTTTACTGACAGATATAAGTAAGAACTTTACACTACTTTATATTACAAAATAGTAGCTGAGATAGGCTCCATCCCCCTCCACAACCCCAAAAGGGATCAAGCTGTAGAAAATGGATGGATGGAACAGCGGAGGACGAATGTCTAATAACAAGAAGATAGTGAAAAAGAAGAAGCTTTTCAACTACGTTATCAGCACGGACGACAGTGGCGGACATACACAATTTTTTCAGGACTTATGCAGAACCCAAATACACATCAGCAGGTACCAGAAGGTGCGAAAAGTTGCTTTGCATAAAATTGCGAAACAAAACGCCAGAAAATATGTCTTATGTGGGGCGGTATAGCTCGGTTGGTAGAGTGGCCGTGCTAGCAACTTGAGGGTTGCAGGTTCGATTCCCGCTTCCGCCATCCTAGTCACTGCCGTTGTGTCCTTGGGCAAGACACTTTGCCCACCTGCTCCCAGTGCCACCCACACTGGTTTAAATGTAACTTAGATATTGGGTTTCACTATGTAAAGCGCTTTGAGTCACTAGAGAAAAGCGCTATATTATTCACTTCACTTCACTTACCTTATACACACACCATAATAATACTTGTATGTTTAATGTGTCGACGATCATAGCTTACCAAAGTCATACTAAAACATTTTGGTATATTTTTGAGCGCCGTTTGTAATGTTCTATATTTTCAAAGGACCATATAAAATGTCGGTGTTGTTTACTCGAGTCATATTGCAGTCTACACGTATCTCTCATGTGTGACTGCCATCTACTGGTCACATTTATCATTTCACCGTGTACCAAATAAAATTGCTTCGAGGTCGGTAAGCAAAACCACAATTATTCTGTGCATAAAGTACACCTGGTTTATTGTCCGGAAAATACTGTAATTATAGGTTGTCACTATTTATACCAAAAATGCACATAATTTGAAACGATGCGTCACCATGCGGTGTCTCGGGAGAGTATGATGTTATTGTATTTGTTGCAAAAAAAAAAAACATATTTCTCTTACGCAATACACTAAAATGTAGTTGCTCAAGCCCGGGAGAAAATTGAAGGCGCATGAGGGAAAATGAGGCTTAAAGCTTTTTTTTTCTCCTCCCTCCATCCGGCAATTCCCCTTTCCCTCCACGCTTGTCTGCTGCAAACGGATGAATAAAAACGACCCTCCATTGGACATGTCTTTCATTTTCAAACACAGGTTCAAAGGCAACGAGAGGTTCGGGCCCTTTGTGAGAGGCTGGGGGGGTAATGACGAGAGGGACGTCCAATTCCAAACAGCTTCCTGGCCTATTCCGCCATGGACTTTCTCCAAGCCTCCTCCTCCCCCCCGCCTAATCAACACAAATCCACACGAGCTGGAGAAAAGCTGTTTCCAGTCCTCAAGTGCTCCGAAGTAGCGTTGGAGTGGAGGCTGGCGGCTGACTGCTGAGCCCCGCCGTCTGCCTCTTTAGCTTTTTGAGGCAAAAACACAAAAATGAAAGGTCAATGGGATTCTAAAAAAAAAAAAAATAAAACAATGTATTATTAAACACTACCAACAACACGGTGTCCATGAAATAACATCAACATGGTGTCCATGAAATAACATCAACATGGTGTCCATGAAAACCAGGAAGTTAAAAATACTCAGCAAAGATCATCTCCCCGTTGCACTTCTGTAAACACCCACATCCTGCATATGACTGAAATGAACCGATATAAAATAATAATTATTGTAATATATTATTATATTGTTTATTACACAATGTGTTCCCAAATGCTGCTGCTCGAGTCCTGACTAGAACCAGGGCCTGGTCTAGTCAGGGAGTCGAGCAGGCAGCACTCTCGACTACTCTGGTCGTATTCCTGGTCATAGTTGAGGACTCTAGCAGCAGCACTCCGGACTAATCTGGTTCGTATTCCTGGTCCTAGTCAGGAGTCGAGCGGCAGCACTCTGGACTAGTCTGGTCAAGGCTCAGAACCACCCTAGTCAAGAGTGCTGGCCGCTCGACTCCTGACTAGGACCAGGAAATACGACCAGATTAGTCCGGAGTGCTGCTGCTAGAGTCCTAACTATGACCAGGAAATACGACCAGAGTAGTCGAGAGTGCTGCTGCTCGACTCCTGACTAGGACCAGGAAATACGACCATAGTCCAGAGTGCTGCTGCTCGAGTCCTGACTATGACTAGGAAATACGACCAGACTAGTCGAGAGTGCTGCTGCTCGACTCCTGACTAGGACCAGGAAATACGACCAGATTAGTCCGGAGTGCTGCTGCTCGAGTCCTGACTATGACTAGGAAATACGACCAGACTAGTCGAGAGTGCTGCTGCTCGACTCCTGACTAGGACCAGGAAATACGACCAAATTAGAACAGAAAGCTGCTGCTCGAGTCTTGACCAGCACCAGGAAATACGACCAGATTATTCCAGAATACTGATGCTCGAGTCCTGAGTAGAACCAGAAAAAAAATTACTCAGCGAGGATCAGTCCCCCATTGCACTTTACATCAACAGAATGTAGTTCCGTCACTTTTTGGTTTTCAACTGGTCATAATTTCACCCCATTTTCCGTGTATCGTCTAGACCAGGGGTGTCAAACTCATTTTAGCTCAGGGGCCGCATGTATGGAAAATCTGTGCACAATGGCATAAAAACAAAAATATGAAGACATATTCAGGTTGTTTTCTTTGTCTTACTTTGGCCAAAAATAGAACAAACACATACTGAAAATATTACAAAAAAAATATATAAAAAGTACGGGCAGAGGTCAAGTTTAGATCCATGAAGGAAAGAAGAAAGTGAATGAATATTTATAAGTGATATGCATAAAAATGTGCTTTCTTTTGTATAATTTTTTTTATGAATGAAGTAACGTTTATGGCAACCTTTTTTCCCAAAACACAATATAGAATGTGAGATATAACAGGATAATGCATACATTTGTTTTCAAAACGCTTGAAAAATAGTCGGACACCATTCTTATGACTTGATGAATAAATGTAAAGTGCAATGGGGTGCTGATCCTGGCTGAGTAATTTTTTTTTCTGGTTCTACTCAGGACTCGAGCATCAGTATTCTGGAATAATCTGGTCGTATTTCCTGGTGCTATTCAGGACTCGAGCAGCAGCTTTCTGGACTAATCTGGTCGTATTTCCTGGTCCTAGTCAGGAGTCGAGCAGCAGCACTCTCGACTAGTCTGGTCGTATTTCCTGGTCATAGTCAGGACTCGAGCAGCAGCACTCTGGACTAATCTGGTCGTATTTCCTGGTCCTAGTCAAGAGTCGAGCAGCAGCACTCTTGACTAGTCTGGTCGTATTTCCTGGTCATAGTCAGGACTCGAGCAGCAGCACTCTGGAATAACCTGGTCGTATTTCTTGGTCCTAGTCAGGACTCGAGCAGCAGCACGCTGGACGAACGTGGACATATTTCCTGGTTCTAGTCAGGACTCGAGCAGCAGCACTATGGACTAACACGATTGTATTTCCTGGTTCTAGTCAGGACTCGAGCAGCAGCATTGGGAACACCTTGTGTAATAAAAGGAAACAACATAATAATATATTGCAATAACTATTATTTTATATCGGTTCATTCAGTCATATGCAAGATGTGGGTGTTTACAGAAGTGCAACGGGGTGATGATCTTTGCTGAGTATTTTTAACTTCCTGGTTTTCGTCAATACTCGAGCAGCAGCACTCTGGACTAATATGGTCGTATTTTCTGGTTCTAGCCAAGACTCAAGCAGCAGCACTCTGGACGAATATGGACGTATCGTCTGGTCCTATTCAGGACTTGAGCAACAGCACTCTGGACTAATCTGGTTGTATTTCCTGGTTATAGTCGGGACTCGAGCAGCAGCACTCTGTCCAAATATGGACGTATTTATTGTTTCTTGTCAGGACTTGAGCAGCGGCACTCTAGACTATTCGGGTCGTATTTCTTGGTTCTAGTCAGGATTCGAGCAGCAGCATTAAGAACACATTGCGTAATAAACAGAAACAATATACTAATATATTGCAATATCTATTATTTTATATCGGTTCATTTTAGTCATATGCAGGATGTGGGTGTTCACAGAAGTGCAACGGGGTGCTGATCCTCGCTGAGTATTTTAACTTCCTGGTTCTCTTCAGAACTCAAGCAGAATAATTCTGGACTAATCTGGTCGTATGTCCTGGTTTTAGTCAGGACTCCACCCACAGCACTCCAGACTAATCTGGTCACATTGCCTGGTTCTAGTCAGCACTCTGGACTAATACAGTCATTTTCCTGGTTCTAGTCAGGACTTGAACAGCGGCATTCTGGACTAACATGGTCATATATCCTGGTTCTAGTCAAAACTCCTGCAGCAGCATTCTGGACTAACATGGTCATATTTCCTGGTTCTAGTCAGGACTCGTGCAGAATTCTGGACTAATCTGGTTGTATGTCCGTGTTCTAGTCAGGACTCCAGTTGCAGCACTCCGGGCTAATCTGGTCATATTGCCTGCTTCTAGTCAGGACTCGAGCAGCAGCATTCTGAACTAAAATGGTCATATTTCCTGGTTCTAGTTAGGACTTGAGCAGCATTCTGGACTAATCTGGTCATATTTCCTGGTTATAGTCAGAACTCCAGCAGTAGGACTCTCGACTAATCCGGTTGTATTTCCTGGTTCTAGTCAGGACTCAAGCAGCAGCATTAAGAACACATTGCGTAATAAACAGAAACAATATACTAATATATTGCAATATCTATTATTTTATATTGGTTCATTTCAGTCATATGCAGGATGTGGGTGTTTACAGAAGTGCAACGGGGTGCTGATCCTCGCTGAGTATTTTTAACTTCCTGGTTCTCGTCAGAACTCAAGCAGAAGAATTCTGGACTAATCTGGTCGTATGTCCTGGTTTTAGTCAGGACTCCACCCACAGCAGTCCAGACTAATCTGGTCACATTGCCTGGTTCTAGTCAGCACTCTAGACTAATACAGTCATTTTCCTGGTTCTAGTCAGGACTTGAGCAGCGGCATTCTGGACTAACATGGTCATATTTCCTGGTTCTAGTCAAAACTCCTACAGCAGCATTCTGGACTAACATGGTCATATTTCCTGGTTCTAGTCAGGACTCGAGCAGAATTCTGGACTAACCTGGTTGTATGTCCGTGTTCTAGTCAGGACTCCAGTTGCAGCACTCCGGGCTAATCTGGTCATATTGCCTGCTTCTAGTCAGGACTCAAGCAGCAGCATTCTGAACTAAAATGGTCGTATTTCCTGGTTCTAGTTAGGACTTGAGCAGCATTCTGGACTAATCTGGTCATATTTCCTGGTTATAGTCAGAACTCCAGCTGTAGGACTCTCGACTAATCCGGTTGTATTTCCTGGTTCTAGTCAGGACTTGAGCAGAAGCGCTCTGGACTAATATGGTCGTATTTCCTTTTTCTAGCCAGGACTCGCGCAGCAGCACTCTGGACGAATATGGACGTATTTCCTGGTTTTAGTCAGGACTCGAGCAGCAGCACTCTGGGTTAACCTGGTCGTGTTTCCTGGTTCTAGTCAGGACTCGAGCAGCAGCATTGGGAAAATTGTGTAATAAACAGAAACAATGTACTAATACATTGCAATATCTCGTATTTTATACGGGTTCATTTCAGTCACATGCAGGACGTGGGTGTTTACAGAAGTGCACACGCAAAGTATTTTTTATCTTCAAAAAATTCATACTCCATCATAATGTTAATGGTACACGACAAAACGCCATCTGTGTTTGGGGAAATGTTTTCCGTGCACGGCGAGCGACTGCGCGACGAGAGTGGACCGTGACACCCTCAGACATCCCAGATGCCCCGAAGAGACAGGTGACAAGCTCCCATCATGCCTCATCTCGCACAACGCCGCCATCACCGCTGTGCCGGTGACACACTTAATTTGGCCTGGCATGGAAGCGTTTAACCCAAGACGAGGTTAAGGCCAACTGGCGCACAAAGACTAATAAATATAGAAGGAATTGTTGACTCAGGAGGTTTGGACAAACAAACACTTGCTACTAAAATATGATATTAGTGCTCCCGGCCTGCAAGTACTCACACATGCACTCGCTGCAAGCAGGCGGCGGCAAGTGAGAACATACAACAAGCAAGTCACTCTCTTTAAATATGTATAAACACACACACACACACACACACACACACACACACACACACGGAATAGCGCATGTCAGGTGGTCCCAGGCCATGAGCACTGATGAGGAAGATGTCAGCCGACATGCCCCGAAAGGAAGAATTTGTTGTTGTCCTTCATCACACCTACCTGCTTTCTTCACACATGACTTCTTCTTTTCTGCAACCTCCTGGCTAGTGTTTCTCTATACTACTCCTTTAAAAACAACAAAGCACTCCTTTCATTTGGAGGATTTTTGACTAGTGTTTTACTATACTAGTCCTTTTAAAACAGAAAAGCACTGCTGTTGTATAGAGGATCTATGACTCTATACTAGTCGTTTAACACAGCAGAGCACTCCTGTCATATAGAGGATCTATGACTAGTGTTTTCAATCAATCAATCAATGTTTACTTATATAGCCCTAAATCACTAGTGTCTCAAAGGGCTGCACAAACCACTACGACATCCTCGGTAGGCCCACATAAGGGCAAGGAAAACTCACACCCAGTGGGACGTCGGTGACAATGATGACTATGAGAACCTTGGAGAGGAGGAAAGCAATGGATGTCGAGCGGGTCTAACATTGTACTGTGAAAGTTCAATCCATAATGGATCCAACACAGTCGCGAGAGTCCAGTCCAAAGCGGATCCAACACAGCAGCGAGAGTCCCGTTCACAGCGGAGCCAGCAGGAAACCATCCCAAGCGGAGGCGGATCAGCAGCGCAGAGATGTCCCCAGCCGATACACAGGCAAGCAGTACATGGCCACCGGATCGGACCGGACCCCCTCCACAAGGGAGAGTGGGACATAGGAGAAAAAGAAAAGAAACGGCAGATCAACTGGTCTAAAAAGGGAGTCTATTTAAAGGCTAGAGTATACAAATGAGTTTTAAGGTGAGACTTAAATGCTTCTACTGAGGTGGCATCTCGAACTTTTACCGGGAGGGCATTCCAGAGTACTGGAGCCCGAAATGAAAAAGCTCTATAGCCCGCAGACTTTTTTTGGGTTTTGGGAATCACTAATAAGCCGGAGTCCTTTGAACGCAGATTTCTTGCCGGGACATATGGTACAATATACTAGTCCTTTTAAAACAGAAAAGCACTGCTGTTGTATAGAGGATCTATGACTCTATACTAGTCGTTTAACACAGCAAAACACTCCTGTTGTATAGAGGATCTATGACAAGTGTTTCACTATACTAGTCATTTAAAACAGCAAAACATTCCTGTTGTATAGAGGATCTATGACAAGTGTTTCACTATACTAGTCATTTAAAACAGCAAAACATTCCTGTTGTATAAAGGATCTATGACTAGTGTTTCACTATGCTAGTCCTTTAAAACAGCAAAGCACTCTTGTCATATAGAGGATCTATGACTAGTGTTTCACTATACTAGCCCTTTTAAAAACAGCAAGGCACTCCCGTCATATAGAGGATCTGTGACTAGTGTTTCACTATACTAGCCCTTTTAAAAACAGCAAGGCACTCCCGTCATATAGAGGATCTGTGACTAGTGTTTCACTATACTAGTATTTTAATACAGCATACCACTCCTGTCATGTAGAGGATCTATGACTCTACACTAGTTGTTTAACATAGCAAAGCCCTCCTGTCATATAGAGGATCTATGACTAGTGTGTCACTATACTAGTCCTTCAACACAAAAAACACTTGAGTCATATAGGGGATGAATGGCAGGTGTTTCACTATACTAGTCCTTTAAAATAGCACAGCACTCCTTTCATTTGGAGGATTTTCGACTAGTGTTTTACTATACTAGTCCTTTAAGACAGTAACACACTCCTGTCATATAGAGGATCTATGGCAAGTGTTTTACTATACTAGTCTTTTGAAACAGCAGAGCACTCCTGTCATGTAAAGGATCTATGACTCTATACTAATCGTTTAACACAGCAAAACACTCCTGTTATATAGAGGATCTATAACAGGTGTTTTACTATACTAGTCCTTTAAAACAGCAAAGCACTCCTGTCATATAGAGGAGCTATGACTAGTGTTTTACTATACTAGTCGTTTAAAAACAGCAAAGCACTCCTGTCATATAGAGGATCTATGACTAGTGTTTTACTATACTAGTCCTTTAAAACAGCAAAGCACTCCTGTCATATAAAGGATCTATGACTAGTGTTTTACTATACTAGTCATTTAAAAACAGCAAAGCACTCCTGTTATATAGAGGATCTATGATTAGTGTTTTACTATACTAGTCCTTTAAAACCGCAAAACACTCCTGTCATATAGAGGATCTATGACTCTATACTAGTTGTTTAACACAGCAAAGCACTCCTGTCATATTGAGCGTCAATGACTAGTTTCACTAGTTTTTAAAAAAAGCAAAATACTCCTGTGATATAAAAGATCTTTGACTAGTGTTTCACTATACTAGTATTTTAACACATCAAAGCACTCCTGTCGTAGAGAGGATCTATGACTCTATACTAGTCGTTTAACACAGCAAAACACTATTGTTATATAGAGGATCTATGACAAGTGTTTCACTATACTAGTCATTTAAAACAGAAAAACACTCCTGTCATATAGAGGATCTATGACTCTATACTAGTATTTTAACACATCAAAGCACTCCTGTCATATAGAGGATCTATGACTCTATACTAGTCGTTTAACACAGCAGAACGCTCCTGTTATATAGATGATCTATGACAGGTGTATACTAGTCTTTTCAAACAGCAACACACTCCTGTCATATAGATGATCTAGAGATGAGTGTTTTACTATACTAGTCCTTTAAAAACAGCAAAGCACTCCTGTCATATAGAGGATCTATGACTAGTGTTTTACTATACTAGTCCTTTAAAAAAGCAAAGCACACCTGTCATATAGAGGATCTATGGCAAGTGTTTTACTATACTAGTCCTTTAAAAAAGCAAAGCACTCCTGTCATATAGACGATCTATGGCAAGCGTTTTACTATACTAGTCCTTTAAAACCGCAGAGCACTCCTGTCATATAAAGGATCTATGACTAGTGTTTTACTATACTAGTCCTTTAAAACAGCAAAGCACTCCTGTCATATAGACGATCTATGACAGGTGTTTTACTATACTAGTCCTTTAAAACAGCAGAGCACTCCCTTCATATAGAGGATCTATGACTAGTGTTTTACTATACAAGTCCTTTAAAACAGCAAAGCACTCCTGTCATATAAACAATCTATGACAGGTGTTTAACTATACTAGTCCTTTGAAACAGCAAAACACTCCTGTTTTATAAAGGATCTATGTCTAGTGTTTCATTATACTAGTCATTTAAAACAGCAGAACACTCCTTCATATAGAGGATCTTTGACTAGTGTTTTACTATACTAGTCCGTAAAAAACAGCAAGGTAGTCCTGTCATATAGAGGATCTTTGACTAGTGTTTCACTATACAAGTATTTTAAAACAGCAAAATACTCTTGCCATATAGAGGATCTATGAATAGTGTTTCACTGTACTAGTATTTTAATACAGCAAAACACTCCTGTCATATAGTGGATCTATGACTAGTGTTTCACTATACTAGTCCTTCAAAACAGCAAAAAACTCCTGTCATATAGAGGATCTATGACAAGTGTTTCATTATACTAGTCCTTCAAAATAAAAAAAAATATTTGTGTCATAGAGAGGGTCTGTGACAGGTGTTTTACTATACTACTCCTTTAAAACAGCAAGGCACTCCTGTAATCAAGGTATTGTGATCAAACTAGCATCGTCAGCATTAGCTTATATGCTAACACATTTACAAAGTTGCAACGGCATTCTTTTTGTGTTTTATTTTTATAAATGCACCAAAACGTCACCGATTGGGTCTGTTCAGTTGATTGCAAGCCTCCGCAGCCAATGGGTCCATAACAATGACTTCTGTTTTGTTTGATCGACCGTTTTACCACCCTGTCACAGGCACCGTTTGGAAACAATGAGGATATGTGTAACGATGTCGAGGCACGGCGATGCCGGCGGTCGTCCTTCCGGGATGCGGCGGAACGACAGGAAGCAGGCGAAGCTAACAGGATAGCTCACGAGGAACGCTAAGGCGGGGTTTATCGCCAGACAAAGACAGGGAACCAGAAATCATCAAATGCAAACAGTTGCGTTAAGCAAAAAAAAAAAAAGCACCAGACTGAGTGAAGCGACAGACAGGACTAAATAGCTCTCTGATTAGTGCCCGGGAACAGGTGAGCGTCCCGAACGCTAATCAGAGGCAGGTGGAAACAATAAATAACCATGGCAACCAAGGAGACACCAAACAAGGGTGCTGAAACAGAACTAAGCCAACAAGTGACATAAAACGTAAACTATGACTGTAGTTTAAATAATGACTGTATGTCAATGAATATTTACCAATATCTTCCGCACCGGTGTACACTACATTTCCAAAATTATTTGGCCACCCATCCAAATGATCAGAATCAGGTGTCCTAATCATTTAGCCAGGCCACAGGTGTATAAAAAATCAAGCACTTAGGCATGGAGACAATTTCTACAAACCTTTTGTGAAAGAATGTGGCCGCTTTCAGTGATTTCCAGCGTGGAACTGTCATAGGATGCCACCTGTGCAACGAATCCAGTCGTGAAATTTCCTCGCTCCTAAATATTCCAAAGTCAACTGTTGGCTTTATTTTATAAAAATGGAAGGGATTGGAAACAACAGCAACTCAGCCACGAAGTGGTAGGAATTATTGTGTGGGGTTACTTTTTAGGAGTTGGGCTCGGCCCCTAAGTTCCAGTGAAAGGATACCAAAATATTTTAGACAATTCCATGCTCCCAACCTCTTGGGAACAGCTTGGAGCGGGACCCCTTACACCTCCAACATGACTGTGAACCACTGCACAAAGCAAGATCCATAAAGACAGAGTCTGGTGTGGATGAACTTGACTGGCCTGCACAGAGTCCTGACCTGAACCCAATAGAACACCTTTAGCATGAACGAGAGCCGGGCCTTCTCGACCAACACCAGCGTGTGACCTCACCAATGCGCTTTTGGAAGAACGGTGGACACTCCGCAACCTTGTGGCCAGCCTTCCCAGAAGAGTTGAAACTGTAATAGCTACAAAAGGTGGACCGACAAATCGTCTTGAACCCTATGGGTTAGGAATGGGATGGCACTTGAAGTTCATATGTGAGTCAAGGCAGGTGGAAAAATACTTTTGGCAATATAGTGTATATCCAGTGTAGCTAATATATGTATGTGACAGTCTCCTGCTGTCGTCATGCGGGTTCAATGGACCACCCAGGAAGGACATGCTTTTGAGCAGGTTTGACTTCTTTATTTTGCAATAAATCTGTCTGCGGCTGGGATTGCTTTCCTGCTCCTTCCTCTACTGCCCGCTCACGGTCCGCTCTTTCAGCCGCCGTCGTCCTCGTCCTTGTCTATGGCTCTCTGTTCCTCTCGCTTCTCATGCGTTGCTGCGGGTTCTTCTCCTCCTTCTGCCCCGCTTTTTCCTCCTTCTCCCCTTTTATACAGCATGAGGAGATGGGTTAATCGTTTCCCAGTGTGTGAGCCACGCACTTGAATTAGATTGCGGCGACGTCGCTCCCGGCACACCCAGCCTCTCCCCTTTGCCGCATTCTCAACCTCCTTGCCGCCATCTTGGGCAGGGCTCCAGCACGCCCCGCCTCGCCGTCGGACTGTCGGCTCCGCCTCTCCACAATGTAAAAATATTTTTTTTTTCATCTCAAATTTAGTGGGTGTGGCTTAAATACCGGTGCGCTCTCCGTTACCTGGAAAATAGGGTAGCTTTTCGCATGAAGTCTATCAAAAACAGTAAAGTGCTCCTGTCATATAGATGATTTACTGGCCGTCAAAACATCAACACCCCGTTGCCACCTGCAAACATTCCTCCTTCGTGTGTCCTCAAACCAAAAAAAAAAAAAACAAATCCCCCGCTCCCTCCTCCTCCTCAGTGCTGTCCAGCTTTTCACTTACAATTAGCTTTGCGGGCCTTCGCACTCGTCAACTGTCGCGAGTTTAGCACCCCGTCATGAGGGGCCCTGACAGATCAGGCTAAGGCAGGCTGACACCGCTGGTGTGAAAGAAGATTCTAATTCCGGATAATTAGCTGACGAGAGCATGGAACAAGGGGGAGGGGGAGGTGGGCATGGATGGAGGCCGAGTGTGAGTGTGTGTGTGTGTGTGTGTGTGTGTGTGTGTGGGTGGGGTGGGGGGTGCACTTGTAAGGCGAAGTGGCACTGCGTCGTAAGCACTTTTTGTCATCTCCGTGTTGTTCTCTCATCCCTCTTGCTCACCCGTCTATCCATTTGAATCTGTGTTCATTCCCACCTGACCTCATTCGATAGAATCTCGCCAGACTTCGGTAGCAACTTGCACTCAAAGTTAGTAACAAAGATCATATTGCCCAAAGTAGTTAGCCACCCATCCAAATGATCAGAATCAGGTATAAAACCAAGCACTTAGGCATTGGAGAGTTGTTTCTACAAACATTTGTGAAAGGATGTGGACGCTTTCAGTGATTTCCGGCGTGGAACTGTCATAGGATGCCACCTGTGCAACAAATCCAGTCGTGAAATGTCCTCGAATCTATATTGTCACGACTTGGACTTGGGCGTGGAGAAGGAGAAGGAGCTGAAAAGAGACCCGACCTGAAGACAAGCTTTGATTGAAAAATAAAGCGAGTCAAACCTGCTCGAAAGCAATGTCCTTCCTTGATGGTCCTTGGAACCCGCACGACGACGGCAGGAGTACGTCACGGTAGTTAACACAAAATTATCAAATGTAAAGCTCACACGTCCGTAGCTGACTGATTAACATTTTGCTTTATTTTTAAGATGTGTAGCAAAGCTAGTTTTCAAACAAAATAATATTTTTTACCTCCACCAAAACATTTTTTTTTCTTTGGCTCGCGTTACAAAAAAGATGGAATATTGGAGTGCGCTTATAATGACCACTCCAAACCAATCCTAGATTTGTACAAAAGTACAACATCTGTTTGTACATTTTGGCACAAAATGGGGGAAACAATGGGGGAGTCGAACCTGCAACCCTCAAGTTGCTGACACGGCCGCTCTACCAACCGAGCTATACCGCCCATGCTTTGATTGAAAAATAAGGCGAGTCAAACCTGCTCGAAAGCAATGTCCTTCCTTGATGGTCCTTGGAACCCGCACGACGACGGGTAGGAGTCCGTCACAGTAGATAACACAAAATTATCAAATTTAAAGCTCACACGTCCGTAGCTGACTGATTAACATTTTGCTTTATTTTTAAGATGTGTAGCAAAGCCAATTTTCAAACAAAATAATATTTTTTACCTCCACCAAAACATTTTTTTTAATTTGGCTCGCGTTAGAAAAAAGATGGAATATTGGAGTGCACTTATAATGACCACTCCAAACCAATCCTAGATTTTTACAAAAGTATAACATCTGTTTGTACATTTTGGCACAAAATGGGGGAAACAATGGGGGAATCGAACCTGCAACCCTCAAGTTGCTGACACGGCCGCTCTACCAACCGAGCTATCCCGCCCAAGCTTTGATTGAAAAATAAGGCGAGTCAAACCTGCTCGAAAGCAATGTCCTTCCTTGATGGTCCTTGGAACCTGCACAACGACGGCAGGAGTACGTCACAGTAGTTAACACAAAATTATCAAATTTCAAGCTCACACGTCCGTAGCTGACTGATTAACATTTGACTTTATTTTTAAGATGTGTAGCAAAGCTAGTTTTCAAACAAAATAATATTTTTTACCTCCACCAAAACATTTTTTTTTCTTTGGCTCGCGTTAGAAAAAGATGGAATATTGGAGTGCACTTATAATGACCACTCCAAAACAATCCTAGATTTGTACAAAAGTACAACATCTGTTTGTACATTTTGGCACAAAATGGGGGAAACAATGGGGTAATCGAACCTGCAACCCTTAAGTTGCTGACACGGCCGCTCTACCAACCGAGCTATACCGCCCAAGCTTTGACTGAAAAATAAAGCGAGTCAAACCTGCTCGAAAGCAATGCCCTTCCTTGATGGTCCTTGGAACCCGCATGACGACGGGTAGGAGTCCGTCACGGTAGTTAACACAAAATTATCAAATGTAAAGCTCACACGTCCGTAGCTGACTGATTAACATTTTGCTTTATTTTTAAGATGTGTAGCAAAGCTAGTTTTCAAACAAAATAATATGTTTTACCTCCACCAAAACACTTTTTTTCTTTGGCTCGCGTTAGAAAAAAGATGGAATATTGGAGTGCACTCATAATGACCACTCCAAACCAATCCTAGATTTGTACAAAATTACAACATCTGTTTGTACATTTTGGCACAAAATGGGGGAAACAATGGGGGAGTCGAACCTGCAACCCTCAAGTTGCTGACACGGCCGCTCTACCAACCGAGCTATACCGCCCAAGCTTTGATTGAAAAATAAGGCGAGTCAAACCTGCTCGAAAGCAATGTCCTTCCTTGATGGTCCTTGGAACCCGCACAACGACGGCAGGAGTACGTCACAGTAGTTAACACAAAATTATCAAATTTAAAGCTCACACGTCCGTAGCTGACTGATTAACATTTTGCTTTATTTTTAAGATGTGTAGCAAAGCTAGTTTTCAAACAAAATAATATTTTTTACCTCCACCAAAACATTTTTTTCTTTGGTTCGCGTTAGAAAAAAGATGGAATATTGGAGTACACTTATAATGACCACTCCAAACCAATCCTAGATTTGTACAAAAGTACAACATCTGTTTGTACATTTTGGCACGAAATGGGGGAAACAATGGGGGAATCGAACCTGCAACCCTCAAGTTACTGACACGGCCGCTCTACCAACCGAGCTACACCGCCAAAGCTTTGATTGAAAAATAAAGCGAGTCAAACCTGCTCGAAGCAATGTCCTTCCTTGATGGTCCTTGGAACCTGCACAACGACGGCAGGAGTACGTCACAGTAGTTAACACAAAATTATCAAATTTAAAGCTCACATGTCCGTAGCTGACTGATTAACATTTTGGTTTATTTTTAAGATGTGTAGCAAAGCTAGTTTTCAAACAAAATAATATTTTGTACCTCCACCAAAACATTTTTTTTCTTTGGCTCGCGTTAGAAAAATGATGGAATATTGGAGTGCACTTATAATGACCACTCCAAACCAATCCTAGATTTTTACAAGAGTACAACATCTGTTTGTACATTTTGGCACAAAATGGGGGAAACAATGGGGGAATCGAACCTGCAACCCTCAAGTTGCTGACACGGCCGCTCTACCAACCGAGTTATACCGCCCAAGCTTTGATTGAAAAATAAAGCGAGTCAAACCTGCTCGAAAGCAATGTCCTTCCTTGATGGTCCTTGGAACCCGCACAACGACGGCAGGAGTACGTCACGGTAGTTAACACAAAATTATCAAATGTAAAGCTCACACGTCCGTAGCTAACTGATTAACATTTTGCTTTATTTTTAAGATGTGTAGCAAAGCTAGTTTTCAAACAAAATAATATTTTTCACCTCCACCAAAACATTTTTTTTCTTTGGCTAGCGTTAGAAAAAAAGATGGAATATTGGAGTGCACTTATAATGACCACTCCAAACCAATCCTAGATTTTTACAAAAGTACAACATCTGTTTGTACATTTTGGCACAAAATGGGGGAAACAAAACAAAACACAAAACTCGTTTGCATGAGTGCACAGATTGTGTGCGCGCCGTGTTTGCTTGACGCCGGCGTGTTTGTGTGCGAGTGTCTAATCGCACCATTACCGCAACATAAAACATGTCCCGCTTTAGAAAATTACACACCCTCTCATCACAAAGATGGACCTTGTGCAAACACCACCGTGCTGAAAAGAAATGGAGGCATACTGTAGGGCAGGTGCAACGGAAAAAAAAATTAAAGCGCTCATCAAAAAAAAAAAAAATGTATAGCCCATGCTGCGGTTTCGGGTGTGAAACGCATCACGTGTTATGTATTTCTTTTGTGTGCATGGAAAAGCCGGCGCATACACACGCTAATGGGGAACCTGCCAACACCTGCGCCGACACAAAGACGCAAATACATCACGGATTTACACGTGTTGTCTAACCTGATGAGGCACGTCCATTGTGGGACTTTTTTAGCTTTGAATTAAACCATCATTGCTGTGTTTGTTCCCTTATCCTCCAGTGTGGACGGACATGTGAATGTCCACTACAGAGGACGCTGGTTATCATGCGAATATCCGCGGTCTTGAGTTTTTCCTTGCCCAGATGTGGGATCTGAACCGAGGATGTCGTTGTGGCTTGTGCAGCCCTTTGAGACACTCATGATTTAGGGCTATATAAATAAACACTGATTGATTGAAATTGAATATACATTAGTGATGTGAGTGTTACGCCTGTTCGGCGTTGTGATGCCGGGTTCGATTCCCTCGAGGATGCGTCGAAAATTGAGCACGGGAAAAGGTATGAACTAACGATTTATTTAACAAAAGGTGCTAGAGAACAAAAATACTGGAGCTGAGAAAAGGCGAACAAAAGAAAGCTAGGATAAACAAATAGTAAACTAAACTGGCACATAGGCACACAAAGGGGAAAACAAAACATTTAGCATGAGAGCTAAGATTGAATAAAATTGCGCGGCATGAGAGCTCGCGAGAATAATACAGAAATGTGCATGTAAGCAAAAGCGCAAAGCAGACGTACCGTTGTGTATGAACAAGTTTGGATCCCAGACTGAACAACAAAAGATGCAGGCTTATATAAGGCAGGTGATTAGTGAGGACAGGTGTGCAGGGCCGCGAGTAACAGGTGAAACTGATAAGCTACCATGGTGACCGTCTAAACAGGAAATAATAGGATCAGATGGAGAGTGAAAATAAAAATGGAACAACAAACAATAATATGTGGAGGATCCAAAAAGCGGATCTCAACAGTAAGGATCGATACTTGAATAACGATACCACCGATACCAGAGCTTTATGCTCCTATATCGATTCTCAAATACCTTATTTCCTTGAATTGCCGCCGGGTATATAGTATGCGCCTGCCTTGAATTACTGCCGGGTCAAACTCGTTTTGCAAAATATTATTTTTATTAGCGCATGTCTAGAATTTCCGCCGGGTCAAACTCGTTTTGCCAAATAATTAGCATACGCCTAGAATTTCCACCGGGTCAAACTCGTCACGTCACGGGTGACACTTCACCTGTCATGATTTTCAAAATGGAGGAGGCTGATTTCAATCATTTGAAATCGCATAAAAGGAAGAAGATTAAGAGCTATTCATTAGGATTCAAGGTCCAAGCTATTGAATATGCTAAAAAGAACAGTAAGCAGCTATGTTTTATTAATATACCGTAGCTGCGTGTGTCAAATATGAGTCATTAAATGACTCCCGCCTCCTGGTGGTAGAGGGCGCTAGTGATCCTTCTTGCGACTACTTGGTTGCAGAAGAAGTGACAACAAGCAGCAAGAGTGAGCAGCGATCGTTTATTTTTTCCTCTCGCTTACAATTTTAACATGGAGGATTACATATCTAAAATAAACCAGTTTTCTAAACCGGACTTTCAATCGAAAGATCTCCATCGAGACAGAGAGACTTTTAAAACTGAAGAAAGATAAGGAAGACTTCTATAAACAGTATTTTAATTAAAACATGTTTTCCTATCCAATGCCTGCCTCCTTCTCTGAAATATTGGGGTTTGCAACATCTAACTCTAACAGGGATCCCCCAGGAGGAGCTGGACCAAGCGGCCAGGGAAAAGAGAATTCTGGGCTTCCCTGCTTAGGCTGCTGCCCCCGCGACCCGACCTCGGATAAGCGGAAGAAGATGGATGGATGGATGGATGTGTTTTGTTCCCTGCCTCCATTTTGTTTTCATTCTACTTCTGTTTTGCTGTTCACTACCCGCTAGCTTCCACGCTAGGTTCTATTGTTTTCTAGCTCTCATGCTAGCTCTTTTAGTTTTGTTATCCGCCTCGTGCGTGCTTTTTGTTGTACCCCTTTTGTTCTTGTTCTAGTGTTTTAATTAAAACATGTTTTCCCATCCAATGCCTGACTCCTTCTCTGAAATATTGGGCTTCGTCAACAACTAACTCTGACAGGGATCCCCCAGGAGGAGCTGGACCAAGCGGCTAGAGAAAAGAGAATTCTGGGCTTCCCTGCTTAGGCTGCTTCCCCCGCGACCCGACCTCGGATAAGCGGAAAAAGATGGATGGATGGATGGATGTCTTTTGTTCCCTGCCTCCATTTCGTTTTCATTCTACAAGTAACGACTTCTGTTTTCCTGTTCGCTACCCGCTAGCTTCCACGCTAGGCCCTTTTGTTTTCTAGCTCCCATGCTAGCTCTTTTAGTTTTGTTATCCGCCTCGTGCGTGCTTTTTGTTGTACCCCTTTTGTTCTTGTTCTAGTATTTTAATGAAAACATGTTTGCCTATCCAATGCCTGCCTCCTTCTCTGAAATATTGGGGTTTGCAACAACTAACTCTTACAGGGATCCCCCAGGAGGAGCTGGACCAAGTGGCTGGGGAGAGGGAAGTCTTGGCTTCCCTGCTTAGGCTGCTGCCCCCGCGACCCGACCTCGGATAAGCGTAAGAAGATGGATGGATGGATGGATGTCTTTTGTTCCCTGCCTCCATTTTGTTTTCATTCTACAAGTAACGACTTCTGTTTTCCTGTTCGCTACCCGCTATCTTCCACGCTAGGTCCTTTTGTTTTCTAGCTCTCATGCTAGGTCTTTTAGTTTTGTTATCCGCCGCGACCCTAACTCGGATAGGCGATGGATAAATTCTCCTTTCGACTTTCATGGATATCAAACCAATAAAAGCAATGAATAAACAAGGCAGTGGTACCATGCAGTAAGATGTACAATGCATACACTCTACAGGCTGTGGTGCATTATTTCCAGTATGTTTACAATTTGAGGTAAAGGTGTAGTGACCACGGAGACTCATAATCCGGGCTTTACACGTGTTGTATACGTCGTTTAGTGCACAAACATGTTTGTGCAGACACACATGGCCAGAGAGCTTGGCTATCTCGGAGGAAGTCTTGACTCAATGTGGTCTTAATGCGTTTTGACATTCGTGATGTCACATTCTTTGCACCACCGGCTGCCTTGTTAACGGCTATTAGAGGCTGTGGAGAGGCTCTGATTGGTCAAATGTGACGCGCTGTGTGTGTGTGTGTGTGGGCGTAACATCACCTTCCATGCCATGCTGAGACAGAAATATCCTAAAAAATGATGCCCGGAAAAAACGGGAACGGGCCTCACGTGACAGGCCTGTCGAGTCTTCCAGCATGCCCTCACTCCCGCCGTATCAACACATTTAGCGAGTTAACCATCCGTGCACGGCTACATATCGCGAGGCTGTGACCCCAACAGTTAAGCCCGGCGCCGGACCCCACACCCCACCCCCACCTCCGCCCGCGTCGCAAACCAAGCCGGGCCCATCCAAGCATGGCCAAGGTGGAGCCCCAGCCTAGTGGCGTGAGCCAGACACAATGGGCAGGAGCGCTGCTTTTGAAATGATATCTATTACTGTTAGTGACAGCGGTCCCGCAACGCCCGCTTTGACGCTGCGGCGGACTGACAAGCTGAGCAGAGTGACGCTGATGACGGCGGGCACAAATCAGAATCGCTTTACTGCATCGGCGCCGCCGCGCTCTCCCCTAACCCTGGCCTTGAACCCCTGCTCGGCCCCCAAAAAACTCTTGGGAGTTAGGAGGAGGTAGGAAGGAAGGTAAACCCGAGAAGAGATCGCAGTCAGGGTAGTCACTGCTGCCGTCTTCTCTCGCCACACCGTGCTTCATATTGCCAAAAGTATTTGGTAAACCAGGTGTATAAAATCAAGCACATGGGCATGGAAACACTTGTGAAAGAATGGGCCGCTTTCAGTGATTTCCAGCGTGGAACTGTCATAGGATGCCACCTGTGCAACAAATCCAGTCGTGAAATTTCCTCGCTCCTAAATAGTCCAAAGTCAACTGTCGGCTTTATTATAAGAAAATGGAAGATTTTGGGAACAACAGCAACTCAGCAACGAAGTGGGATGCCATGGAAACTGACAGACTTCTTATCGGAAGTATTAAAGGTGTGGTGTTGCTTTTCAGGAGTTGGGCTTGGCCCCTTAGTTCCAGTGAAAGGAACTTTGAGTGCTCCAGGATGCTCCATGCTCCCAACCGTGTGGTTGCACTGGTGCAACATGACTGTGCACTAGAACAAGGTCCATAAAGACATGGATGACAGAGTCTGGTGTGGATGAACTTGACTGGCCTGCACAGAGTCGTGACCTGAACCCGATAGACCACCTTTGGGATTAATTAGAGTGGAGACTGAGAGCCAATGCGCTTTTGGAAGAATGGTGGAAAATTCCTATAAACACACTTGTCAACCTTGTGGACAGCCTTCCCCAACATGACTGTGCACCAGTGCCCAAAGCAAGGTCATTAAAGACATAGATGACTGAGTCTGGTGTGGATCAACTTGACTGGCCTGCACAGAGTCCTGACCTGAACCTGTTTGAACACCTTTGGGATGAATTAGAGTGGAGACTGAGAGCCAGGCCTTCTCGACCAACATCAGCGTGTGACCTCACCAATGCGCTTTTGGAAGAATGGTGGAAAATTCCTATAAACACACTCATCAACCTTGTGGACAACCTTCCCCAACATGACTGTGCACCAGTGCACAGAACAAGGTCCATAAATACATGGATGACAGAGTCTTGTGTGGATCAACTTGACTGGCCTGCACAGAGTCCTGACCTGAACCTGTTTGAACACCTTTGGGATGAATTTAAGTGGAGACTGAGAGCCAGGCCTTCTCGACCAACATCAGCGTGTGACCTTACCAATGCGCTTTTGGAAGAATGGTGGAAAATTCCTATAAACACACTCATCAACCTTGTGGACAGCCTTCCCCAACATGACTATGCACCAGTGCCCAAAGCAAGGTCCATAAAGACATGGATGACAGAGTCTGGTGTGGATGAATTTGACTGGCCTGCACAGAGTCGTGACCTGAACCCAATAGACCACCTTTGGGATTAATTAGAGTGGAGACTGAGACCCAGGCCTTCTCAACTAACTTCAGCGTGTGACCTTACCAATGCGCTTTTGGAAGAATGGTGGAAAATTCCTATAAACACACTCATCAACCTCGTGGACAGCCTTCCCCAACATGACTGGGCACCAGTGCCCAAAGCAAGTTCCATAAAGACATGGATGACAGAGTCTGGTGTGGATCAACTTGACTGGCCTGCACAGAGTCCTGACCTGAACCGGTTTGAACACCTTTGGGATGAATTTAAGTGGAGACTGAGAGCCAATGCGCTTTTGGAAGAATGGTGGAAAATTCCTATAAACACACTCGTCAACCTTGTGGACAGCCTTCCCCAACATGACTGTGCACCAGTGCACAGAACAAGGTCCATAAAGGCATGGATGACAGTCTGTTGTGGATCAACTTGACTGGCCTGCACAGAGTCCTGACCTGAACCTGTTTGAACACCTTTGGGATGAATTAGAGTGGAGACTGAGAGCCAGGCCTTCTCGACCAACATCAGCGTCTGATCTCACCAATGCGCTTTTGGAAGAATGGTGGAAAATTCCTATAAACACACTCATCAACCTTGTGGACAGCCTTCCCCAACATGACTATGCACCAGTGCCCAGAGCAAGGTCCATAAAGACATGGATGACAGAGTCTGGTGTGGATGAATTTGACTGGCCTGCACAGAGTCGTGACCTGAACCCAATAGACCACCTTTGGGATTAATTAGAGTGGAGACTGAGACCCAGGCCTTCTCAACTAACTTCAGCGTGTGACCTTACCAATGCGCTTTTGGAAGAATGGTGGAAAATTCCTATAAACACACTCATCAACCTCGTGGACAGCCTTCCCCAACATGACTGGGCACCAGTGCCCAAAGCAAGTTCCATAAAGACATGGATGACAGAGTCTGGTGTGGATCAACTTGACTGGCCTGCACAGAGTCCTGACCTGAACCTGTTTGAACACCTTTGGGATGAATTTAAGTGGAGACTGAGAGCCAATGCGCTTTTGGAAGAATGGTGGAAAATTCCTATAAACACACTCGTCAACCTTGTGGACAGCCTTCCCCAACATGACTGTGCACCAGTGCACAGAACAAGGTCCATAAAGGCATGGATGACAGTCTGTTGTGGATCAACTTGACTGGCCTGCACAGAGTCCTGACCTGAACCTGTTTGAACACCTTTGGGATGAATTAGAGTGGAGACTGAGAGCCAGGCCTTCTCGACCAACATCAGCGTCTGATCTCACCAATGCGCTTTTGGAAGAATGGTGGAAAATTCCTATAAACACACTCATCAACCTCGTGGACAGCCTTCCCCAACATGACTGGGCACCAGTGCCCAAAGCAAGGTCCATAAAGACATGGAGGACAGTCTGGTGTGGATCAACTTGACTGGCCTGCACAGAGTCCTGACCTGAACCCAATAAACCACCTTTGGGATTAATTAGAGTGGAGACTGAGACCCAGGCCTTCTCGACTAACTTCAGCGTGTGACCTTACCAATGCGCTTTTGGAAGAATGGTGGAAAATTCCTATAAACACACTCATCAACCTCGTGGACAGCCTTCCCCAACATGACTGGGCACCAGTGCCCAAAGCAAGGTCCATAAAGACATGGAGGACAGTCTGGTGTGGATCAACTTGACTGGCCTGCACAGAGTCCTGACCTGAACCCAATAGACCACCTTTGGGATTAATTAGAGTGGAGACTGAGACCCAGGCCTTCTCGACTAACTTCAGCGTGTGACCTTACCAATGCGCTTTTGGAAGAATGGTGGAAAATTCCTATAAACACGCTCATCAACCTTGTGGACAGCCTTCCCCAACATGACTGTGCACCAGTGCCCAAAGCAAGGTCCATAAAGACATGGATGACAGTCTGGTGTGGATCAACTTGACTGGCCTGCACAGAGTCCTGACCTGAACCTGTTTGAACACCTTTGGGATGAATTAGAGTGGAGACTGAGAGCCAGGCCTTCTCGACCAACATCAGCGTGTGACCTCACCAATGCGCTTTTGGAAGAATGGTGGAAACTTCCTATAAACACACTCATCAACCTTGTGGACAACCTTCCCCAACATGACTGTGCACCAGTGCACAGAACAAGGTCCATAAAGACATGGATGACAGAGTCTGGTGTGGATGAATTTGACTGGCCTGCACAGAGTCGTGACCTGAACCCAATAGACCACCTTTGGGATTAATTAGAGTGGAGACTGAGACCCAGGCCTTCTCGACTAACTTCAGCGTGTGACCTTACCAATGCGCTTTTGGAAGAATGGTGGAAAATTCCTATAAACACACTCATCAACCTTGTGGACAGCCTTCCCAGAAGAGTTGAAGCTGTAATAGCTGCAAAAGGTGGACCGACATCATATTGAACCCTATTGGTTAGGAATGGGATGGCACTTCAAGTTCATATGTGAGTCAAGACAGGTGGCCAAATACTTTTGGCAATGTAGTATAAGTCTTATTTGGTTCTTTTAATGCATCATATTTTGTGACAGTAAAAAATATTGATGTAATCATAGTAGTTTCGAATATATACACTCTTGTACTTGGTATCATTACAGTTTAACCCCTACAAATGTCACGCCCATGGGATCATGTTTTGTTTTTTGTCATGTTTGATTTTATTTTTTGGACACTCAGTTCCTGTTCCTGCACTTCCTTGTCTTCTTTGTTACCCTGCCAACTCATTAGTTTTCACCTTGTCTTTATGTCACGCCCCTGTCTTCATGTCTCACACCTGTTTGCACTTATCATGTTTATTATTTAAACCGGAAGTTGCCAGAAAGCCAGTCTGGCGACTTTTCATATCCTGCAACTGTCCTCATGCCAAGCCATGCTGTTTTCTCATTCCCTTGTCTCAGTCACAGTAAGTTTTTTGTTATTCTTGTCACAGTGCAAGTGTTTTGTTTCATGTTTATAGTTTATAGCCTTTGTGCTAGTCTTTTGTTTTCCAGTCAAGTTTGTTCTCCGCCCTCGTGCGCGCCTTTTGTTTGCTTCTTTTGTTTGTAATGTGTTAGTTTAAATAAATATGTACTCACATTCACGTCTCGCCCGTGCCAATTTTCCTTTGTGTCGGAGAAACAATCCAAGTCATAGTCCAAGTCGTGACAACAAACACCTGGATATATGGTAGGTTATCAAGAGCAAGATGTTGCCGGATTGAGGTTATATCGTATTCTATCATATAGAGGCCCTGTCTACAGTAAGCCGGATAACTCCTTAAACAAATAATTATTCAACCTAAGCCCCGTGTCAGCCACATATAACCATCGTTCAAGTATCCCCTCCGTGGATAATTTTTTTTACAGGGGTAAGTGCGCCGTGTATTTCTCGAATCTCCGGCTTTTAGCTTTGTATGGACTCATCGATCGTTTACAATCTGAGTTCGGAGAGGAAGTGACCCCAGAAGTGACGTCAGAAAGATGGCGCCACAGCCAGCTTCATAACAGACGCTCGTGGAAATCACACATGAATACCTTAAGAGAAGGAAACGGGCGATTGCAGCTATTTGGGATACAACACATCTCAGTTGAGAGACGGTTTTGGATAAGTCCTGGAAGAACGGCAGCCTGGTGGGAAACGTTTGTCAACGATTGTTTTGTGCCAGAGGAACGGCAAGAGATCTTTCGAATGACCAGGTCAGCCGTGATTCTACTTAGCGAAAAACTTCATCCATTTGTCGAAGGGGGAGACAACGAGAATGCGGGCTCCTGTAGACGAGAAAGTACTACAGAACACGCCAAATGCATTTGGACTGGCGAAGTAGACCGTATCAGTCATTGTTCGCCATGTATGTCGAGCGATTACTCAACGTCTAGTTTTGCACTCCGTAATTATTGTCAAGCCATGAAGTGGTTGAGGCCGTCTAGTACGACCACCAATTTCAGCCTAAAAAGCACAGGCAAGATTGCAAGAATGGAAATGAAGGTGAAGGCAAAAGAGATATCTAGATTCCTAGAATTGATTGTGGTAAAATGTTTTTTATCACATGGTTTACTTCCACACATCCATAAAATATATGATTCACATTACGCCTGTACTGGCTCACCTGCACTGGCTTCCTGTGCACTTAAGATGTGACTTTAAGGTTTTACTACTTACGTATAAAATACTACACGGTCTAGCTCCATCCTATCTTGCCGATTGTATTGTACCATATGTCCTGGCAAGAAATCTGCGTTCAAAGGACTCCGGCTTATTAGTGATTCCCAAAGCCCAAAAAAAGTCTGCGGGCTATAGAGCGTTTTCCGTTCGGGCTCCAGTACTCTGGAATGCCCTTCCGGTAACAGTTCGAGGTGCCACCTCAGTAGAAGCATTTAAGTCTCACCTTAAAACTCATCTGTATACTCTAGCCTTTAAATAGACTCCCTTTTTAGACTAGTTGATCTGCCGTTTCTTTTCTTTTTCTTCTATGTCCCACTCTCCTTTGTGGAGGGGGTCCGGTCCGATCCGGTGGCCATGTACTGCTTGCCTGTGTATCGGCTGGGGACATCTCTGCGCTGCTGATCCGCCTCCGCTTAGGATGGTTTCCTGCTGGCTCCGCTGTGAACGGGACTCTCGCTGCTGTGTTGGATCCGCTTTGGACTGGACTCTCGCGACTGTGTTGGATCCATTATGGATTGAACTTTCACAGTATCATGTTAGACCCGCTCGACATCCATTGCTTTCCTCCTCTCCAAGGTTCTCATAGTCATCATTGTCACCGACGACCCACTGGGTCATTATTGTCACCGATGTCCCACTGGGTGTGAGTTTTCCTTGCCCTTATGTGGGCCTACCGAGGATGTCGTGGTGGTTTGTGCAGCCCTTTGAGACACTAGTGATTTAGGGCTATATAAGTAAACATTGATTGATTGATTGATGTATGATGGCTCAGGTGTGATTCACTACAATAGTCTAACAGCTGCTGATGGTGAGGCAAACAGGGTTAGAATACACTTCCGGGTCAGAGGTAACTATGACACGCGCATTTTTTTCCGGGCATGCGTACTAGGTTAAGTTTCGCCGGCAGACGGCGGACGAGATGGGGTCTTAAACGGTGGCATTGTGTGTGTGTGTGTGTGTGTGTTTGGACAAGGATACGGTTAGGAGATCTATAGCCTGGATAACCTTAGCCGTTTACACTAAGCCGGATAAGGTTATCAACGGTGGCATTGTGTATGTGTGGACAAGGATAAGGTTAGGTGGGATAAAGCCTGGATAACCTTAGGTCCCGTTTACACTAAGCTGGACAAGGTTATCAACGGTGGCATTGTGTCTGTGGGGACAATGGTAAGGTTAGGTGTCTGTGGGGACAAGGATAAGGTTAGGTTGTTGAAGTATTATTCAATAAATATATTTATAAAGGATTTTTGAATTGTTGCTATTTTTGGAATATTTTTTGAAAATCTCACGTACCCCTTGGCATACCTTTAAGTACCCCCAGGGGTACGCGTACCCCCATTTGAGAACTACTGGTTCAAGGGGTTAAACAACTTAGTGTAAACATAGCCTTAGTGTAGACGGTGCCAGGTCTTGGACTTGGCCGTGGATTGTTTTTCCGAGGCAAAGGAAAGTTGGCACGGGCAAGACGCGAATGTAAGTATAGCACTATAACTAAAAACAGGAACAAACAAAAGGCGCGCGCAATGGCGGTGCAAAAATTTGGCTATGAAACAAAAGACTAGCACAAAGGCAATTACCTATGAACACAAAACAAAACACTTGCACTGTGGTATGAATAAGGGGAACACTTACTGTGACTGAGACAAGGGTATGAGGAAAAAATCAACGTGGATATCATGGGTGCAGGAGGTGATGTTGCCAGGACGAAGAACAGAAACAGACAGCTTAAATAGCAGTGACATAATCAGTGAAAACAGGTGCGAGACATGAGGACAGGTAACAAAACAAACCAGGAAGTGCAAAAACAGTAACTGAGCGTCCATAAAACAAAACATAATCACACAGACATGACAGACGGGGTCTGAGATTCCCAGCCTAAGTTGTTGTCAAAAAGGTTCACTTGTTTTTTTAATGCTTGTCCTAGGTCGTGAGTTCAAAACCCCGGCCGAGTCATACCAAAGACTATAAAAATGGGACACATTACTACCTCCCTGCACTGCAAAAACTGAAATCTAAGTAAGATGAAATATTTCAAATAAGGGTGATATTTGCTTATTTTCTGTCTGATAAGATAATTCTTCTCACTAAGCAGATTTTATGTTAGAGTCTTTTACTTGTTTCAAGGGTTTTGCTCCTAAATGATCTCAGTAAGATACTACAGCTTGTTTCCGACATTTTATGACCTATTTTGAGTAAAATATGCTTGAAACTATTTTTGTCCAAGTGTCCAAAACACACCCAGCAATGGTGCACAGGAAGGCGGGGAAAAAGAGGGGGAAAAGGCGGCCAACATGTTCATAAGTCCCAATTGTGTCCAAAATACCTCCCCGGGTTCCAGTCCCACAAGTCCCGGTATACAAAAAATTTCCAAAACGCACCCAGCAAAGTCCCACGGGAAGTAGGGGGGAAAAATTTCAAAAGTCGGCAAAAGTCTCCCAAAATTTTCAAAATACCTACCAAGGTTCGAGTCCCAACCGGGTTCGAGGCTGAATTTGAGTGCACACTCGAACCCGGGTGGGACTTTTGAACATTTCACCGACTTTTCTCCCCACCTTCCCGTGGGACTTTGCTGGGCGCGTTTTGGACATTTTGGGCATCCCGGCCGGCGGCGGAACTTGTGGGACTCGAACCTGTGTAGGTATTTTGAACATTTTTGGGACTTTGCTGACTTTTCCAACTTTCACACCCCTTCACCATGGGACTCGGCTGGGTGTATCCCGGGACTTGCGTGGCCATACATACGATTTTATACTTGTTTTAAGTGTTTAGGTCCTAAATGATCTCAGTAAGATATTGCAGCTTGTAGCTGAGATTTGATGACCTATATCGAGTAAAACATGCTTGAAACTAGAATATCAAATGTTGCAAAGCTGTGTCATCAACACTCACAAGTATAAAACTACTTTTTAAAGTAAGAATTTCTTATTTTAAGAACGTAAAACAAAATCATGACTTTGACACAATTGTTTCTCATATTATAACAGATGACAGTCAAATAGACTTTGCCGTTTTATTTTCAATGAAACAATAGAAAATACGTACTCGTATAGTAGTACACTTCTTATTAGTGAGAATGTACTTATTTTAAGGTATTTTTAGGTTCATTGAAGTTAGCTAATTTTACTTGTTTTTAAAAGTCTTGACAAGCCTAATTTTCTTGTTCTATTGGCAGATAATTTTGCTTAGTTCAAGTAAAGTACCCCTCATTTTTGTATATTTTTTTCTTGTTTTTGAACACTGACTTTTTGCAGTGTGTTTGACACTCAGCATCAAGGGTCGGAATTGGGGGTTAAATCACCCAAAAATATTCCGGAGCGTGGCCACCGCTGCTGCTCACTGCTCCCCTCACCTCCCAGGGTCAAATGCAGAGGACAAATTTCACCACACCGAGTGTGCCTGCGACAATCATCGGTACTTTAACTTTAACTTTATTTTAATAACGTTATCATGAACCTTCCTGCGCTTATATTTTGGTGTCATGCAGACATCAAAGCGGAGCTCGAGGGGGGAAAAAAAGGAAACGAGACTCCAAAAATTTCGCAGAGGACAAGTGAACGAAACACCACTTGAGAGGGAAGAAAAACTGCTTAATCCCGGATGTGTTGACATTTCTTCAGCTTTCTGGAATACTGCTCATTTCCACCTCCGACCGAAAACATGGCACAGTCCAGGAAATGAAGACTGATCCCGTCTAAGACGCGGCCTTAACGTTACATATCCGCTCTGGAAGACCACTTGGCAATTATCGGGTGAAAATACATGTCGGGAGGACGGTGGGACAGAGCGTTAGACAAACTACAGCAAATGTCCTATTATTGTTCTTTGCCATTGGTCGAGTCCAACATGCGTCATGCAGAAATTGCTAGGATTTCAACTGGCAAGGGGAAAAAAAACAACAAAAGAAGATCAGAAAAATAGTCCACTTTGCCCAAAAAAAAAAGCTTTTTCCAAAACGTTTCCATTCAGATGTATTGTGAGGGTAGCGTAGCACTGATAAAATGATACAAAACGAAATGTCTCTAAATCGAAGGACACCAGCTGCTCCTCTTAGCCACGTCCTTCTAATTTCAGCATTTTAAAATGATCTAATCTCAAATCATCTCCTTCTTTGTGTCCTTCTATAAAAAAGAGGTTTTGGTGCCCCACTTGATCCAAAGTTCTTTATTGTGGGCTAACTACTCTACTCCTGAACCGCTACACCCCAGAGGCAATTTGTCCAAAAGTGCACCCTGAGTGCTGTCCCCGTGTTATTTTTCTTCTAAAAAAATACACCACATGGTGGCGCTATCAAACCCTGTGAGTGGGATTGACTTGGAAATGTCTCTATATGTGCTACAAAACACCCACTCTAACTTTAAGGGACTCACTACAAATTTTGGTACACACATTTAAGGGACTGCGATGAGGTGGCGACTTGTCCTTCCGCCCGACCCCCCGCCACCCCGAACGGGACAAGAGGTAGAAAATGGATGGATGGACATTTAGGGGACTGACAAGCAGAGGTCTGTAACATTTTAGCGAGATTAATTGGAAAAACATGGCCACCATTAGTGTTGTCCCGATTCCTATATGTTGGTATTTTGACACTTTTCGGAACTTTTCTGAATAAAGGGGACCACAAAAAAAGATTATTGCCTTTATTTTACCATGATTGGGTAAAAAAAAGCAGCTTCTGTGAAATGCTCAGTCATTCACAAACAAGGATGGGACGAGGGTCCCCACTTTGTGACCCCCGCAACCCCGAACGGGAGAAGAGGTAGAAAATGGATGGATGGACATTTAGGGGACTGACAAGCAAAGGTCTGTAACATTTTAGCGGGATTGATTGGAAAAACATGGCCACCATTAGTGTTGTCCCGATACCTATATGTTGGTATTTTGACACTTTTCGGTACATTTCTGAATAAAGGGGACCACAAAAATGGGCATTATTGTCTTTATTTTACCATGATTGGGTAAAAAAAGCAGCTTCCGTGAAATGCTCAGTCATTCACAAACAAGGATGGGACGAGGGTCCCCACTTTGTGAACAAATGCGTGAGCAAATTATCGAAGAGTTTAAGAACAACATTTCTCATTGAGCAATTGCAAGGAATTTAGGGATTTCACCATCTAATATCATCAAAAGGTTAAGAGAATCTGGAGAAATCACTGCACGTAAGCGGCTAAGCTCGTGACCTGCAATCCCTCCGGTGGTACTGCATCAAAAACCGACATCAGTGTGTAAAGGATATCACCACATGGGTTCAGGAACACGTCAGAAAACCACTGTCAGTAACTACAGTTGGTCGCTAATTCTGTAAATGCAAGTTAAAACTCTACTATGCAAAGCGGAAGCCATTTATCAACAACACCCAGAAACGCCGCCGGCTTCAATGGGCCCAAGCTCATAATGAAAAGTGGAAAAGTGTTCTGTGGTCTGACGAGTCCACATTTAAAATTGTTTTTGGAAACTGTGGACCTTGTGTCCTCCAGAAAAAAGAGGAAAAGAACCATCCGGATTGTTATAGGCGTAAAGTTCAAAGGCCAGCATCTGTGATGGTATGGGGGTGTATTTGTGCCCAAGGCATGGGTAACTTACACATCTGCGAAGGCACCACTAATCCTGATAGGAAACATACAGGTTTTTGAGCAACATATGTTGCCATCCAAGCAATGTTATCATGGACGCCCCTGCTTATTTCAGCAATGTGTGGCGCAAAGAATTGCACCTGAAAAGCTTAAAAAATTTATCTCCTTAGTTTCCAAATTTTACTGAGGGTTGTTAAAAGGGAAGGCCATGTAACAAAGAGGTAAAAAAATGCCCCTGTGACAACGTTTTTGCAACGTGTTGCTGCCCAAAAAAAAATTTCTCACATCGAAAATAAAATATCTTGTCTTTGCAGTCTATTCAATTGAATATAAGTTGAAAAGGATTTGCAAATCATTGTATTGTGTTTTTATTTACCATTTACACAACGTGCCAACTTCACTGGTTTTGGATTTTGTACACAAAAGATCAATTTTTTTGTTTGTTTTACTTCCTGTTCCTGCCAGTAGTTTGTTGGTGTTGATGGGTATGACTGGCATGTGACTATTCTTTTTGATTGCCCTTTTGACAAAAAAAATTAGGGATTTCACCATCTACGGTCCGTAATATCATCAAAAAATTCAAATAATCAGGAAAATTCACTGCACGTAATCGGCAAGGTTGAAAACCAACTTTGAATGCCCGTGACCTTCGATCCCTCAGACTGTACTGCATTAAAAAGCGACATCAGTGTGTAAAGGACATCACCACATGGGCTCAGGAACACTTCAGAAAACCACTGTCAGTAACTACATTGTCGCTACATCTGTAAATGCAAGTTAAAACTCTACTATGCAAAGCGGAAGCCATGTATCAACAACACCCGGCTCATCTAAAAAGGACTGATGCAAAGTGGAAAAATGGTAACAATTCCCTTTCGATTTGGCCTAGAAAGTAGCTTAGGACAATATGCAACTTGGCTCAGAAAAATGGGGGGTAGGACTATGTGAAGAGGGCGGAATAGCTCGGATGGTAGAGCGGCCGTGCCACAAACTTAAGGGGTTCCAGGTTCGATCCCCGTTTCAGCCATCCTAGTCACTGCCGTTGTGTCCTTGGGAAAGACACTTTACCCACCTGCTCCCAGTGCCCCCCACACTGGTTTAAATGTAACTTAGATATTGGGTTTCACTATGTAAAAGAATCACTAGAGAAAAGTGCTATAGAAATATAATTCACTATAGGAACATTTGTAATAATACTCAAAACGTACGGACAAAAGCACAACCTCAGAAGACGAATGCTGGTGGTGAATGCAGTGTGTGTGTGTGTGTGTGTGTGTGCGTGTGTGTGTCTGTGTGTGTGTGTGTGTGTGTGTGTGTGTGTGTGTGTGTGTGTGTGTGTGTGTGTGTGTGTGTCATAACCCAGCACCAGCACACAGCTTTCTCCTCAGCAGGAGGAAGGCGACGTTAGCCTTGCCCGTCGAGCAGAAAGGCCCCTGGCCACCATGCCAGCACAATCACTTCAGCACTTTGGGACCCCCGTCGCTCCCCGCATCCTCGCCGCCAAACCCCTCCGCCCCCTCCCTCCGCCAGCCCCCCTTCCCCTCCTCCCAACCTCGCGTTTATTTCTGTCAGCTTCCATATTCTGGTCTTCACAGCATGTTTGCCCCTTTCTCACAAGACATTTCTAGTCCGTGCAGCACAGAAGGGACCCCCGGTAAGATGCGAAACAGGCGCACACCAGCATCTGCGGGGAGGACGCGGACCCCCGCCCCCCCTCCGGGCACATGAAGGACTCAGACGGTCCCCTTGCATCTTTATGCTCTACAGGGACGATCAGCGAGCCTGTTAGGGCCCTGGTGTGACACCGCCTGTCCCATGCGATACGCCGACACGGGCGCCCGGCGCTGTCCCCCCGCAGTCGTACGGCTTCCATATGCGCACATCACTACAATGAGGGTCCTTGGGTGAAGGCCCCGGCATTGCTGATATCTGAGGTATTATCTGGAAAAGATTGTCGCCAGTGGAGACCAAGAAAAGGTCAGAGTAGCATTTGCTGATCTTGACCATGGTAAACACAATGGACCGCAGCACGACAAGCCGGCAGCACTGTCATGTAACACAGGGCTCAATACTCCCATTCCGTCCAAATGAATAGCTTGGAGATTAAACGGGGGTGGGGGGCTTATTTGAAGATGAACATGTTACGTGATGAAGTTGAAAACCGCCTTTCATGGACACATTGTATAGGTTTTTTTGGGTTTTTTTTTTTGTGTAGATTAAACAAGCTGTTTCTGCTTACACCATTTCATCCATGTTGTATTGTGCAAAAATAGAATGCATCCGGAAAGTATTCACAGCGCTTCGTTTTTTCCACATTGTGCTATGTTACAGCCTGATTCAAAAGTGGAATGGGTTGATCTGTATCCTCACAATTTTGCAGACAATACCCCTTAATGATGGTGTGACAACACTTTGCACATTTCCTAAATATAAAGACCTCAAAAAGCCAATGTCCATATCACAGCTTTTGCTCAATACTTTGGTGATGCACTTTTGGCAGCAATTACAGCATATATATACATGTATATATATATATATATATATATATATATATATATATATATATATATATATATACATATATATACGTATATATATATATGTATGTATATATATATATATATATATATATATATATATATATATATATATATATATATATATATATATATATATATATATATATGTGTGTGTGTGTGTGTGTGTGTGGGAAAAAATCACAAGCCTACTTCATTTCTACAGAACTGTTTCATATATATATGTGTATATATATACACATATATATATATATATGTATATATATATATATATATATATATATATATATGTGTATATATATATATATATACATATATAGAACCTTATGTATATACAAATGTGTGTGTTTATATTTCTATATATATATATATATTTATATACATATATATATATATACATATGTATATACATATATTTTTATATATATACATATGTATATATATACATATGTATATTTATATATATATATGTATATATACGGTATATATACGGTATATATATATATATACATACACACATATGTATATATACATACATGTATATGTGTGTGTATGTATGTGTATATGTATATATGTACACACACATATATACATACATACACACACGCAATCAAATGCTACCAGTATGTAGCATGTTTGCAAAAACCACAACTATAGAACACACATGCTCCTTATGTCTACTTAGAGGCCTCAATATGAGGTACATGCCATACTTAATGGGACTGAAATAAGAAAGGTATGTAGAACATTTTTAATAATAACACGTGGTGCGATATTACATACTATTCAATTTTAAAAGATAAGCAAAATAGGGATATTGTAGATGGTAAGGTAAAGTACTTTATTGTCGCAAATTATTTCCAGGCTTTTGCGGGCTGTATAAAAAAATGTGGTGGACCAGATTTGGCCCCCAGACCTCGAGTTGGACACCCAACCAACCTAATGCACATCTGTATGGTCTTACAGCTGTGCAGAAAGGGTACAATTGAACACAGAGAGATTGATTTAAACATCTTAAAAGCAACCATTACTTTAATGTCATCTTATCTACACCCCCTACTCGTCTCCCATGTTATATCCCAGCCATAGCCTGATTTCCTGCTGTCTGCACACTGTGCTGATGAGCCTCTGATGGACGCCATGGAGCCTGCAGTTGCATCTATCTTCCCCTCCAACCAGACAAGGAGGGAGGGAATTGATAACTGGCGTTCTTGTAGCTCCTCCAGACACATGTTAGCGGATGTAAAGGCCGTAGTTACACCCACAGTGTGCGTCTTAACATGGAAAACAATCTAAGGGACCGTCTACCTTTTTTTTTTCTTTCCCTCAAAGACGGATAGTAGATATTAAAAGATTCTAACTTAATTACAGGTTGTTTGTGTTCAATTAAAGTGTACTTTAAAAAGCTTAGGAGTCGGCTTTATTGCTGCATTGCTATTAATTTCAGGTTACAGGTGTTTGAGGTTAAGGAAAGTCCTTTACTCCCGATTCCTGAGTTGGTAGATCGAAGTCATTCAATTACACCGCAATATTAAAACCAATGAAGTTGCTACCATAGGTTATAATAATAAAATTGCTTAAAGGTGAATTGCACTTTTTTAGGAATTTTGCCTATCGTTTGGAATCATTATGGAAGACTATGTTTTTTGGTATTGTAAAATATTAAAAAAATGCTATTAAAAGTCTGCTTACAATGGAACCTATCGAAGCCGCTTTTCTCCGCCTATAAAGCCCTTAAAAAACATCCAAACACCTACATTAAAGCCCTACTGAAATGAGATTTTCTTATTTAAACGGGGATAGCAGGTCCATTCTATGTTTCATACTTGATCATTTCGCGATATTGCCATATTTTTGCTGAAAGGATTTAGTTGAGAACATCGACGATAAAGTTCGCAACTTTTGGTCTCTAATAAAAAAGCCTTGCCTGTACCGGAAGTAGCAGACGATGTGCGCGTGACATCACGGGTCGTAGAGCTCCTCACATCCTCACATTGTTTATAATCATGGCCACCAGCAGCAAGAGCGATTCAAACCGAGAAAGCGACAATTTCCCCATTAATTTGAGCGCGGATGAAAGATTCGTGGTTGAGAAAAGTTAGAGTGAAGCACTAGGAAGAAAAAAAAAAGGTGATGGCAGTGGGAGCGATTCAGATGTTATTAGACACTTTTACTAGGATAAATCTGGAAAATCCCTTATCTGATTATTGTGTTACTAGTGTTTTAGTGAGATTATAAATTCATACCTGAAAGTAGGAGGGGTTTGGTGACCGCCAGTGTCTCTGATGGAAACCATGGAGGAGCCAAGAAAGTCGCAGCTGCCTATTTGACAGCTGCTGCAGAAAGAACGACACAAGCTCCGCTCATGTCTCCGGTAAGAGCCGACTTATTACCACAATTTTCTCACCGAAACCTGCCGGTCGACATGAGGTGGAGAAACATGTTCGCTTGACCGCTCTGTTCCATAGTAAAGCTTCACAACAAACAAAGAAACACCGGCTGTGTTTTGGTTGCTAAAGGCAGCTGCAACACACCGCTTTCCACCAACAGCATTCTTCTTTGACGTCTCCATTATTAATTGAACAAATTGCAAAAGATTCAGCAACACAGATGTCCAAAATACTGTGTAATTATGCGATTAAATCGGACGACTTTTAGCCGTGAGTGGTGCTGGGATATAATGTCCCAATAACGTCACAAGCACGCGTCAACATATCATTCCGCGACGTTTCAACAGGAAACTTCGTGGGAAATTTAAAATTGCAATTTAGTAAACTAAAAAGGCCGTATTGGCATGTGTTGCAATGTTAATATTTCATCATTGATATATAAACTATCAGACTGTGTGGTGGGTAGTAGTGGGTTTCAGTAGGCCTTTAAGGTTTTATATACATGATGTAAATATATACGTAAGTTTGTAACAGGCACATTTATAATAACTACAGATGGCCGATAATGGCTTTTTTGCCGATATCCAATATTGTCCAACTCTTAATTACCCATACCGATATCAAACGATACCGATATATACAGTTGTGGAATAAACATATTATTATGCCTAATTTTGTTGTGATGCCCCGCTGGATGCATTAAACAATTCAACGTTTTCCAAAATAAATCAACTCAAGTTATGGAAAAAATGCCAACATTGCACTGCCATATTTATTATTATTGAAGTCACAAAGTCAATTTTTTTTTAACATGCTTCAAAACAGCAGCTTGGAATTTGGGACATGTTCTCCAGGAGAGAGCATGAGGAGGTTGAAGTGGGCGGGGTTGGGGGGGGGGGGGGGGGTAGCAGGGGTGTAGTGCTGCAAGGGATCCTGGGTATTTGTTCTGTTGTGTTTATGTTGTGTTACTGTGCGGAAGTTTTACCGAAATGTGTTCGTCATTCTTGTTTGGTGTGGGTTCACAGTGTGGGGCATATTTGTAACATGGTTAAGGTTTTTTATACGGCAACCCTCAGTGTGACCTGTATGGCTGTTGACCAAGTTTGATTTGCATTCACTTGTGTGTATGAAAAGCTGTAGATATTATTTATATTATATGAATATAAATTATATAAATATATATTATAATATTTTATATTAGATATTATTTATTAGCGCTCTGTACTTCTCCCTACGTCTGTGTACACAGCGGCGTTTTAAAACATCATAAATTTGACTTTTTCAAATCGATACCGATAATTTCCGATATTACATTTTAAAGCATTTATCGGCAGTCCGATATTATAGGACATCTCTAATAATAACATTTAATATTTAGCTATGTTGATCATTGTAAGCATATGTGGTGCATCAATTTAAAAAGTGCATCACATTTGCTTTTTTTTTTTTCTCTTTGGCACTAATTATTACTCTTCAGCACCCCCCGTGATCCTAAAAGGCACAAGCAGTAGAACATGGATGGATGGATGATTATTACTCACTGCAAACTGTATGAGGGCCAACAAACATAATAAAACATCACTTACTGCACAATGTCTGCAGTCATTAGGATGCCAACTGCTATTCTCATTTGGATAAAGAACAAATAATAGTCCTTACGAAGAAACCGGGTGGAGAGTAAGCATCTTTGTGTGTTGTTGTCGCAATTTATGGGTCCTAAATGGGCTGTCAGAGTGTACAAACTTGTCGGAATACATCACCAGCCTTCTTCTGTCCAGGCGAGATGCATGATATATGATCTACAATTAACTTCCAGGGAGCAAGGAACCGAGGAAACACCTCGCCAGTTGATCATGTTTAGTTTAGTCTTTATTTGAAGTGACAATGCACAGAAACATTAAGCTCAAAGACATATGTTCTGTACCAAATTGTAGCTCAATAGCTCCTTTCCATCTGCAGTCCCAGCTACCTAAATTAAAGGGATACAAAAATCATGCAATAAAATCATACTATAGCATGTAATCAAATTAAGAAAAGTAATAAAATTCCCTACTTCATATCCAATAGAACCACACCTCATTTACGTCATCACAAAAAGACAATACATGCTCTTGTTCACATCTGTCATCATTTGTAAAAAAACAACCATGATTTCAACAAAAATACCTCCAAATTTACAAGAAAAATGCTCCCATGGATACATATAATACACATTAAATTGATCCGTCAAACATAGTGGCCACCTTATTGACCGTGTGAGCAGCTTTGATTGCTCCAAAGCCACTTTTTAACTTCAATTGTGAATGAAGTGTAATCTGTTGGACTTTTCAAGTTTGTTTCAAGTTTGTCAAAATAGTTTGCCTGCGTTAGCGCTTATAATAACAATATCACTAATTCTTGGTTAAAATTGAAATCATAAATGGAGTATTGATTGCGCTTTTTGAATGGTTACTTATTGGATTTTATGGACGATTTTATGGAGGACAACTGGAAGCTGACTTTTTACAAGCTAGAATGTATTAAAACAAAAATCCATCTGTTGTCAAGGATTTCATAATGATTGTGAGGAATAGGCAAAATTCCAAAAAAAAAAGGGCAGTTCCGCTTTACAAAAGTAACAAAAAATATTTTAGAAATGCCATGATTTCCTCTGGGGTAAGTTAAATCGACCTTTCGTGCTTTACTTATTTAAACAGTTTTAGTTTATGTTTGTGTTTTTTTTGGTTAGCAATGGATGACTCGTCTTCTATTGATTTTTTTTTTTTGCTGAGAATTTTTGATATCCTGTGTAACTGTTTATATACACAAGGTCAGTGTTTTGTGTTGTTTATGTCACTTCCAGTCACTAAGTGCTTTGATGGTTTCACGGAAGGGTTACAGTTTAGGTTTGAAGAAGCACTTTTAAGAGTCTGCAGCTGCAACATCTGTCAAAAACGGCGCCGCTGACTCGCAGCTGGCAAAGGCCAGATCAAACAACATGTCTCCCTCGTTTAATTCCCATGTTTTGTTGGCTCGTCCTTCTTTATACGGTCCGACCTCTGTCATTTCATCTACATTAACCTATCCATACATACATCATTCATTTTATACAGAGTGTAGAAGAAGAATTGTCTACACCAGCTTGGCAATAGTCCATAACTAGGACATAAACAACGGCCCTCATTTTCCGGACTATAAGGCGCACTTCAAATCCTTTTTTTCCCACAAAACTCAACAGTGCTCCTTATAACCCGGTTCGCCTAATGTACAGAATAATTCTGGTTTTGCTTACCGACCTCAAAGCTATTTTATTTGGTATATGGTGAAATGACAAGTGTGACCGGTAGATGGCAGTCAAACATAAGAGATACGTGCAGTTTGCAAAATGATGGCAGTCACACACAAGAGATGCGCGTAGACTACAATATGACTCAAGTAAACAACACCAACATTTTATATGTTCCTTTGAAAATGTACAACATTATACACGGCGCTCAAAAATCTATCAAAATGTTTTAGTACGACATTGGTAAGTTAAGAAGCCACACCGCTTGTGTTTCAACATAGGAGTATTATTGTGGTGACTCTTCTTTGGCATGGTAATGCCGGCGTTGTTTTCCCAAGGACATAGGTAAGATAAAGCGTATTTATTTAATAACAAAAGGCTATGAACAAAAACACTGATGTAAAGGGATAAGGCAAACAAAAGAAGCTAGCGTGAAAGCTAGGATAAACACAAGGAAAACCAAAACTTGCCACGAGGACACAAAAGAGTAAACAAAAACATTCAGCATGAAAGCTGGAAAATAAAGTGGCTTAGCATGAGAGCTAGCGAGAAAATACATACATAGAATGATGAGAGTCGTCACTGTTGCGCGTGGGCAAATTAGGATCCGAGAATGAGTAAACAGAAAAGGTGAGCTTAAATAGGAGGGTGAAAATTAGTAGCAGGTGTGCGGGGCGAGAGCAACAGGTGGACTGATGCGTAACTATAGTGATGGACAAAAACAGGAAATAAACGGGTCAGACTGAGAATGAAACAAAGGTGGAAAAAACAAACGTGAAGATCTGAGCAGCAGATCGCAACAATTATTATGGTATGTGTATAAAGTAAGACACATTATCTGGCGTTTTGTTTCGCAATGTTATGCAAAAGCAACTTTTCTTACCTTCTGGTACCTGCTGATCTGTATTTGGGATCTGCATAAATTGTGCGAGTCCACCTTTTTAGTCCGGGCCAACACCGCACGCTGCAAAAACTGAAATCTAATTCAGATTAAATATCTCAAAGAAGGGTGATATTTGCTTATTTTCTGTTTGAGAAGATAATTCTTCCCACTAAGCATATTTTATGTTAGAGTGTTTTACTTGTTTTAAGTGTTTTGGTCCTAAATGATTTCAGTAAGATATTAAAGGTTGTTGCTGAGATTGTATGACCTATATTGAGTAAAACATGCCTGAAACTAGAATATCAACTGTTGCAAAGCTGTGTCATTATCAACACTCACAAGTATAAAACTACTTTTTTTTAACGTTCTTATTTCAAGCATGTAAAAAAAATCATGACTTTGACACAATTTTGTCTCATATTAAAACAGATGACAGCCAAATGGACTTTGCTGTTTTATTTTCAATGAAACAATAGAAAATAGGTACTCATATAGTAGTACAGTTGTTATTAGTGAGAATATACTTATTGTGAGGTATTTTTGGGTTCATTGAGGTTAGCTAATTTTACTTGTTTCGGAAAGTCTTGATAAGTCAAATTTTCTTGTTCTATTGGCAGATAATTTTGCTTAGTTCAAATAAAATACCCCTCAATTTTGTATTTTTTTTTTCTTGTTTTTGAACACAGACTTTTTGCAGTGTAGTCAATAAGCTTCATATTTCTCTCTATCTTCTTATGAAACATTCCTCCTCCGCTGTTGCCCTTTCTAACATAAACAACGGCCCTCATTTTCCGGACTATAAGGCGCACTTCAAATCCTTTTTTTCCCACAAAACTCAACAGTGCTCCTTATAGAAAATGGACTTTGCTGTTTTATTTTCAATGAAACAATAGAAAATAGGTACTCATATAGTAGTACAGTTGTTATAAGTGAGAATATACTTATTGTGAGGTATTTTTGGGTTCATTGAGGTTAGCTAATTTTACTTGTTTTGGAAAGTCTTGACAAGTCAAATTTTCTTGTTTTATTGGCAGATCATTTTGCTTAGTTCAAATAAAATACCCCTCATTTTTGTACTTTTTTTTCTTGTTTTCAAACACTGACTTTTTGCAGTGTAGTCAATAAGCTTCATCTTTCTCTCTATCTTCTTATGAAACATTCCTCCTCCGCTGTTCCCCTTTCTAATATAAAGTAGTGTAAAGTTGTAACTTATATCTGTCAGTAAACTCGCCATGAAAGCGCTAAAACATACCGGTGTAGTGAGTATATATTATTCACCCAAGGAGCTTTAGTCATTAAAAAGTTCCGGTCGGCTGGTTTTTCATAATCCCGGCGTTGTTGTTGCACTGGTGAGCCACGGATGAGAAGATGCTCCTCCGTTATTGATTGAAGTAAAGTCTGAATGTCATTAAAACATCTTTTGACACTTCTTCCATTCCCGTCCTTGCACGCTACACGGCTACAAAAAAGATGACGGGGGGGAAGACGCTGTCGAAGGTGAGATACGTAAACACGGCCCGCCCACAAAACGGCGCATCCGGAAGCGACTTGAACATGATCTGTAAAACATCATCTATGCAACAGTTTGACTAAAGAACCACCATTACATGTTATGTAGATGTTTTAAATATAGAAAAAAATGATAATAATCTGATTCCTTTAATGCGCCCGATAATCCAGTGCCGTATATATGAAAAAATATCGAAAATAGACCAATCGTTGGCAGTGCACCCTATGGTCTAACAGCGCCATCGACCAGGAGCTCGTAATGTGGAGCCAGAGGCCCGCCAGTGTGCCGAGCCCACACAGGTACGCTGCACTGCCGCTACCCACTCTGTGACCTAGTGGTTGGAGTTACCGCCCTAAGATTGGTAGGTCGTGAGTTCAAACCCCGCCCGATTCATACCAAAGACTATAAAAATGGGACCCATTATTTCCCTGTTTGGCACTCAGCATCAAAGGGTTGGAATTGGGGGTTAAATCACCAAAAATGATTCCCGGGCGCGGCCACCGCTGCTGCTCAATGCTCCCCTCACCTCCCAGGGGGCGAACAAGGGGATGGGTCAAATGCAGAGGACAAATTCACTTTACTTTAACTTTCTGGTACTGATCCCCGATATTGTAGTCTAGCAAACCATCGTGTCCGGATCCTCATATACCATCATTTACAAAGGTGTAAATGTTACATTTTATTATGATTCAGCCTTACAACAAAGCTCATATTCTTGCCTGGACAAGGTTAAATGCATCGGACAAGGCACCAGGCTCTCAGACTAGAGTTGTCCTATCTAAATCTGTGAGCATGAAAAGATGCTTGAATGAAGGACAAAACGTCCTCTAAAACTATTTGCCATTGATTCAATGGCCTGAGAATACAAAGAACTGGATGAATGAGATCATTCACATGTATAAGAAGTGCATAATTGTTTTATTTGTATTTTTTCTTTTTAATTGCTAAACATATTGTATGTTGACCATGACCTTGGACTGGTTTTAACCTTGCACTCTCAGAAGCTACAATAAATATCCTTAAAAATGTCTGGATGATTGGGAATTGGACTATTTTCATTTCTACAGTAGGCGAGATGCAGTTTATTATTGCAGTTGCCATTGGAGTGGTGAAGAAATGCAATATAAACTTTTCAAAACATCTATTTCTTTTGTCAGAGTTACATATTTGGAGGACCTATAATGAAAAACACAAATATCCACCGTACAGGTTCTCAGGAGGTTGTTCTTAATTCAGATAAAGATCTTACTCTAGATCTCATGAAAGTGTACTTTATATTGTGGCTTACAATCTTATATTTAGTACAGAGGAGTGTTGTCCCGATTGATACTTTTTGGTACTTTTCAGTACTTTTCTAAATAAAGGGCACCAAAAATTGCATGATTGGAGGTATTTTAACAAAAAAATCTTACGGTACATCAAACCTATGTTTCTTATTGCTAGTTTTTCCTTAAAGGGGAACATTATCACCAGACCTATGTAAGCGTCAATATATACCTTGATGTTGCAGAAAAAAGACCATATATTTTTTTAACCGATTTCCGAACTCTAAATGGGTGAATTTTGGCGAATTAAACGCCTTTCTGTTATCGCTCTGTGGTGATGACGTCAGAACGTGACGTCTCCGAGGTAATACACCCGCCATTTTCGTTTTCAACACATTACAAACACCGGGTCTCAGCTCTGTTATTTTCCGTTTTTTCGACTATTTTTGGAACCTTGGAGACATCATGCCTCGTTGGTGTGTTGTCGGAGGGTATAACAACACTAACAGGGAGGGATTCAAGTTGCACCACTGGCCCGAAGATGCCAAAGTGTCTGCCGCCAGACCCCCATTGAATGTACCAAAGTGTCTGCACATTTTACCGGCGATGACAGACATGGCACAGAGATGTATGGATAACCTGCAGATGCATTTGCAACGATAAAGTCAACGAAATCACAAAGGTGAGTTTTGTTGATGTTGACTTATTTGCTAATCAGACATATTTGGTTGCGGCGTGACTGCCAGCTAATCGATGCTAACATGCTATGCTAATCGACGCTAACATGCTATTTACCAACGGTGCTAAAGCAGACATGGCACAGCAATGTATGGATAACCTGCAAATGCATTTGCAACTATAAACTCAAGGAATTAACAAAGGTGAGTTTTGTTGATTTTGACTGCCAGCTAATCGTTGCTAAAATGCTACGCTAATCGATGCTAATATGCTAATTACCGGCGGTGCTAAAGCAGACATGGCATAGAGATGTATGGATAACCTGCAGATGCATTTGCACCTATATTACATTTACTTCCACCCACATTTAATACGAAAAAAACACTTACCAATCGAAGGATTTAAGTTGCTCCAGTGTCACGAGATGCCAAAGTCCCGATCGTTTGGTCCGCACATTTTACCGGCGATGCTAACGCAGCTATTCGGCCATTCTATGGCTATGAATAGCGTCAATAGCTTCAGTTTCTTCTTCAATACTTTCATACTCCAACCATCTGTTTCAATACATGCGTAATCTGTTGAAGCGCTTAAATCGCTGAAATCCGAGTCTGAATCCGAGCTAATGTCGCTATATCTTGCTGTGGTATTCGCCGTTGTTTGTTTACATTGGCAGCACTGTATGACGTCATAGGAAAATTGATAGTCGCATCGCAAATAGCGCAAATCAAGCACTTTAAAGCTTTTTTTAGGGATATTCGGACACCGGTAAAATTTTGAAAACACATTTAAAAAATACAACAAGCCACTGGGAACTGATTTTTATTGTTTTTAACCCTTTTGAAATTGTGATAATGTTCCCCTTTAAATAAAATAGTGGATAGGGAGGTTTCAAACTTGGGGTGGGTTCTCCTGGCCGACAGATCTTCGGGAGCCCGTTAGACAGTTTGAATCAAGTCTTGTATTTGTCATAAACACCCGGGGGGTGTCTCTCTCTGGCTCCAACTCCAACAAAGTCTCTTGTTCCGGCTGCTGCTAATAAGGGCGAAAGGTGATTAGATAACTGTGGAGAGGCGGAGTCGACGGTCCTTCGGCGGGGCAGGGCACGCTGGAGCCCTGCCCAAGATGGCGGCAAGGAGGCGGAGAATGCGGCTGAGCAGAGAGGCGGGGCGTGCCGGGAGCGACGCCGCTGCAATCCAATTGAGGTGCGTGGACCGCGCACCGACACACAATTGACTTATCTCCTCACACTGTATAAAAGGGGAGAAGGAGGAGAGTCCGCAGCAGATGCGGCGCAAGAGCAACCGAGAGAAGACGGCGACGACGAAAGCCACCGAGGAGCGAGCAGCAGAGGAGGAGCTGAAAAGCAACCCGACAACAGACAGCTTTTTTTGAAAAAAATAAAAAGAGTCAAACTTCTTTAAAGTAATGTCCTTCCTGAGTGGTCCATGGAACCCGCACGGCGAGGGCAGGAGTCCGTCACAATAACGAATTTCAGCTGGGCAATCTACTCACCTGCCGCTGACTTCGAGGCAGGCCCGCAAGACTACTTGTCTTTTAGTCGTAAGACAGCAAACAAAGGCTCCTAATTTAGCTGCTGACATATGCAGTAACATATTGTGTCATTAATCATTCGATTATTTTGTCAACATTATTCGGGACAAGTGGTACAAAATGAATTATTAGTCTACTTGTTCACTTACTGTTGATATCTGCTTACTTTCTCTTTTAACATGTTCCATCTACACTTCTGTCAAAATGTACTAATCACTTATTCTTCTGTTGTTTGGATACTTCACATTAGTTTTGGATGATACCACAATTTAGGGTATCAATACAATACCAAGTCGTTACATGATCATGTGTCCAGGGACATATTTCCTGAGTTTATAAACATAATATAAATTTTTTTTTGATTAAAAAAGATGATGTGATGCCAAAAAATATTGACTTAGTCATAGTAGTATCGACTAGATACGCTACTGTACTTGGTATCATTACAGTGGATGTTAGGTGTAGATCCACTCATGGCGTTTGTTTACATTTTGATGCCGGTGAGCTACGGTGTGTAGTGAAGCATGTTTAGCTATTCCTCGTCCTGCAGGGATGATACTTGTAAGAAACTTATTTTTTTTGTCCCAATGGAGGCAAGGATAAGTGATTTGGACGTAGCTAAAACACTAGCCATGTCTTATTGCACCTCTTCCGGTGGGCATTTCAGCGGTTTAAATTCACCTTTATGGTTAATTTTTAAGCCAAAATGCGTCCATTCTCCCTTTTTTGTCAACACACTGTGTCTGTTTGTAAGTACTCTGTGACTGTGCGCTGCCGAACATGTTCGTTTGCTCGTAAACCAGCAATGACACGACGTGACAATGACGGGGGCGGACCGGTGGGTGGCGGACCGGTACTTTTCAAAGGTGCTATAGTGAAAATGATTCAATAGTATCACGGTACTACACTGCAAATAGTCAGTGTTCAAAAACAAGAAAAAAAAAACAAAAAATAGGGGTATTTTTTTTTTAACTAAGCCAAATTATCTGCCAATAGAATAAGAAAATTTGGCTCGTCAAGACTTTCCAAAACTAGTAAAATTAGCTAACCTCAATGAACCCAAAAACACCTTAAAATAGGTATATTCTCACTAATGACAAATGTACTACTATATGAGTATTGTCATGTCTTTGTGATCATGTTGTGCTTAGTTAGGTTCTCTTTTGTTTTTGACTCCTTTAATTCCTGTTTTTGCACACCCTGGTTTGTTTTTGTTTCCATGACTACCAATCAGTTCACCTGTGCTCACGACTCACGCACCTGATTCACTAGACACAACCTTGTTATCCATGCCGATGATCCCTGTTCCTTTCTCGTTCCAAGCAAGTTTTTCGTTTTCATGCCATAGGGCAAGTTTTTGTTTTATGACCATAGATTTGCTTTAGTGCAAGTTTAGTTTTCATAGCCAAGTTTTGTACCTCCACTGAGAGCGCATTTTGTTTATACCCTTTGTTTCTTTATAATGTTTTTTAGTTAAGATAAAAGATGTCATTACCTTCACGCCATGTCCGTTCCAATCGCTTTGCACCATGGGAAAACAAACCACACCATAGTCCTCGTCCTGACAAGTATGTATTTTCTATTGTTTCATTGAAAATAAAATAGCAAAGTCCGTTTGGGTGTTTTAATTATGATATATAATTGTGTCAAAGTCATGATTTTTATTTTTCATGCTTGAAATACGAAATTATTACTTTAAAAAAGCAGTTTTATACTTGTGGGTGTTGATGAAACAGCTTTGCAACAGTTGATATTCTAGTTTTTGTCAGGCTTGCCACTGACAGTTTGTTTGTGTTTTAGTTTTTCCTCTGTGTGTGTTTAGTATTTCCTGTTCTTAGTTCCTGCCAGCGCTCTTATTTTGTCTGTTTCCTGTTTTTTTCCCTGTGCGCTGTTACCCTTTAGTTGCAGCTGGTTGGCACCTGGCCACACCTGGTGTCAATCAGCCCACTCCTATTTGTACCTGCTTTGTCTTCCAGTCAGTGCTGGATTACTGTCGATGTCGCTCTTGTCGTTGCTACCTGTCGTGTCGTGTCGTATCATGTCTTGTCCATGCAGCGTTGCGGTAAGCTATATTTGATTGCGGTTTTTAGCTCACTGCCTTTTGTTCCATGCTTCCAAGTTTGTTTTCATACTACATGTACGACTCCTGTTTCCTGCTCGATACCTGCTAGCTTCCACGCTTGGCCTTTTTGTTTTTTCTCGCTTCCATGCTAAGCTCCGTTTATTTTCTAGTTCCCATGCCAGCTCTCTTTGTTTGTTATTGTCATGCCTGTGAATCAGGTCTTATGTCGGATCATGTTATGTTTTGTTTTTGGGACTCTTGTTTCCCGTTTTGCACTTCCTGGTTTTATTTTGGTTTCCATAGTAACCCATTAGTTTCCACCTGGTCTCCTAGTCACGCCCCGGTCCTCAGCTCTCACACCGGTTTCCAATCACCACAGCTAGTATTTAAGTCATTTGTTTTCTGTTCCTCGGCCTGGTAACTTTACCTACCTACCGGACTTCGTAGTGAACCCGTGGGCGGTATAGCTCGGTTGGTAGAGTCGTCGTGCCAGCAACTTGAGGGTTGCAGGTTCGATTCCCGCTCCCGCCATCCTAGTCACTGCCGTTGTGTCCTTGAGCAAGACACTTTACCCACCTGCTCCCGGTGGCCCCCACACTGGTTTAAATGTAACTTAGATATTGGGTTTCACTATGTAAAGCGCTTTGAGTCACTAGAGAAAAGCGCTATATAAATATAATTCACTTCACAACCCTCATGACCACGCACCTACCTTGCCTTGCCAACCTTCATGCCTTGCCACGCTGCTTATTGTTTTGACCACGCCACGTAAGATTTTTGTTTGTATTTATGCCTCAGTGCAAGTTGTTGGTTTGTTTTGTACCATGGATAGTATCTTTTGTTTATTTGTATATAGTCATGCCATTGTGCTGTTTTTTTTGGAGTTTAGTCTAGTTATTATCCGCGTCCTTTGTTTTCCTGTTTTTGTATTGTAGTGTTTAAATAAATTAATCCTGTACTCACGTTCACACCTGGCTCGTTCCAAATATTCTTTGCATCGAAGAAGCAATACGAATCCAAGTTAAAATCCACCTCGTGCGCGCTTTTTTGTTTGTACCCTTTTTGGTTTGTTTTTGGTCTTGGTATTGTGAGGACTGGTGGGCATTGTGATGCCGGGTTCGATTCCCTCGAGGATGCGTTGACGTGAACACAACAAAGGTAGGATCTTAAAATATTTATTTAACAAAAAGAGAGCTCTGAACAGAAATGCTGGAGCTAATAAAAAGGCAAACCAAAAACGCTAGTATGAAAACTAGGAAATACAAACAGAAAACTAAACTTGGCATGAAAGCACAAACGAGAAAACAAATCATCAGTATGAAAACTGGAATAATCAAGTGGTATAGCGTGAGAGCTAGCGAGAATAAAAGTAGAAAAAGTAGCAGTCGTCACTTGTTGCATGAGAGCAATTTATGAACCCAGACCGAATGAACAGAGAAGACTGGCTTAAATAGAAGGGTGATAATTAGTGGCAGGTGTGCGGGGCGAGGCTAGCAGGTGGACTGATGAGTGACCATGGTGACAAAGCAAACAGGAAATAAGGAGTCGGAGAAATATACAAAATGGAAAAATAAATAGTGTAGCTCTGAGCAGCAGATCGCAACAGGTATTTTTATTAAATCATGTTTTCCTGCAAAATGCCTCCCTCCTTCTCTGCATCTTGGGGTTCATCACAAACAAACTCTGACAGTTTCAAGCATGTTTTTTTACTCAATATAGTTAATAAAATCTCAGCAACAAGCTGTGATATCTTACTGAAATCATTTAGGATCCAAACTCTTAAAACAAGTAAAAGACTCTAACATAAAATCTGCGGAGTGAGAAGAATTATCACATCAGAAAGAAAATAAGCAAATATCACCCTTATTTGAGGTATTTAATCTTACTTGGATTTCAGTTTTTGCAGATTATACTAATACCAGTGTACCATAGAACCCTGCTACAGACTTAAAGGCCTACTTCAAAGGATGTCGTAGTCGTAATGGTTTGTACAGCCCTTTGAGACATTTGTGATTTAGGGCTATATAAATAAACATTGATTGATTGATTGATTGATACTGAAACCCACTACTACCGACCACGCAGTCTGATAGTTGATATATCAATGATGAAATATTAACATTGCAACACATGCCAATACGGCCTTCTTAGTTTACTAAATTGCAATTTTAAATTTCCTGGAACTTTCTTGTTGAAAACGTCGCGGAATGATGACCCGTACGCGTGACGTCACGGACTGTAAGGAAATATTAGCGCTGCGCACACACACACAAAACTATAAGTAGTCTGCTTTAACCGCATAATTACACAGTATTTTGGACATCTGTGTTGCTGAATCTTTCGCAATTTGTTCATTTAATAATGGAGAAGTCAAAGTAGAAAGATGGAGTTGGGAAGTTTTAGCCTTTAGCCACACAAACACACGGTGATTCCTTGTTTCAAATTCCCGGAGGTGAAGCTTTCCTATGGATCGGAGCGGTCAAGCGAACATGGATCCCAACCGAATGTCAACCAGCAGTTTTCGGTGAGAAAATTGTGGTAAAAAGTCGCCACTTACCGGAGATCAGCTGAGCTTGTGCCGTCCATAATGCTGCCGTCGACTTCCCTCAGACACTGGCCTCAAAACACCCGTGGACAAACCCCTCCGACTATCAGGTACTATTAAACTCACTAAAACACTAGCAACACAATAGAAAGATAAGGGATTTCCCAGAATTATACTAGTAAATGTGTCTAAAAACATCTGAATCCGTCCCAATGCAATCTGCATTTATTTTTTAAAAAAATTTTTTAGCCCTTCGCTCTCAATATCCTCAAACACGAATCTTTCATCCTCGCTCAAATTAATGGGGAAATTGTCGTTTTCTCGGTCCGAATAGCTCTTTTTGTTGGAGGCTCCCATTAGAAACAATGTGAGGATGTGAAGAGCGACGTCATCGTCTGCTACTTCCGGTAAAGGCAGGGCTTTTCTATTAGCGGCCAAAAGTTGCGAACTTTATCGTGGACGTTCTCTACTAAATCCTTTCAGCAAAAATATGGCAATATCGCAAAATGATCAAGAATGGACCTGCTATCCCCGTTGAAATAAGAAAATCTCATTTCAGTAGGTTTTTAACTATACCTCTGGAAACTAACAAACCGTGTCACAGATTATTCCGTATTGGTGAAAAAAAAAAAAAAGCCGGAAAAGGCCAGACAGACAACAACTGCGATGAAAAACAGACCGACTCGGGTGTCTGAGTGATGCAAAGAGACTGTGGCGACAACTTCCTTCTGACCTTCTCCTCCGTCGAGCCCTCAACGAGGACCCTCCAAAGCCTCCCATAGCCGGCATTTTCTGGCAGGTCATAAAAGATAATTGTGTTGCCTGGGCTTTTTAAGAGTTGGCCAACGAGTGCTCCGGGGTGGTCAAAGGGACTCGGGTTGTGTGTGTGTGTGTGCGTGTGTGTGTGTGTGTGTGTGTGTGCAGAGCCAGCCACCCAGTCGGCTGCAGATAAGGCATCAATCTAACCCACCTCTCCAATTTAGGGTGCACGAGATGGGAGGACTCTCCTCTCCTCTCTTTGAGGATTGAATGATGCTCTTTAAGTTTGAATACGGATGCACTTTTTCATCTTCTGTGTGTCGGTGTGTGTGTGTGTGTGTGTGTGTGTGTGGCCGAGTTCGGCTGATCCACAGGGAGCCGTTCTCCACGACAGCCTCAGCTCTGCTATAACTTCACGAGGTGTGTGTGGAGCTAACAGCGCCATCCACCAGGAGCTCGTAATGTGGAGCCAGAGGCCTGTCGCCTGCCCGCCGAGCCCACACAGGTACGCCGCGCTGCCGCTACCAACACGGTGGACTAGTGGTTGGAGTGACCGCCCTGAGGTCTGTAGGTCGTGAGTTATACCAAAGACTATAAAAATGGGACCTGCTTGGCACTCAGCATCAAGGGTTGGAATTGGGGGTTAAATCACCAAAAATTATTCCCGGGCGTGGCCACCGCTGCTGCCCACTGCTCCCCTCACCTCCCAGGGGGTGAAAAAGGGGATGGGTCAAATGCAGAAGACACATTTCACCATGAGGCTGCACATACTGTTCATGAGCATTAGAGTAGCAATGCTGGAAAACCTCAGCGTTCATTGATGTATTATTTTGCAAACCACACCATAGTCCTCGTCCTGACAAGTATGTATTTTCTATTGTTTCATTGAAAATAAAATAGCAAAGTCCGTTTGGGTGTTTTAATTATGATATATAATTGTGTCAAAGTCATGATTTTTATTTTTCATGCTTGAAATACGAAATTATTACTTTAAAAAAGCAGTTTTATACTTGTGGGTGTTGATGAAACAGCTTTGCAACAGTTGAAATTTTAGTTTTTGTCAGGCTTGCCACTGACAGTTTGTTTGTGTTTTAGTTTTCCCTCTGTGTGTGTTTAGTATTTCCTGTTCTTAGTTCCTGCCAGCGCTCTTATTTTGTCTGTTTCCTGTTTTTTTCCCTGTGCGCTGTTTCCCTTTACTTGCAGCTGATTGGCACCTGGCCACACCTGGTGTCAATCAGCCCACTCCAATTTGTACCTGCTTTGTCTTCCAGTCAGTGCTGGATTATTGTCGATGTCGCTCTTGTCGTTGCTACCTGTCGTGTCGTATCATGTCTTGTCAATGCAGCGTTGCGGTAAGCTATATTTGATTGCGGTTTTTAGCTCATTGCCTTTTGTTCCATGCTTCCAAGTTTGTTTTCATACTACATGTACGACTCAGCGTTCATTGATGTATTATTTTGCAGCATGTACAAATAAAGACACTATTTTGGGCAGACTGGATCTTCACAAAAAATCAATATGGTCTTGTGGAAAGGCGGAGCCGACGGTCCGACGGAGCGGAAGGGCACGCTGGAGCCCGGCCCAAGATGGCGGAGGATGCGAGCGAGCGGCGAGGCGGGACAAGCACAGGTAACATTTCTCCTCACGATGTATAGCAGGGGAGAAGGAGGAGAGATCAGGGCAGAAGGAGTTGGAGAGCTTGCAGCAGCGCATGAGAAGTGGAAGCGGCAGAATGCAAGACGGCGACTGAAGAGCGACACGGAGAAACGAGCAGCGGGAGCGACGACGGCGCAAAATACTTCTTTTTCGAGGTCTTGCGTTCTGTCGCTTCCGCTTCTCATGCGCTTTGGGGGGGCATAGCTCGGTTGGTAGAGCGGCCGTGCCAGCAACTTGAGGGTTGCAGGTTCGATCCCCGCCTCCGCCATCCTAGCCACTGCCGTTGTGTCCTTGGGCAAGACACTTTACCCACCTGCTCCCAGTGCCACCCACACTGGTTTAAATGTAACTTAGATATTGGGTTTCACTATGTAAAACGCTTTGAGTCACTAGAGAAAAAGCGCTACATAAATATCATTCACTTCACTTCACTTAATGCGCTGCTGCAAGCTCTACAACTCCTTCTGCCCCGATTTCTCCTCCTTCTCCCCTTTTATACATCGTGAGGAGAAATGTTAATTGTGTACCGGTGCGCGATCCAAGCACCTGAACTTGGCACGTCCCGCCTCGCCGCTCGCTCGCATCCTCCGCCTCCTTTCCGCCATCATCCTCCAGCGTGCCCTGCTGGTCCGTCGGACCGTCGGCTCCGCCTCTCCTCAATCCTGATACACGATTGAAAGAAAATACACTATATTACCAGCCTTGACTCACATATGTACTTGAAGTGCCATCCCATTCCTAACCCATAGGGTTCAATATAATGTCGGTCCACCTTCTGCAGCTACTACAGCTTCAACTCTACTGGGAAGGCTGTCCACAAGGTCGGGGAGTGTGTTTATAGGAATTTTCCGTCAGTCTTCCAAAAGCGCATTGGTGAGGTCACATGATGATGTTGGTCGAGAAGGTGTTCTATCGGGTTCAGGTCAGGACTCTGTGCAGGCCAGTCAAGTTGATCCACAACAGACTCTGTCATCCATGTCTTAATGGACCTTGTCATGTCGGAAGAGGAAGGGGATCGCTCCAAACTGTTCCCACAAGGTTGTGAGCGTGGAATTGTCCAAAATGTTTTGGTATCCTGATGTTGTGTTTTTAGTGTTTTCCTGCCTTCTACTTTGTCTGCACCTGTGCTGTCAGTTATTCGTCCTCGGCGAGGGGCAGACCTTGAGGCACAGCTGCTCACAATTAGCACAGCGGTATTTAGGCCTCGCCGGTTATTGAATCCAGTACTCCTATCGTGCATGCACCTGCTTCACCAGACCTGGTATGTTTTCGCCCCTTTGTCTTGAATTCCCTAACCTCCTTTGTGTTTATCTCCTAGTCCCCCTGAAGTAAAAAGGATCACTTTTGTTGGATTCTTGCCCTGCTCAGTGTGCCCTGGCCCTTTCTCCTGCCAACCGCTGAGGAACGTTTAATGTCCAGATTTCATGGTGTGCGTTTCTGCCACATCGCCCTTAGTTATCCCTTTTTTGTCTAATTAAATGTGTTTCATTTTTGTAATTCCACCCTGTCTCCCGTCTCTGCATCCTGGGGTCACCCCCACTTTACCAAGACCTTAACATCCTGGAGCATTCAAAGTTCCTTTCACTGGAACTAAGGGGCCAAGCCCAGCTCCTGAAAAACAACCCTACACCATAATTCTGATCATTTTGATGGGTGGCCAATATAGTGTATAACAATATACAATGTAGTTATGCAGGGACTTTTTTGGTTGTTTCGTATTTTGTGTTGCGATGAACTTCTGGTTCTGCCTTTTGGCCATGGAGACCAGCTGCTGGGTCTCTGCAACACCGGAGTCTGTTTGGAGAGACTGGAGGAGATGCGGATGAAGAGATAGGGCTTTGTGTCGTGGCTGAATGAGCATGTATCGGACACCTCGGTCTCCTTAGACGCATCCTCGCTCATTCATGCGAACTTGACAATGGCCAAGAGTTGGTGGGCGGCCGAGGGTGGAGTCGGCTCTTTTGGTTGCTTTGTTGGGTCTGCTCCTGTCTCTGGCCATGCTCCCCCCCACCCCGGCAGACGATGACGTGGAACACCGCAGAGGCCACCACAGTGGATATGTATCCTTAGTTCCCAAACGTTTATTGAGTGTTGTTAAAAAGAAAAGGTGATGTAACACCGTGGTGAACATGCCCTTTCCCAACTACTTTGGCACGTGTTGCAGCCATGGAATTCTAAGTGGAATATTATTTGCAAAAAAATAAAAGAAGTTTATGAGTTTGAACATCAAATATGTTGTCTTTGTAATGCATTCAACTGAATATGGTTTGAAAATTATTTGTAAATCATTGTATTCCGTTTATATTTACATCTAACACAATTTCCCAACTTAAAATGGGGTTTGTAGTTTTAGTTTGCGACAGCAGTTGTTTTGTCTCATGCTTGCTGGGCAATGACTCCATGTTGCCATGGTTAGATTGGTTAGTTTTTGCAGCGACTTGCAATATCACTTTGTGTCAAGATTATTGAAGCATCCATCTGATGCATTTAGTTTAATTTGAACAATACACAATGTTTGGGACACACTTAAATGTACAGGAAAAAGGATAAAAGTCACGTTAAAGTGCATCAGCACTGACTGCTTGACAAGCGGCGAGACTCATCGTCTTCTGGATGGCGTTTTAGACTAAAAGGTAGCGTTTATTTGAATACACACACACACACACACACACACACACATAGGCGCACAGGAAGCCTGTGTTTATTTATTTGCTATACGTCTGAACTTGCCTGTCTTAATGTTCTTGTGTATGTAAGTGAGTCAGAAAGCGGGCCGTTATTAAATCAGTGGGCTCTCCCGCTAGAATGGGACTATCCCTCAGATCTATGGTAATACACAGCCCGGGGTGCAAGACAATTCCATTAGCGGTGTGCAGGGGCTGGAGGCTGATAGCACGATAGAGAGCCCTCCTTCCCGCCCCCGCCACCCACACTCTCCATCCTCTACCTCCACCTGTTCCTCACTACGGTACCTCTCGGCGGACCTGGCCGTCTCTCGACTTGACCTTAAGTCTGATGTGGCGAATTAGCACCTTTTGCACGGATCAGAATACATATGTGTGGAGAGGCTGAGCCCAAGGTGGCGGCGAGGAGGCGGAGAATGCGAGCGAGCGGCGAGGCGGGTCGTGCCGGGAGCGACGCCACAAGTGAGATCAGGTGAGTGGATCGCGCACCTGGAAATAATTTATGAATCCTTTTGCACTGTTAAAAGGGGCGGCAGCGAGAAACAAGTTAGAGAGCGACAGTGAGAGGCGGAGGCAAGAGACGTGGACGGCTGAAAAGCGTCACAAAGGATCGAGCAGTGAGAGCGCGACAGAAGCTGAAAAGCAACCCGCAAAAGACTTTCTTGATTGAAAAATAAAGAAGTCTACACCTGCTCAAAGATGTCCCTGTTTGGTGGTCCATTGAACCCGCACGACGGCTTGAACCATTTAATCTACATCAACAAAGCTTGTCATTATTTGCAGCAATCATGTCACTTTAAAGGGGAACATTATCACAATTTCAAAAGGGTTAAAAACAATAAAAATCAGTTCCCAGTGGCTTGTTTTATTTTAAAAACTTTTTTGCAAAATTTTACACCTCCCGGAATATCCCTAAAAATAGCTTTAAAGTTCTTGACTTTCGCTATTTCCGATGCGACTGTCCATTTCCCTGTGACGTCATACAGGGCTGCCAATACAAACATCATGGCGGTTACCACAGCAAGATATAGCGACATTAGCTCGGATTCAGACTCGGATTTCAGCGGCTTAAGCAATTCAACAGATTACGCATGTATTGAAACAGATGGTCGGAGTATGGAGGCAGATAGCGAAAACGAAATTGAAGAAGAAATTGAAGCTATTGAGCGAATAGCTATTGACACTATTCGGCCATAGCATGGGTGTACCTAATGAAGTGGCCCATAGCATGGCTGCCTTATTAGCATCGCCGGTAAAATGTGCGGACCAAACGATCAGGACTTTCGCATCTTGTGACACTGGAGCAACTTAAATATGCCGATTGGTAAGTGTTTGTTTCGCATTAAATGTGGGTATCTACTTTCAAATGTACATAGAGCTAGCGTAAATAGCATGTTAGCATCGATTAGCATGGCATGTTAGCATCGATTAGCTGGCAGTCATGCTGCGACCAAATATGTCTGATTAGCACATAAGTCAACAACATCAACAAAACTCAGATTTGTGATTTCGTTGACTTAATCGTTGCAAATGCATCTGCAGGTTATCCATACATCTCTGTGCCATGTCTGTCTTAGCATCGCCGGTAAAATGTGCAGACACTCTCGCAAATTCAATGGGGGTCTGGCGGCAGATTTCTTGCCAGTGGTGCAACTTGAATCCCTCCCTGTTAGTGTTGTCACACCCTCCGACAACACACCGACGAGGCATGATGTCTCCAAGGTTCCAAAAACTAGTCGAAAAAACTGAAAATAACAGAGCTGAGACCCGGTGTTTGTAATGTGAAAATGAAAATGGCGGGTGTATTACCTCGGTGACGTCACGTTCTGACGTCATCGCTAAAAGACCGATAAACATAAAGGCGTTTAATTTGCCAAAATTCACCCATTTAGAGTTCGGAAATCGGTTAAAAAAATGTAAGCTCTTTTTACTGCAACATCAAGGTATATATTGACGCTTGCATAGGTTCGGTGATAATGTTCCCCTTTAAGACACGCACCTGATCTCGCTTGTGGCATCGCTCCCGGCATGCCCCACGCTCGCATTCTCCGCCTCCTCGCCGCCATCTTGGGCCGGGCTCCAGCGTGGCCTGCCGCTCCGTCGGACCCTCGGCTCTGCCTCTCCACAATGTGCTCCCAGTGCATGATGGGTAAACACAACACAATATGGCCATCGAAAGCAATCACAGGGAACATCGGACATGGTGATTTACTTCCATTAAAACCACCATTGAATTAGGAGGATTATATTTATATTGTATACAACACCGGTATTCATTTTATACCCTAAAACTAGTCCTGCCATTGTATAACAATCATACCATAAAGAGTCACCTACATTTCTGAATTTCCCCTCGGGGCTTAATAAAGTATTTTTTATTCTGATTAACAAAGATGCATGGGACAACACTGATTAAAAATAATACAATCAATAAAGAAAAGTTGTAAAAATTGCAAGAATGAAGTCATAATGTTATGTTTACAAAGTGTTCAAAGTAGGGCTCAATGTTATTGCGATAATAAAGCGTTAACGATAAGTTCCAATATGTATATATATATATATATATATATATATATATATATATATATATATATATATTTTTTTTTTTTTAAGGCCGATTATCGCACACACCTCCTTTTTGACCCTCGAGCCGCTCTGTAGCTGAACTCACTTGTTACTGAAAATAACGAGCAGAAACGGAAGACGAAAAGGGTAAATTATGGTAAAATCGGGTATAAAAGCCACGGCAAGTTGTTCTCCCGACAAGAAAGGACTATTTTTGTCATGGGATGATGTCACTGCACCAAATGCCTTCTGCTTGCGTCGGTCAGAGGTGGGTGGATCTCCCGTTCCGTGTGTACAGTCAAGGTGCATTAGTAACACAAAATGTAGACTGTTACACTAACTGTTGTAGTAAATGGCAAAAAAGATCAACAGAAATTAAACATGATAGGCAGGAAGTGAAAAGAAGACTTATTTTTAATTGCAAAATGTCGCGTCCGACATCAAAACGTGTCAGGACATCTTCTCCAAACAATTAAAACTAGTCTTGCCATTGTATGACAAACATTCCATAAAGAGTCACCGACATTTCTGAATTTCCCCTCGGGGATTAATAAAGTATTTCTGATTCTGATTAACGAAGATGGATGGGACAACACTGATTCAAAGTAATACAATCAAAAAAAAAAAACGTTGTGAAATTGCAAGAATGAAGTTAGAATGTTATGTTTACAAAGTGTTCAAATTAGAGATGTCGAAGTTAACGCGGAAATAACGCGTTGACGTTAAGTTCCGATAGAGGCACTCTGTACCTGAATTGACTTGTTACTGATGAACCACAAGCGGGAAAATAGCGAGCAGAAATGGAAGAAGAAAGGGGAAATTATGGAAATATCAGGTATAAAAGCCATGGCAAGTTGTTCTCCAGACAAGAAAGGACTATTTTTGTCATGGGATGGCGTCATTGCACTAAATGCCTACTGCTTGTGTCGATCAGAGGTGGGTGGATCTCCATTTGAATATTTTGAAGTTAGAACGGTTTGAATCGGATAAAAAAATGTGGGGAATTGTTGAACTTTGAAAAATTTTCCATTCATTCAATTCAATGGGAGTTTCATGGAAATTTTTTGGACAATGTTAAAAGACTTCAATGTTCTGAATGAGTTGAAATGGTTGATGTTGAAGTAGTAACATTTATAATTGAGAAATGGTATTAAGGTATTCCAGGAATTTTGGGAAAAACAATCATTTTTCCAGTTCAAAAGACAAATTATTTTTTTTTCCTGTTTAATAGGAATATTTGGAAAGTGGAGCGATTGAAGTGGGTTGAGAAATGAAAAATTTGGTCAAGTAAGGGTTTGAAATAAAGGGAATTCTCGGAATTCCTGGAATTTTTTGGAACTTGGAAAACTGATTCTTTGAATGTGCAGGATGAGTGAAATATGTTGAAGGGAGAATGGTTTGAATCGGTTCAAAAATGGGGAAATGGTGGAAGTTCGAAAAATGGCCAAATCATTTTGAATGGCAAAAATGTCCCTGAAAACTGGGAATTATTGGAAATCTGGTAAAAAAAAAAATATATTAAAAAAAATTGAAGGAGATCACACAATGTTGAACAGGCTGAATATTTTGAAGTTGGAATGGTTTGAATCGGATAAAAAAATGTGGGAAATTGTGGAACTTTGAAAAATGTCCCATTCATTTCAATGGGAATGTCATGGATATTTGGGAATTTCTGGAAAAGCGTTAATGTTTTGGACAATGTTAAAATACTTCAATGTTCTGAATGAGTTGAAATTGTTGATGTTGAAATAGTAACATTTTTAATTCAGAAATGGTATTAAGGAATTCTAGGAATTTGGGGAAAACCAAGAGTTTTACCAGTTTATAAAACAACTTATTTTTTTGTCCTGTTTCATAGGAATGTTTGGACAGTGGAACGATTGAAGAGGGTTGAAAAATGAAATGGGTCAAGTAAGGGTTTGAAATAAAGGGAATTCTCGGAATTCCTGGAATTTTTTTGAACTTGGAAAACTGATTCTTTGAATGTGCTGGACGAGTGAAATATGTTGAAGGGAGAATGGTTTGAAACGGTTCAAAAATGGGGATATAGTGGAAGTTCGAAAAATGGCCAAATCATTTTTAATGGCAAAAATGTCCCTGAAAACCAGGAATTATTGGAAATCTGGTTAAAAAAAATAAATAATAATAATAATAATAATTTTTGAAGGAGATAAAACATTTTTGAACAGGCTGAATATTTTGAAGTTGGAACGGGGTGAATCGCATAAAAAAAGTGGGAAATTGTGGAACTTTGAAAAATGTCCCATTCATTTCAATGGTAAATTTCATGGAAATTTGTGGATTTTGGGAAAACTGTGAATGTTTTGGACATTGTTAAAAGACCAGAATGTTCTGAATGAGATGAAATAGTTGATGTTAAAGTAGTAACATTTTTAATTGAGAAATGGTATTAAGGAATTCCTGGAATTTTGGGAAAACCAATAAATATTCCTGTTCAAAAAACAACTTAGTTATTTTGTATTGATTAATAGGATTGTTTGGACAGTGGAACGGTTGAAGTGGGTTGAAAAATTTAATGGAAAAAAAAAGTCGCCAGAAGAAAAAAAAAGGGTCAAGAATGGGTTTAAAATAAAAGGGAATTCCCGGAATTCCTGGAATTTTTTTTAACTTGGAAAACTGATTCTTTGAATGTGCCGGATGAGTGGAATATTTTGAAGGTGGAATGGTTTGAATCGGTTGAAAAAATGTGTAAATGGTGGAAGTTCGAAAAATGGCAAAATCATTTTGAATGGAAAACATATCCCTGAAAACTGGGAATTATTGGAAATCTGGTGAAAAAATATATACTTGTTGAAGGAGAGCACACAATTTTGAACAGGATGAATATTTTGCTGTTGGAACAGTTTGAATCGGATACAAAATGTGGGAAATTGTGGAACTTTGAAAAATGTCCCATTCATTTCAAAGGGAATTTCATAGAAATTTGGGAAAAGCATTAATGTTTTGGACAATGTTAAAAGACTTGAATGTCCTGAATGAGTTGAAATGTTTGATGTTGAAGTAGTAACATTTTTAATTGAGAGATGGAATTCAGGAATTCCATGAATTTTGGGAAAACCGAGAATTTTTCCTGTTAAAAAAAAAACTTAGTTTTTTGTCCTAATTAAGAATAATGTTTGGATGGTGGGACGGTTAAAGTGGGTTGAAAAATGTGGGAGGAGTAGTCGCCAGAAAAACGGATCAAGAAAGGGTTTTCAATAAAAGGAAATTCTCGGAATTGCTGGGATTTTTTTTAAGTTGGAAAAATCATAGTTTGAATGTACAGGATGAGTGGAATATGTTGAAGGTGGAATGTTTTGAATTGGTTGAAAAATGTGTAAATGGTGGAAGTTCGAAAAATGGCCAAATCATTTTGAATGGGAAAAATGTCCCTGAAAACTGGAAGTTATCGGAAATCTGATAAAAATAAAATAAAAAGTGTTGAAGGAGAGCACACAATTTTGAACAGGCTGAATATTTTGAAATTGGAAGAGTTTGAATCAGATAAAAAAAATGTGGGAAATTGTAGAACTTTGAAAAATGTCCCATTCATTTCAAAGGGAATTTCATGGAAATTTGGAAATTTCGGGAAAAGCATTAATGTTTTGGACAATGTTACAATACTTAAATGATCTGAATGACTTGAAATGGTTAATGTTGAAGTAGTAACAGTTTTAATTGAAGAAAACGGATAATTTTTCCAGTTCAAAAAACAACTTAATTTTTTGTCCTGATTCAGAGGAATTAAAACCTTGACCCACAAAAAAGGGTCAAGAAATGGAATTATTGGAATTCCTGGAATGTTTTTGAATTGGGAGGATGGGATGAATCTGTTGAAGGTGGAATGGTTTGAATCGGTTGAAAAATGTGGAAATGGTGGAAGTCCGGGAATTCTGGGAAATCTGGTAAGTTTTTAAAACTTGTTGAAAGAGAGCACACAATTTTGAACAGATTGAAAAAAAACGTGAGAAATTGTGGAACTTTGAAAAATGTCCCATTCATTTCAAAGGGAATTTCATGGAAATTTGGGAATTTCGGGTAAAGCATTAATGTTTTGGATAATGTTAAAAGACTTGAATGTTCTGAATGAGTTGAAATGGTTGGTGTTGGATTTTTTTTTAAATCGGTCAAGAAATGTTGAAGTATTAACATTTTTAATCAAGAAATGGTATTTAGGAATTCCAGGAATTTTAAGAAAACCGAGAATTTTTCCAGTTCAAAAAACAACTTATTTTTTTGTCCTGATTAAGAGGAACGTTTGGACGGTGGGACGGTTAAAGTGGGTTGAAAAATGTGGTAGGAGTAGTCGCCAAAAAAATGGTCAAGAGAGGGAAATCTCGGAATTCCTGGAATTTTTTGGAACTTGGAAAAAATGATACTTTGAATGTGCAGGAGGAGTGGGATATGTTGAAGGTGGAATGGTTTGATCCGGTTGAAAAATGTGGAAATGGTTGAATTTTGAAAAATGGCCAAATCATTTTGAATGGGGAAAAATGTCCCGGGAATTCTGGGAAATCTGGGAATTTTTGGAATTAGTTAAGGCATTCCCGAGTAGGCTGAACAGTCTGAGATTGGAACGGTTCGAATCGGATGAAAAATGTGTAAGGCAGGAAAGAAGAAGAACAATAAATAGATCAATTTTGGTGTAGAAAACCATATGTGTGAATGCTTTGGAGCAGGGGTCACCAACGCGGTGCCCGCGGGCACCAGGTAGCCCGTAAGGACCAGATGAGTCGCCCGCTGGCCTGTTCTAAAAATAGCTCAAATAGCAGCACTTACCAGTGAGCTGCCTCTATTTTTTTAATTTGTATTTATTTACTAGCAAGCTGGTCTCGCTTTGCTCGACATTTTTAATTTTAAGAGAGACAAAACTCAAATACAATTTGAATATCAAAGAAAATATTTTAAAGACTTGGTCTTCACTTCTTTAAATAAATTCATTTATTTTTTTACTTTGCTTTTTATAACTTTCAGAAAGACAATTTTAGAGAAAAAAATACAACCTTAAAGAAGATTTTAGGATTTTTAAACACATATACATTTTTACCTTTTAAGTTCCTTCCTCTTCTTTCCTGACAATTTAAATCAATGTTCAAGTATGTCTTTTGTTGTTTTATTGTAAAGAATAATAAATACATTTTAATTTAATTCTTCATTTTAGCTTCTGTTTTTTCAACGAAGAATATTTGGGAGATATTTCTTCAAACTTATTATGATTATAATTCCCAAAAAATATTCTGGCAAATCTAGAAAATCTGTAGAATCCAATTTAAATCTTATTTCAAACTATTTTGAATTTCTTTTAAAATTTTTGTTCTGGAAAATCTCGAAGAAATAATGATTTGTCTTTGTTAGACATAAAGCTTGGTCCAATTTGTTATATATTCCAACAAAGTGCAGATTGGATTTTAACCTATTTAAAACATGTCATCAAAATTCTAAAATTAATCTTAATCAGGAAAAATTACTGGTGATGTTCCGTAAATTATTTTTTATCTTTTTTCAAAAAGATTAAAAATAGCTAGTTTTTCTCTTAATTTTTTGGGTAGAATTTTGAATTTTGAAGAGTCGAAATTGAAGATAAACTCCATCCATCCATCCGTTTCCTACCGCTTATTCCCTTTCGGGGTCGCGGGGGGCGCTGGCGCCTATCTCAGCTACAATCGGGCGGAAGGCAGCGTACACCCTGGACAAGTCGCCACCTCATCGCAGGGCCACTAATGTATTTATTGTTCTTTACAATAAAAAATAAATAAAAAATACTTGAACATTGATTTAAATTGTCAGGAAAGAAGAGGAAGGAATTTAAAAGGTAAAAAGGTATATGTGTTTAAAAATCCTAAAATCAACACAGATAGACAGACAACATTCACACTCACATTCACACACTAGGGCCAATTTTTAGTGTTGCCAATCAACCTATATCTTTCAAAATTGTATTTTCATTTATTTCGAGTTTTGTCCTCTTTTAAATCTTTCAAGTGTTTTTTTCATCATTTATTTTCTACAAAAAAAACTTCCGTAAAAGGAAAAAAAATGTACGACGGAATGACAGACAGAAATACCCATTTTATATATATATATATATATATATATATATATATATAGATTTATTTATTAAAGGTAAATTGGGAAAATTGGCTATTTCTGGCAATTTATTTAAGTGTGTATCAAACTGGTAGCCCTTTGCATTAATTAGTACCCAAGAAGTAGCTCTTGGTTTCAAAAAGGTTGGTGATCCCTGCTTTGGAACATTCACACAATAGCCAGATGCATGAAAATATAAATATGCAAATTCAAATAGACCCAACACAACTGACGCACGTTAAAGAGTGTATTATTTTCGTCGTCTAGGTTGTATATACTTCTTAGCGCCACGTTGAACACACAGACAATCCCAGTTTACATTCGGTGAGTGAGCCAGGATCGGCCCAGGCTTTGGCTCAAAGCCTGCGATGAAAGCCCACCACTCGTATTTTTATTGTCCGATCTCCACCGGGCAGAGTGTTGTGGGAACTGGAGAGAGTTGTGTCTGCTGTTTGATCACACCATGGGAGTCTGACCTGTCACTAAGTGGTGGCAAACATGGCCCACACACGGAGCAGTTATCCGCCATGCATGTGTGTGTGGATGTGTGTATATGTGTGTGTAGGTGTGTGTATGTGTGCGTGTTTCCCACACACAGCGCCACATACCTCACCAAAGGAGGCAGGTCACAACATGTCAGAGTGTTGAGGATCCATAATGGCCATTTAGCCTTCAACAGCTAATATGAGCGCCGCTGATTTACAAGGAATCGAGATGTTTTGGTCGCCGGCCTCCGGAGTCGCTTTCATCAAGAAGCTGTCTGACATTTGCTGCCAGGGATATAGCCCAGGAAATAAACACATACACAATCGCGTAATAGTAAACACGGCTGAAGATATAAGCTTGTTTCTGTTGCTGCGTTTCTGGTGGTGAATCATCCCACTTCTGACACCGTTTGTTGCAAACTGCTAAGAGGAGTAATCTCAATCTGAATTTGAAGTGCCATAGTCCTTCCAAATGTGACCGGCATGGATGTCCTCACATAAGGATCTCACTTCTGACGCCAATTCCACCTGACACACATCTTACCTTGTGCTTCTCCCATCTCCAGAGTCAAAGAACCAGGGTTCAACTGTCCTAGGGGTACTTCACAACTGGGAAAAAATCTGATGGCGTCACTGCTAAGGATGTACTTCTGACGGACTTAATCCCCCCACTTCTGACATTGTTTCTTGCAAACTCCTAAGAGGAGTAATCTCAATCTGAATTTGAAGTGCCATAGTCCTTCCAAATGTGACCGGCATGGATGTCCTCACATATGAGGATCCCACTTCTGACGCCAATTCCACCTGACACACATCTTACCTTGTGCTTCTCCCATCTCCAGAGTCAAAGAACCAGGGTTCAACTGTCCTAGAGGTACTTCACAACTGGGCAAACATCTGATGGCGTCACTGATAAGGATCTACTTCTGACAGAGTTAATCATCGCACTTCTGATATCGTTTGTTGCAAACTCCTAAAAGGAGTAATCTTAATCTGAATTTGAAGTGCCATAGTCCTTCCAAATGTGACCGGCATGGATGTCCTCACATATAAGGATCCCACTTCTGACGCCAATTCCACCTGACACACATCTTTCCTTGTGCTTCTCCCATCTCCAGAGTCAAAGAACCAGGGTTTCAACTGTCCTAGGAGTACTTCACAACTGGGCAAACATCTGATGGCGTCACTGATAAGGATCTACTTCTGACAGAGTTAATCATCGCACTTCTGACATCGTTTGTTGCAAACTCCTAAGAGGAGTAATCTCAATCTGAATTTGAAGTGCCATAGTCCTTCCAAATGTGACCGGCATGGATGTCCTCACATATAAGGATCCCACTTCTGACGCCAATTCCACCTGACACACATCTTTCCTTGTGCTTCTCCCATCTCCAGAGTCAAAGAACCAGGGTTTCAACTGTCCTAGGGGTACTTCACAACTGGGCAAACATCTGATGGTGTAACTGCTAAGGATCTACTTCTGACAGAGTTAATCATCCCACTTCTGACATCGTTTGTTGCAAACTCCTAAGAGGAGTAATCTCAATCTGAATTTGAAGTGACATAGTCCTTCCGAATGTGACCGGCATGGATGTCCTCACATATAAGGATCCCACTTCTGACGCCAATTCCACCTGACACACATCTTACCTTGTGCTTCTCCCATCTCCAGAGTCAAAGAACCAGGGTTCAACTGTCCTAGGAGTACTTCACAACTGGGCAAACATCTGATGGTGTCACTGCTAAGGATCTACTTCTGACAGAGTTAATCATCCCACTTCTGACATCGTTTGTTGCAAACTCCTAAGAGGAGTAATCTCAATCTGAATTTGAAGTGCCATAGTCCTTCCAAATGTGACCGGCATGGATGTCCTCACATATAAGGATCCCACTTCTGACGCCAATTCCAACGTACACATCTTACCTTGTGCTTCTCCCATCTCCAGAGTCAAAGAACCAGGGTTCAACTGTCCTAGGGATACTTCACAACTGGGCAAACATCTGATGGCGTCACTGCTAAGGATCTACTTCTGACAGAGTTAATCATCCCACTTCTGACATCGTTTGTTGCAAACTCCTAAGAGGAGTAATCTCAATCTGAATTTGAAGTGCCATAGTCCTTCCAAATGTGACCGGCATGGATGTCCTCACATATAAGGATCCCACTTCTGACGCCAATTCCAACGTACACATCTTACCTTGTGCTTCTCCCATCTCCAGAGTCAAAGAACCAGGGTTCAACTGTCCTAGGGATACTTCACAACTGGGCAAACATCTGATGGCGTCACTGCTAAGGATCTACTTCTGACAGAGTTAATCCCCCCACTTCTGACATCGTTAGTTGCAAACTCCTAAGAGGAGTAATCTCAATCTGAATTTGAAGTGCCATAGTCCTTCCAAATGTGACCGGCATGGATGTCCTCACATAGAAGGATCCCACTTCTGACGCCAATTCCACCTGACACACATCTTACCTTTTGCTTCTCCCATCTCCAGAGTCAAAGAACCAGGGTTCAACTGTCCTAGGGGTACTTCACAACTGGGCAAACATCTGATGGTGTCACTGCTAAGGATCTACTTTTGACAGACTTAATCCCCCCACTTCTGACATAGTTTGTTGCAAACTCCTAAGAGGAGTAATCTCAATCTGAATTTGAAGTGACATAGTCCTTCCAAATGTGACCAGCATGGATGTCCTCACATATAAAGATCCCACTTCTGACGCCAATTCCACCTGACACACATCTTACCTTGTGCTTCTCCCATCTCCAGAGTCAAAGAACCAGGGTTCAACTGTCCTATGAGTACTTCACATCTGGGAAAACATCCGATGGCGTTACTGCTAAGGATCTACTTCTGGCAGAGTTAATCATCCCACTTCTGACATCGTTTGTTGCAAACTCCGAAAAGGAGTAATCTCAATCTGAATTTGAAGTGCCAAAGTCCTTCCAAATGTGACCGGAGTGGATGTCCTCACATATAAGGATCCCACTTCTGACGCCAATTCCACCTGACACACATCTTACCTTGTGCTTCTCCCATCTCCAGAGTCAAAGAACCAGGGTTCAACTTTCCTATGAGTACTTCACAACTGGGCAAACATCTGATGGCGTCACTGCTAAGGATCTACTTCTGGCAGAGTTAATCATCCCACTTCTGACATCGTTTGTTGCAAACTCCGAAAAGGAGTAATCTCAATCTGAATTTGAAGTGCCAAAGTCCTTCCAAATGTGACCGGCATGGATGTCCTCACATATAAGGATCCCACTTCTGACGCCAATTCCACCTGGCACACATCTTACCTTGTGCTTCTCCCATCTCCAGAGTCAAAGAACCAGGGTTCAACTGTCCTAGGGGTACTTCACAACTGGGCAAACATCTGATGGCGTCACTGCTAAGGATCTACTTCTGACAGAGTTAATCATCCCACTTCTGACATCGTTTGTTGCAAACTGCTAAGAGGAGTAGTCTCAATCTGAATTTGAAGTGCCATAGTCCTTCCAAATGTGACCGGCATGGATGTCCTCACATATAAGGATCCCACTTCTGACGCCAATTCCACCTGACACACATCTTACCTTGTGCTTCTCCCATCTCCAGAGTCAAAGAACCAGGGTTCAACTGTCTTATGAGTACTTCACATCTGGGAAAACATCCGATGGCGTCACTGCTAAGGATGTACTTCTGACGGACTTAATCCCCCCACTTCTGACATTGTTTCTTGCAAACTCCTAAGAGGAGTAATCTCAATCTGAATTTGAAATGCCATAGTCCTTCCAAATGTGACCGGCATGGATGTCCTCACATAGAAGGATCCCACTTCTGACGCCAATTCCACCTGACACACATCTTACCTTGTGCTTCTCCCATCTTCAGAGTCAAAGAACCAGGGTTCAACTGTCCTAGGAGTACTTCACAACTGGGAAAACATCTGATGGTGTCACTGCTAAGGATCTACTTCTGACAGAGTTAATCATCCCACTTCTGACACCGTTTGTTGCAAACTGCTAAGAGGAGTAATCTCAATCTGAATTTGAAGTGCCATAGTCCTTCCAAATGTGACCGGCATGGATGTCCTCACATATAAGGATCCCACTTCTGACGCCAATTCCACCTGACACACATCTTACCTTGTGCATCTCCCATCTCCAGAGTCAAAGAACCAGGGTTCAACTGTCCTAGGGGTACTTCTACAACTGGGCAAACATCTGATGGCGTCACTGCTAAGGATCTACTTCTGACAGAGTTAATTATCCCACTTCCGACATCGTTTGTTGCAAACTGCTAAGAGGAGTAATCTCAATCTGAATTTGAAGTGCCATAGTCCTTCCAAATGTGACCGGCATGGATGTCCTCACATATAAAGATCCCACTTCTGACGCCAATTCCACCTGACACACATCTTACCTTGTGCTTCTCCCATCTCCAGAGTCAAAGAACCAAGGTTCAACTGTCCTATGAGTACTTCACAACTGAGAAAACATCTGATGGCGTCACTGCTAAGGATATACTTCTGACAGAGTTAATCATCCCACTTCTGACCCCAAGTGTCACAAAACCCAAAGAGAAGAAGCCTCAATTCAAATTTGAAGTAATTTTTATTGCTGAAAGCCATAGTCATTCCAAATGCGACCGTCATGGATGTCCTCAAATGTAAGGATCCCACTTCTGACGCCAATTCCACCTGACACACAAGTGTCCCTAATCTTACCTTGTGCTTCTCCCATCTCCAGAGTCAAAGGACCAGGAGTCACCTGCCTTAGGGGTACTTCATAACTGGGCAAACATCTTGATGGCGTCACTGGTAAAGACCCACTTCTGACAGAATTAATCATCCCACTTCTGACCCCAAATGTTACAAAACACAAAGAGAAAAAGCCTCAACACAAAATTGAAGTCATGTTTATTACTGAAAGCCATAGTGATTTTAAATGTTACCGTCATGGATGTCCTCACATGTAAGGATCCAACTTCTGACGCCAATTCCACCTGACGCACAAGTGTCCTTAATCGTACCTTGTGCTTCTCCCATCTCCAGAGTCAAGGGAGCAGGGGTCAACTGTCCTAGGGGTACTTCACAACTGGGCAAACGTCTGACGGCCTCACTGTTAAGGACTCACTTCTACTTTGAGATTTGGTTGGCTTCTCTTTGGTAAACACGACTGGAAATATTAGCTTGTTTCTGTTGCTGCGTTTCTGGTGGCTAACCATCCCACTTCTGACATCGTTTGTCGCAAACACCTAAGAGAAGAAATCTCAATCTGAATTGGAAGTCATGATTATTGACAAGAGCCAAAGTCCTTCTAAATGTGACCATCACCGATTGCCTCAAAGTTAACCATCCCACTTCCGACCCCGAGTTTCATAAAACCCAAAGAGAAGAAGCCTCAACACAAAATTGAAGTCATGCTTTTTGCTGAAATCCACAGTGATTCCAAATGTTACCGTCATGGATGTCTTCACATGTAAAGATCCCACTTCTGACGCCAATTCCACCTGACACACAAGTGTCCCTAATCATAACTTTTGCTTCTCCCACCTCTAGAGTCAAGGGACCAGGGGTCAACTGTCCTAGGAGTACTTCAGAACGGGGCAAACGTCTGATGGGCTCACTGCTAAGGACCCACTTCTAATTTGAGATTTGGTTGGCTTCTCTTTGGCAAACACAACTGGAAATATTAGCTTGATTCTGTTGCTGCGTTTCTGGTGGCTAACCATCCCACTTCTGACATCGTTTGTCGCAAACACCTAAGAGAAGTAATCTCAATCTGAATTTGAAGTCATGATTATTGACGAGAGCCAAAGTCCTTCCAAATGTGACCGTCACCGATTGCCTCAAAGTTAACCATCCCACTTCTGACCCCAAGTGTCACAAAACCCAAAGAGAAGAAGCTTCAATCCAAATTTGAAGTCATGTGTGTTGCTGATAGCCATAGTCATTCCAAATGTGACCGTCATGGATATCCTCACATGTAAGGATCCCACTTCTGACGCCAATTCCACCTGACACACAAGTGTCCTTAATCTTACCTTGTGCTTCTCCCATCTCTGGCATCAAGGGACCAAGGGTCAACTGTCCTAGGGGTACTTTACAACTGGGCAAACGTCCCATAGCCTCACTGCTAAGGACCCACTTCTGACACCATTTGGCACAGAACTCTAGAGGGAGTACACACAACTCGGATTTGCAACTATGTAAAATGCTACTTTGAGATTTGGTAGGCCTCTCTTTGGTAAACACGACTGAAAATATTAGATTGTTTCTGTTGCTGCGTTTCTGGTGGCTAACCATCCTAATTCCGATACCATTTGTTGCAAACTCCTAAAATGAGTAATCTCAATCTGAATTGGAAGTCATGATTGTTGACTAGAATCATAGTCCTTTCAAATGTGATCGTCACCAATGGCCTCATAGTCAACCATCCCACTTCTGAGCCCAAGTGTCACAAAACCCAAAGAGAAAAAGCCTCAATCCAAATTTGAAGTCATGCTAATTGCTGAAAACCATAGTCATTCCAAATGTTACCGTCATGGATGTCCTCGCATGTAAGAACCCCACTTCTGACGCCAATTCCACCTGACACACAAGTGTCCCTAATCCTACCTTGTGCTTCTCCCATCTCCGGAGTCAAGGGACCAGGGGTCAACTGTCCTAGGAGTACTTCACAACTGGGCAAACGTCTGATGACCTCACTACTAAGGACCCACTTCTACTTTGAGATTTGGTTGGCTTCTCTTCGGTAAACACAACTGGAAATATTAGCTTGTTTCTGTTGCTGCGTTTCTGGTGGCTAACCATCCCACTTCTGACATCGTTTGTTGCAAACACCTAAGAGAAGTAATCTCAATCTGAATTTGAAGTCATGATTATTGACGAGAGCCAAAGTCCTTCCAAATGTGACCGTCACCGATTGCCTCAAAGTTAACCATCCCACTTCTGACCCCAAGTGTCACAAAACCCAAAGAGAAGAAGCTTCAATCCAAATTTGAAGTCATGTGTGTTGCTGATAGCCATAGTCATTCCAAATGTGACCGTCATGGATATCCTCACATGTAAGGATCCCACTTCTGACGCCAATTCCACCTGACACACAAGTGTCCTTAATCTTACCTTGTGCTTCTCCCATCTCCGGCATCAAGGGACCAAGGGTCAACTGTCTTAGGGGTACTTTACAACTGGGCAAACGTCCCATAGCCTCACTGCTAAGGTACCCACTTCTGACACCATTTGGCACAGAACTCTAGAGGGAGTAGACACAACTCGGATTTGCAACTATGTATAATGCTACTTTGAGATTTGGTAGGCCTCTCTTTGGTAAACACGACTGAAAATATTAGATTGTTTCTGTTGCTGCGTTTCTGGTGGCTAACCATCCTAATTCCGATACCATTTGTTGCAAACTCCTAAAATGAGTAATCTCAATCTGAATTGGAAGTCATGATTGTTGACTAGAACCATAGTCCTTTCAAATGTGATCGTCACCAATGGCCTCATAGTCAACCATCCCACTTCTGAGCCCAAGTGTCACAAAACCCAAAGAGAAAAAGCCTCAATCCAAATTTGAAGTCATGTTAATTGCTGAAAACCATAGTCATTCCAAATGTTACCGTCATGGATGTCCTAGCATGTAAGAACCCCACTTCTGACGCCAATTCCACCTGACACACAAGTGTCCCTAATCCCACCTTGTGCTTCTCCCATCTCCGGAGTCAAGGGACCAGGGGTCAACTGTCCTAGGAGTACTTCACAACTGGGCAAACGTCTGATGGCCTCACTGCTAAGGACCCACTTCTACTTTGAGATTTGGTTGGCTTCTCTTTGGTAAACACAACTGGAAATATTAGCTTGTTTCTGTTGCTGCGTTTCTGGTGGCTAACCATCCCACTTCTGACACCTTTATTTGCAAACACCTAAGAGAAGTAATCTCAATCTGAATTTGAAGTCATGATTATTGGCGAGAGCCACAGTCCTTCCAAATGTGAGCGTCAACGATGGCCTCATAGTCAACCACTTTTGACCCCAAGTGTCACAAACCCCAAAGAGAAGAAGCCTCAATACAAATGTGTCAAGGGACAAAGGGCCAACTGCCCTAGGGGTACTTCGCAACTGGGCAAGCGTCTCACAGCCTCACGGTTAAGGTCCCACTTCTGACACCATTTGGCACAGAACTCTAGAGGGAATACCCACAATTCGGGTTTGAAAATAATCGGCCGACCCAATGTCCCAGACAAGCCTACATTGTGCCTTACCCTCCCTGTCCAGAACCGATTGCACATGGAACGCTGAACACAGAAGTCTGAGAGGGGCACCCTCAATTTGGATGGGTCTACTGGGTGGAAGCACAGGTGCCCCCATTGCTACTATGAGCCCCACCAATCTCCATGTTACCCTCAACGAAGTTACTAATTGATTGAGCCATGCTCGTTCATGTAACACCAATCATAAATCGTGTCCCTATTTCCAAGGTGGTCACAGCATGGAGGACCGCAGAGCTAAAGATTTTAAAGAACGATACTTTGAGGCATATTGGATATGCAACAGTCACAATACCAGACCACTGCAGTTGGCACCCCAAAGGTAGGGGTACCGCAAATGCCTCACCAAACAGAACGAACAGTACTGTTTGGTGGGCTGCATAGACACTGGCTGCGGTTACCAGCTGCTAGCAGCCAGGAAGAGTGGCAGCGCACCTCAGGCAGCAACTCAAACTCCAAACGCTGTGACAGAAGCACGCTGACAAGCGACAACGGCGCCCCTGCCCTGTGTGTGCACGCTCAACCCCCCCACCCACCCGAAATGCCACGGCAGCACCCCTCAGCGATGAGCGACGACGCGGATCACGCACCATGCTAGGCTAATAGCCACGATATGCCGCCGCCGAAGTCACGTCCGATCGCGGCTCGGCTCCGTGATCACTGCTGATAGCTGTGGGGGGCAAGGCGGGGGGGGGGAAAGATGAGTCGGAGATGTCAGAATACATGTCGGGCAAGAAAACAGCCGCTGGGGCATGCAATCATCCGAAGCTATCAACAAAACTTTTCTTTGTATTTCTGTATCATCCAATTTAAACACAGGAAGTGAACACGTGCTCAGTGACTGCTAAGAAACAGCAAATCGGTAGTTGCGTCTTCCTACTCCTTTTCAGACATGTTCAATTATGAAAGCGTAAATATGATTTACTTCTATTTAACTATTTAATCTGCGTTCAAAAGACTCCGGCTTATTAGTGATTCCTAGAGCCCAAAAAAAGTCTGCGGGCTACAGAGCGTTTTCCGTTCGGGCTCCAGTACTCTGGAATGCCCTCCCGGTAACAGTTCGAGATGCTACCTCAGTAGAAGCATTTAAGTCTCACCTTAAAACTCATTTGTATACTCTAGCCTTTAAATAGACCTCCTTTTTAGACCAGTTGATCTGCCACTTCTTTTCTTTCTCCTATGTCCCCCCCTCCCTTGTGGAGGGGGTCCGGTCCGATGACCATGGATGAAGTACTGGCTGTCCAGAGTCGAGACCCAGGATGGACCGCTCGTCGGGACCCAGGATGGACCGCTCGCCTGTATCGGTTGGGGACGTCTCTACGCTGCTGATCCGCTTGAGATGGTTTCCTGTGGACGGGACTCTCGCTGCTGTCTTGGATCCGCTTGAACTGAACTCTCGCGGCTGTGTTGGAGCCACTATGGATTGAACTTTCACAGTATCATGTTAGACCCGCTCGACATCCATTGCTTTCGGTCCCCTAGAGAGGGGGGGTTGCCCACATCTGAGGTCCTCTCCAAGGTTTCTCATAGTCAGCATTGTCACTGGCGTCCCACTGGATGTGAATTCTCCCTGCCCACTGGGTGTGAGTTTTCCTTGCCCTTTTGTGGGTTCTTCCGAGGATGTTGTAGTCGTAATGATTTGTGCAGTCCTTTGAGACATTTGTGATTTGGGGCTATATAAATAAACATTGATTGATTGATTGATAAGTCGAGCGAGCTTGAAAAAAACGAAAAAAAAATTTCTTGTTTAATCTGTTGCAGAACACCTACTAAATGTCATGAGTATATAAAATGGCAAGATTATTATGTATCAACGTAATGTGTTTAGTTTAGATAATAACTATTATTGTATTATTATTGTAGGTTTAGTTTGATGACGTTAAGTTTTAGGTCGCGCTGTCAGAAATAAAGATATAACTTTGTTATGATCCGCTGCCCGGATCATATTATGATTTAGATTTTTGAGTCTGTTTGTGTTTTTCTGTTGGTTTTGACTCTTTCGGTTCCTGTGTGTGCACTTCTCAGTTGGTTTCCATGGATACGTATTATTTCACCTGCCGCTTGTTCCGGTCGCAGATATGTTTTATGATTATTTAGCCTGCCTTCTCCCGTCAGTCTGCCTTGCTTCCTAATTTGTGTTTGTGCAACAAGTGACGACTTTTGTTCCCGGTTTCGGATTATGCTAGCTTCCATGCAAAGCTCCATTTGTTTTTCTAGCTCCCATGCTAGCTCGTTTGGTTTTGTCAAAGTCGGATTAATATTTTAAATAAATAATTTCCTACCTGCACGCTGTGTCCGAAGCCCGTCTGCATCCTCGGGAGAACAAAACCCGCATCACCATGCGACCAACTCGCTACAAACTTGTAATTAGTCACAAAAATCCTTTTTCTGTCCACACAGATAGTCTGCTTTTAAGTACTCCATGATTGTGCGCTGCCGAACATGCTCCTCTGCTCGTAAAACCTGAGGGGAGTTGACCGGTACTTTTTAGAGGTATAGTACCGAATATGATTCATTAGTATCGCAGTACTAACTGTGGAGGTTGCCCTCCTGTGGGTTCTTCTGACCACAAAGATCCTCGCGTGAGCCCGTGGGTCAGGTGTAACAATGTTTTTATTGTCCGTACACGCGCCAGGTCAGCACTATTTTCATCAACTTTTCAGTCTTTTCTGGCTCAAACTCCAACTCCAACTGACGTGTCTCGTCTCGGCTGCTGCTAATAAGCATAGCAGGTGATTGGATGAAAGTTGACCGGTACTTTTTAGAGGTATAGTACCGAATATTATTTATTAGTATCGCAGTACTAACTGTGGAAGTTGCCATCCTGTGGGTTCTTCTGACCACAAAGATCCTAGCGTGAGCCCGTGGGTCAGTTGTAACAATGTTTTTATTGTCCGTACACGCGCCAGGTCAGCACTCTTTTCGTCAACTTTTCAGTCTTTTCTGGCTCAAACTCCAACTCCAACTGACGTGTCTCGTCTCGGCTGCTGCTAATAAGCATAGCAGGTGATTGGATGAAAGTTGACCGGTACTTTTTAGAGGTATAGTACCGAATAGGATTTATTAGTATGGCAGTACTAACTGTGGAAGTTGCCCTCCTGTGGGTTCTTCTGACCACAAAGGTCCTAGCGTGAGCCCGTGGGTCAGGTGTAACAATGTTTTTATTGTCCGTACACGCGCCAGGTCAGCACTCTTTTCGTCAACTTTTCAGTCTTTTCTGGCTCAAACTCCAACTCCAACTGACGTGTCTCATCTCGGCTGCTGCTAATAAGCATGGCAGGTGATTGGATGATCAGTCCCAGCTGGGTAGTCCAATCGCCTGCCAGCTGTGCTTCGAGGCCGGTCCTTCTACACCCCGCTCCATGGCATATATATATATATATATATATATATATATATATATATATATATATATATATATATATATATATATATATATATATATTTGTGGGTAGCACAGTGAAAGAGGGGTTAGTGTGTCTGCCTTACAATACAAAGGTCCTGAGTAGTCCTGGGTTCAACCCTGGCTCGGGATCTTTCTGTGTGGAGTTCTCCCCGTCACTGCGTGGGTTCCCTCCGGGTACTCCGGCTTCCTCCCACTTCCAAAGACATGCACCTGGGGATAGGTTGATTGGCAACACTAAATTGGCCCTAGTGTGTGAATGTGAGTGTGAATAGTGTCTGTCTATCTGTGTTGGCCCTGCGATGAGGTGGCGACTTGTCCAGGGTGTACGCCGCCTTCCGCCCGATTGTAGCTCAGATAGGCACGAGCATCCCCTGCGACCCCAAAGGGAATAAGGCATGGGTGTCAAACTCAGGCCCGCGGGCCAAATTTGGCCCACCGTGTAATTTAAGTTGGCCCTTGAGGCAATATCAAATTAACATTAGAGCTGGCCCGCCGGTATTATAACACCGCATTCACCGCTAATACTCATACTAACCAACCCTCCCAATTTTCCCGGGAGACTCCCGAATTTCAGTGCCCTTCTCGAAAATCATCCGGGGTAACCATTCTCCCGAATTTCTGTCAATTTCCACCCAAACAACATCATTGGGGACGTGCCTTAAAGGCACTGCATTCAACGTCGTCCCGTCCGCTTTTTCTCCATACATACACTGTGTCGGCCCAGTCACATACTATATGCGGACTTTACACACAAACAAGTGAATGCAACGCATACTTGGTCAACCGCCATACAGCTCACACTGAGGGTGACCGTATAAACAACTTTAACACTGTTACAAATATGCGGCACACTGTGAACCCACACCAAACAAGAATGACAACAACATTTAGGGAGAACATCCGCACCGTAACCCAACATAAACACAACAGAACAAATACCCAGAACTCCTCGCAGCACTAACTCTTCCGGGATGCTACAATATTTGAAAATCGATTTTGCATGTCACTATAAAGTTATACAAGCCTTGTTCGTTCAATATTCAATGCAAAACTTGTTTGGGTCCCTATTAAAAGGTTAATTTGCACTAGAGGGGTTAGTGCGTCTGCCTTACAATACGAAGGTCCTGCAGTCCTGGGTTCAAATCCAGGCTCGGGATCTTTCTGTGTGGAGTTTGCATGTTCTCCCCGTGAATGCGTGGGTTCCCTCCGGGTACTCCAGCTTCCTCCCACTTCCAAAGACATGCACCTGGGGATAGGTTGATTGGCAACACTAAATTGGCCCTAGTGTGTGAATGTGAGTGTGAATGTTGTCTGTCTATCTGTGTTGGCCCTGCGATGAGGTGGCGACTTGTCCAGGGTGTACCCCGCCTTCCGCCCGATTGTAGCTGAGATAGGCGCCAGCGCCCCCTGCGACCTCACAAGGGAATAAGCGGTAGAAAATGGATGGATGGATGGATGGATGGATGTTCAACCTTGGCCCGCGGCTTTGTTCAGTTTAAAATTTTGGCCCACTCTGTATTTGAGTTTGACACCCCTGGAATAAGGGAATAGAAAATAGATGGATGGATGGATATATTTTTGTGTATATATATATATATATATGTACCCTGCCTTCTGCCCGATTGTAGCTGAGATAGGCGCCAGCGCCCCCCGCAACCCCGAAAGGGAATAAGCGGTAGGAAATGGATGGATGGATGGATATATATATGTTTGACATGAATGGCTGTTGACTAAGTTTGCACTTCATTTGCTTGCTTGCAGTGTGTTCAAAGTCAAAATGATTGTGTCATTAGGTAATTATCGGGCACAATGAAATCTTGATTAGACTTTGTTAATTATAGACTATTTGATTCGAGATGATTTAATCACGTAAAGCCACAAAGTGATCAACAACGAGATTGATCATTCAAAAATGATTGTAAATATTGAGCGATGCCTCCAATCCCGCGCGGGTGCCTTGCATTGTCCGTCGTGCACCCGCGGGATCGGCGCCTGTGTTCCCGGGTCCGCTTTGACGACAAAGTGTTGGGATGTGTCACTCGGCTGCAAATGGGGATGTTGTTTGGATGCTTGGTGGCTCTGTTTGTGCTGGAGAAACGGTGCAAACATCATGCATGTGAAGACACTTGAAGAAGAACAGATCTATTTTGAGGCCTGAAAGCTTGGAATCCTCAACACACACACACACACACACATGCACAGCCATACACACACTTTTGCCCTTGTGACCAAGTGGAGACCAGAGAGACATTGACATGACCCAGATAATAGGCCCAAAGTCTTGCCTCCACAATTTGATCAATTTGCAGTCTCCTCACAATCGCAGGCACTGTGCTGTCCCCTGCAGCTACCACGTAAGCCCACCCCCCGCCCGCCCCCGTTACGCCACCTCAGTCACCCGGCCGGCCATGCGGAGCCATCAGCGGCTTGCCACACAGCACGATGCTTTTGCCTTTCTACCCCCTTTTCCCCCCAAATCACCACTAAGCCCGCCTGATGCCTGCTGCTGGGACACAAACGCGCTCCTGCTCCTGTCATCTCCGAGCAAAGCGCAAGGCGGGAAGGGAGGAAAAAAAAAAAGCAACAAAAAAACAAAAACGCTGACAGTTTGTCTTGTACCATATGCCACGTGGCAGTAAAGCCTAACTGATACAGCTGGGACACAGCCAAGGGCTCGCTCTCTCTCTCTCTCTCTCTCTCGCTCCTCTTTCTTCATCTATTCTATGTTCTTCTTCCGTGCCTGTGTCTTGGGCGGAAATGTGAAACCAAATCACTGTCTGGCCCTCAGCAGTCAGGATTTACTGTCTGGGCCCGGCCAGCGCAGAGAGCTGCTTTGATGGTTATTTGTGCAATATTTTAGCCAGCGAGGTGACCACTGATAGCTTGCAAGAGCTTCTCCACAGCTCCTGTGAGACTTGCCATGCTGGAGAGACTCCTAAACTCCGTTTTCTACGGAGATGTGTAGTTTAGTAAATTTTTTGTGGGTGGAGAAAAAGGTTGGAAAGTTGCTAAAGGAAATTCATAACACTCTAACCAATAATACAATATGGTAAACCACTGCAAGTCATGAAATATTCCTCCTGGTAACACAATACAGTACACAGCATCAAAGAAAGACGTTAGGTATTGTAACTTCAAAGGAGAACATTATTGTCACGACTTGGCTTGGATTTAAATTGTTTCCTCGACGCAGAAGATGATTAGCACGAGTGAGAGTACATCTTTTATTTAATACTATCACTAACAAAAAACCCGGAAAAGGGTGGAATGCCATCGCCGGGTTGGGGAGGAGACCCTGCCCCAAGTGGAGGAGTTCAAGTACCTAAGAGTCTTGTTCACGAGTGGGGGAAGAGTGGATCGTGAGATCGACAGGCGGATCGGTGCGGCGTCTTCAGTAATGCGGACGTTGTACCGATCCGTTGTGGTGAAGAAGGAGCTGAGCCGGAAGGCAAAGCTCTCAATTTACCGGTCGATCTACGTTCCCATCCTCACCTATGGTCATGAGCTTTGGGTCATGACCGAAAGGATAAGATAGCGGGTACAAGCGGCTGAAATGAGTTTCCTCCGCCGTGTGGCGGGGCTCTCCCTTAGAGATAGGGTGAGAACTCAAAGTAAAGCCGCTGCTCCTCCACATCGAGAAGAGCCAGATGAGGTGGTTCGGGCATCTTGTCAGGATGCCACCCAAACGCCTCCCTAGGGAAGTGTTTAGGGCACGTCCAACCGGTAGGAGGCCACGGGGAAGACCCAGGACACGTTGGGAAGACTATGTCTCCCGGCTGGCCTGAGAACGCCTCGGGATCCCCCGGGAAGAGCTAGACGAAGTGGCTGGGGAAAGGGAAGTCTGGGCTTCCCTGCTTAGGCTGCTGCCCCCGCGACCCGACCTCGGATAAGCGGAAAAAGATGGATGGATGGATGGATGGATGGATGGACTAACAAAAGATATACTAAAAACGCTCACAGTGGAGGTACAAAACTTGGCTACAAAATACAAACATGAAACAAAACACTTGCTCGATGGCATGAAACGACAATGAACTATAAACTCAAACAGCACGAAGGCATGACCATATACAAATGAAACAAAACACGACACGGAACTGTGGAGGAGGGCATGAAGGTTGGAATCAATCAATCAATCAATCAATCAATCAATCAATGTTTACTTATATAGCCCTAAATCACTAGTGTCTCAAAGGGCTGCACAAACCACAACACAAACCACTACGACATCCTCGGTAGGCCCACAAAAGGGCAAGGAAAACTCACACCCAGTGGGACGTCGGTGTCAATGATGACTATGAGAACCTTGGAGAGGAGGAAAGCAATGGATGTCGAGCGGGTCTAACATGATACTGTGAAAGTTCAATCCATAATGGATCCAACACAGTCGCAAGAGTCCAGTCCAAAGCGGATCCAACACAGCAGCGAAGATCCCAGAAGCAAGACATAGAAAGAATGACTTTAAATATTAGCTGTGATGATTGGAAACAGGTGTGAGAGGCTGAGGATCGGGGCGTGACAAGGGGGACCGGGTGGAAACTAATGAGTTGGCATGGAGATGAAAACAAAACAGAACTGAGTGTCCCAAAAACAAAACATCACATGACCAAAACAAAACCTGATCTATAGGCATGACAATTATCACAATTTCAGAAGGGTTAAAACCAATAAAAATCAGTTCCCAGTGGCTTATTTTTATTTTTCGAAGTTTTTTTCTAAATTTTACTCATCGTGGAATATCCCAAACAAAAGGCTTTAAAGTGCCTGATTTTCGCTATCTGTGAAGCCACCGTCCATTTTCCTGTGACGTCATCCAGTGATATACATGCTATCCAGGCGCATAGCACAGCAAGATATAGCGACATTAGCTCGGATTCAGACTCGGATTTCAGCGGCTTAAGCGATTCAACAGATTAGGCATGTATTGAAACGGATGGTTGGAGTATGGAGGCAGATAGCGAAAACGATATTGAAGAAGAAATTGAAGCTATTCGGCCATGTCTGCCTTAGCATCGCCGGTAAAATGTGCAGACTAAACGACCGGGACTTTGACACTGGAGCAACTTAAATCTGTCGATTAGTAAGTGTTTGTTTCGCATTAAATGTGGGTGGAGGGAAACGCTGGATGCAAATATAGCTACAATTGTACATACAGCTAACCTAAATAGCATGTTAGCATTGATTAGCTGGCAGTCATGCCGCGACCAAATATGTCTGATTAGCACATAAGTCAATAACATTAACAAAACTCACCTTTGTGATTTCGTTGACTTTATCGTTGGAAATGCATCTGGAGGATATCCATACATCTCTGTGCCATGTCTGCCTTAGCATCGCCGGTAAACTGTGCAGCTTAAACGATCGGGACTTTCGCATCTTGTGACAATGGAGCAACTTAAATCCATCGATTGGTAAGTGTTTGTTTGGCATTAAATGTGGGTAGAGGGAAACGCTGGATGCAAATATAGCTACAAATGTACATACAGCTAGCCTAAATAGCATGTTAGCATTGATTAGCTGGCAGTCATGCCGCGACCAAATATGTCTGATTAGCACATAAGTCAATAACATCAACAAAACTCACCTTTGTGATTTCGGTGACTTTATCGTTGGAAATGCATCCGCAGGATATCCATACATCTCTGTGCCACGTCTGCCTTAGCATCGCCGGTAAAATATGCAGACCAAACGATCGGGATTTTCGCATCTTGTGACAATAGAGCAACTTAAATATGTCGATTGGTAAGTGTTTGTTTGGCATTAAATGTGGGTGGAGGTAGAGGCTGGATGCAAATATAGCTACAAATGTACATACAGCTGGCCTAAATCGCATGTTAGCATCGATTAGCATGCCGTGCTAATCGATGCACATTCTACGTAAGTCAACTTGAATCCGTCCCTGATCCTGTTGTTACACCCTCCGACAACACACCGACGAGGCATGATGTTTCCAAGGTACGGAAAACAGACGAAAAAACGGACAAAACACAGAGCTGATTTGACTCGATGTTTATATTGTGTTTGAGAAAATGGCGGTTGACGACCGAAAGCAAATAATAGAAAGGCGTTTGATTTGCCAAAATTCACCCATTTAGAGTTCGGAAATCGGTTAAAAAAATATATGGTCTTTTTTTCTGCAACATCAAGGTATATATTGACGCTTACGTAGGTCTGGAGATAATGTTCCCCTTTAAGGGGACGGATTCTCAATATTCCTCATCTGAATATGAATTGGGAAATTGTGTTAGATGTAAATATAAATGGAATACAATGATTTGCAAATCGTTTTCAACCCATATTCAGTTGAATATGCTACAAAAACAACATATTTGATGTTCAAACTGATAAACATGTTTTTTTTGGCAAATAACCACTAACTTTGGAATTTTATGCCAGCAACATGTGACAAAGAAGTTGGGAAGGGTGGCAATGAATACTGATAAAGTCGAGGAATGCTCATCAAACACTTATTTGGAACATCCCGCAGGTGTGCAGGCTAATTGGGAACAGGTGGGTGCCATGATTGGGTATAAAAACAGCTTCCCAAAAAATGCTCAGTCTTTCACAAGAAAGGATGGGGCGAGGTACACCCCTTTGTCCACAACTGCGTGAGCAAATAGTCAAACAGTTTAAGAACAACGTTTCTCAAAGTGCAATTGCAAGAAATTTAGGGATTTCAACATCTACGGTCCATAATATCATCAAAAGGTTCAGAGAATCTGGAGAAATCACTCCTTGTAGGCGGCATGGCTGGAAACCAACATTGAATGACCGTGACCTTCTGTATAAAAAACCGACATCAATATCTAAAGGATATCACCACATGGGCTCAGGAACACTTCAGAAAACCACTGTCACTAAATACAGTTTGTCGCTACATCTGCAAGTGCAAGTTAAAGCTCTACCATGCAAAGCGAAAGCCATTTATCAACAACATCCAGAACCGGCGCCGGCTTCTCTGGGCCCGAGATCATCTAAGACGGACTGATGCAAAGCGTAAAAGTGTTCTGTGGTCTGACGAGTCCACATTTCATATTTTTGGGGGAAATATTCGACATACCAAAGGGGAAGCGAACCATCCAGACTGTTATCGACGCAATGTTAAAAATCCGGCATCTGTGATGGTATGGGGGTGCATTAGTGCCCAAAGCATGGGTAACTTACAAATTAATGCTGAAAGGTACATACAGGTTTTGGAACAATTTATGCGCCATCTTTTTCATGGACGCCCCTGCTTATTTTATTAAGTACATAACTCTACATGTGTTCATTCATAGTTGTGATGCCTTCAGTGACAATCTACAATGTAAATAGTAATGAAAATAAAGAAAATGTCATGATCCGTTGTCCGGATCATGTTTTGTTTTTTTTCTGTTAGTTTTGAACTCCTTTAGTTCCTGTTTCTGCACCTCTGAGCTTTTTTTGGTGGCCATGGTTGCTCATAGTGTTCACCTGTGTCTGATTAGTGTTCGCCCGCTCACCTGCTTCCCGAGCACTAATCAATAGGCATTATTTAAGCCTGCCTTTGCCGGCCAGGCGTCATTGTTGGCTTCATGCAACCTGTCACCGAAAGTTTTGCTTGTCTCCTAGCCAATGCAAAGTGGTAGCCTTGTCTTCGTGAGTATTACTTGTCTCAAGTTCATGCTAAGACATAGCGATAGCTCCAAGTGCATTCAATCCTTTGGCTTGTTTTCCGTTTTTTGTACTCCTTTGATTTTTTGGGGAGAATTAAATCATGTTTCTACCTGTATGCTTTGTCCGGAGTGGTCCGTCTGCATCCCGGGAGAAGGAACCCCAGAGTAAGCTGCGAAAACCCTGTCAGGACAGAAAACACATTGAATGAGAAGGTGTGTCCAAACTTTTGGCCTGTAATGCATATATAAAATAAACATATACATACTTTTGTTTAATTCAACATTTAACTTTTTATCTACCAAATGTACATATTTATCTATGTTAAAAATTTATAATTTAAAAATATGACTTAAAACTTGTTTTAAATGTTCTCATTATATATTGAATTAACTCTTGTAACATTTTGGACTCTATGCTTGCAACATTGACTTGTTTTCATATAATTTTGTTTTTTTCCCTGAATATTCAACTTAGTTATCCTAAAATTACAGTAAAATTCTGACGGTATTTGTATAAAAGCGGACTCGCTTGAAAAACAAAAGTATTCAAAAAAAATATAAAAATTATCTTTTGATCTTTTAAAATGTTTTATTCCGAAAACAATGATTTAGTGAAAATAATTTAGCATAATTTCCAGTATATTTAGAACTTTAAAAATGGTATTTTCCCAATTGTGCTTAGGAGGAAAATTTGCATAGGTTGTAATTTGCCAATTTACTTTGCTTATCATGTTCTATATTAACATTAATATTTATACATTGTATTCAATCGTTTTTATTGTATTTTCCCCCCTCATTAGATATACATTATATCGCCAAATGTATTTGGCCATGGAGACTGTTTCTACAAACATTAGAGAAAGAATGCGTGGAATTGTCACAGGATGCCACCTTTGCAACACATTTAGTCGTGAAATTTCCTCACTCCTAAATATTCCAAAGTCAATTTATTATAAGAAAATGGAATATTTTGGGAACAACAGCAACTCAGCCACAAAGTAGTAGGCCACGTAAACTGACAGAGAGGGGAATTATAGTGAGGGGTTGTTTTTCAGGAGTTGGTTTTGGCCCCTTAGTTCCAGTGAAAGGAACTTTGAATGCTCCAGGATGCCCAAACATTTTGGACAATTCCATGAACCCAAATTTGTGGGAACGGTTTGTAGCGGGCCCCTTCATCTTCCAACATGACTGTGCACCACTGTACTAAGCAAGGTTCATAAAGACATGGATGTCGATGACCTTGACTGGCCTGCACAGAGTCCTGACCTGAACCCGGTAAAACATCTCTGGGATGAATAAGAACGCAGACTAGCCAGGCCTTCTCGACCAACATCAGCGTGTGACCTCACCAATGCGCTTTTGGAAGAACGGTGGAAAATTCCTATAAAAACACTTGGAACCTAAGTTCCAGTGAAAGGATACCAAAACATTTTGGACAATTCCATGCTCCTAACATTGTGGGAAAAGTTTGGTGTGGGCCCAAACATCACTGTGCACCAGTGCACAAAGCAAGGTCCATAAAGACATGGATAGCAGAGTCTGGTGTGGATGCACTTGACTGGCCTGCACAGAGTCCTGACCTGAACTCGAAAGAACACCTTTTGGATGAATGAGAGCCAGGCCTTCTCGACCAACATCAGCGTGTGACCACTCCAATGCGCTTTTGGAAGAATGGTCAAAAATTCCTATAAAAACACTTGGCTCTAAGTTCCAGTGAAAGGATACCAAAACATTTTGGACAATTCCATGCTCCTAACCTTGTGGGAAAAGTTTGGAGTGGGCCCAAACATCACTGTACACCAGTGCACAAAGTACGGTCCATAAAGACATGGATAGCAGAGTGTGGTGTGGATGAACTTGACTGGCCTGCACAGAGTCCTGACCTGAACACGACAGAACCCCTTTCCGATGAATGAGAGCCAGGCCTTCTCGACCAACATCAGCGTGTGACCTCACCAATGCGCTTTTGGAAGAACGGTGGAAAATTTCTATAAAAACACTTGGGCCCTAAGTTCCAGTGAAAGGATACCAAAACATTTTGGACAATTCCATGTTCTTAACATTGTGAGAAAAGTTTGGAGTGGGCCCAAACATCACTGTGCACCAGTGCACAAAGCAAGGTCCATAAAGACATGGTTGGCAGAGTCTGGTGTGGATGAACTTGACTGGCCTGCACAGAGTCCTGCCCTGAGCCCGACAGAACACCTTTTGGATGAATGAGAGCCAGGCCTTCTCGACCAACATCAGCGTGTGACCACTCCAATGCGCTTTTGGAAGAATGGTCAAAAATTCCTATAAAAACACTTTGGCCCTAAGTTCCAGTGAAAGGATACCAAAACATTTTGGATAATTCCATGCTCCTAACATTGTGGGAAAAGTTTGGTGTGGGCCCAAACATCACTGTGCACCAGTGCACAAAGCAAGGTCCATAAAGACATGGATAGCAGAGTCTGGTGTGGATGAACTTGACTGGCCTGCACAGAGTCCTGACCTGAACTCGAAAGGACACCTTTTGGATGAATGAGAGCCAGGCCTTCTCGACCAACATCAGCGTGTGACCTCACCAATGCGCTTTTGGAAGAACGGTGGAAAATTCCTATAAAAACACTTGGGACCTAAGTTCCAGTGGAAGGATACCAAAACATTTTGGACAAATCCATGCTCCTAACCTTGTGGGAAAAGTTTGGAGTGGGCCCAAACATCACTGTGCACCAGTGCACAAAGCAAGGTCCATAAAGACATGGATAGCAGAGTGTGGTGCGGATTAACTTGACTGGCCTGCACAGAGTCCTGACCTGAACCCAACAGAACACCTTTTGGATGAATGAGAGCCAGGCCTTCTCGACCAACATCAGCGTGTGACCTCACCGATGCGCTTTTGGAAGAATGGTCAAAAATCCTATAAAAACACTTGGGCCCTAAGTTCCAGTGAAAGGATACCAAAACATTTTGGACAAATCCATGCTCCTAACCTTGTGGAAAAAGTTTGGAGTGGGCCCAAACATCACTGTGCACCAGTGCACAAAGCAAGGTCCATAAAGACATGGATAGCAGAGTCTGGTGCGGATGAACTTGACTGGCCTGCACAGAGTCCTGACCTGAACCCGACAGAACACCTTTTGGATGAATGAGAGCCAGGCCTTCTCGACCAACATCAGCGTGTGACCTCACCAATACGCTTTTGGAAGAACGCTGGAAAATTCCTATAAAAACACTTGGCCCCTAAGTTCCAGTGAAAGGATACCAAAACATTTTGGACAATTCCATTTTCCTAACATTGTGGGAAAAGTTTGGAGTGGGCCCAAACATCACTGTGCACCAGTGCACAAAACAAGGTCCATAAAGACATGGATAGCAGAGTCTGGTGTGGATGAACTTGACTGGCCTGCACAGAGTCCTGACCTGAACCCGAAAGAACATCTTTTGGATGAATGAGAGCCAGGCCTTCTCGACCAACATCAGCGTGTTACTTCACCAATGCGCTTTTGGAAGAACGGTGGAAATTTCCTATAAACACATGCCGCAACCTTGTGGACAGCCTTCCCAGACGAGTTGAAGCTGTAATAGCTGCAAAAGATGGACCGACATCATTTTGAAGAACCCTATGGGTTAGGAATTGGATGGCACTTCAAGTTCATACGTGAGTCAAGGCAGGTGGCATACTTGTTAACATTGTTGAATATTGTGATGGGTACCAAAATCGCCTATGTTTGCGGTACCAATTTCTGGCATTCTTCTATTGCAGCACCAACTCGAGCGGTACATTATACAAATCGACACAGTGGAACAGCGGAATGCAAATACCGAGCATGACAGAGATTTGAACGTCCAAGCAAAGGAAACCAACTATACCGCTCCAAAACCAGGCTGTGTCAAACTTAACCCAGCCGTGAAAGTGAGGTGAAAGATAACAAAAGCAACACAAACAGCTCCGCTAAGGTAAGTGTGGCCTTCCTGTGCTGAAAAAAAAAAATAATAATAATAAAAAAAAATAAAAACACCACCAGGTTGGAATGTAAGCAAACTATCTTGTTGCTTTTGCATGTAATCGTGCAAAGTGAAGCAAATTTGTCGCCGGTGGGTTTTTTTTAACCTCCGCAGACCTCGCCGATATTTGATCTTTTTTTTTTTTTTTTCACCGAGTCACACACCCTCCAGGGCCAACAGCAGATTTAATTTGATTTTTTTTTTTTTTTCAGCAGGCACGAGTGTTAAGGGAAATGTGTTCAGAGCACCACGCAGAAAATTTCAGTATCATCGTTATTAAAAGTATGACTACGTCTATTGTGCAGAAGTAGGGAGAGAAATGTGCAATAATGATGCCGGAAGACAGGCAATAAATAACACAATCATCTGATTTGGGTTTTGTCAACGTCAAGCATAAACATTCGAAATGAGGGAGTGCAGTGTTTAGAGTCTGTTGCTCCATTAGCGGCTTTATCTCGGATCTTAAAAAACACTTGGATGCTTCTTTGGTGAAAACCACAAATCGCACTCCTGATAAAGAAAGACGATAAAAACATCATAACATTAAGCTATCAACATGGACTATAACTTGACAATATTTGCAATCAGTATTTTCTTATTATCATAATATTAGGATTTACACCAGGGGTCCGTTGCCCGCGGGCACCAGGTTGCCCGTAAGGACCAGATGAGTCGCCCACTGGCCTGTTCTAAAAATAGCTCAAATAGCAGCACTTACCAGTGAGCTGCCTCTATGTTTTAAATTTGAGTTATTTACTAGCAAGCTGGTCCCGCTTTGCTCGACATTTTTAATTCTAAGAGAGACAAAACTCAAATAGAATCCAAGAAAATATTTTAAAGACTAGGTCTTCACTTGTTTAAACAAATTCATTTTTTATATTTTTTTACTTTGCTTCTTATAACTTTCAGAAAGACAATTTTAGAGAAAAAAATACAACCTTAAAAATGATTTTAGGATTTTTAAACACATATACCTTTTTACCTTTTGAATTCCTTCCTCTTCTTTCCTGACAATTTAAATCAATGTTCAAGTATTTTTTATTTATTTTTTTTATTGTAAAGAACAATAAATACATTAGTGGCCCTGCGATGAGATGGCGACTTGTCCAGGGTGTACCCCGCCTTCCGCCCGATTGTAGCTGAGATAGGCGCCAGCGCCCCCCGCTACCCCAAAAGGGAATAAGCGGTAGAAAATGGATGGATGGATGGATCTTCATTTTAGCTGCTGTTTTTTCGACGAAGAATATTTGTTTGAAATATTTCTTCATACTTAGGATTAAAATTTAAAAAAAATATTCAGGCAAATCTAGAAAATCTGTCGAATCAAATTTAAATTTTATTTCAAAGTCTTTTGAATTTCTTTTAAAATTTTTGTTCTGGAAAATCTAGAAGAAATAATGATTTGTCTTTGTTAGAAATATAGCTTGGTCCAATTTGTTATATATTTTAACAAAGTGCAGATTGGATTTTAACCTATAAAACATGTCATCAAAATTCTAAAATGTATTTTAATCAGGAAAAATTACTAATGATTTTCCATAAATTCTTCTTTTAAGTTTTTCAAAAAGATTCAAATTAGCTAGTTTTTCTCTTTTTTTTTTTGGTAGAATTTTGAATTTTAAAGAGTCGAAATTGAAGATATACTATGTTTCAAGATTCAATTTTCATTTTTTTCATATTTTCTCCTCTTTAAAACCGTTCAACTAAGTGTTTTTTTTCATCATTTATTCTCTACAAAAAACCTTCCGTAAAAGGAAAAAAAAAATGTACGACGGAATGACAGACAGAAATACAATTTATTTAAGTGTGTATCAAACTGGTAGCCCTTCGCAATAATCAGTCCTCAAGAATAGCTCTTGGTTTGAAAAAGGTTAGTGGCCCCTGATTTACGCTAAGTATGACACTTTTACGCCATAAAATTACGACTTCATTCTTGGCTTTTGTAGCCTTAAAAATACGATATGGTGACTTTCTTCTCAGTCTAAACATCTTCTCTCTCTCGTAATGTCATATCTTTGTGATCATGATTTGTTTAGTTGTGTTTGATTACTTCAAGACTCCATTCGTTCCTGTTTTTTCACTCCATTGTTTTGTTTCCATGCCTACCAATCAGTTCACCTGTCCTCACGACTCACACACCTGATTCATTTGAACTCACGCACCTTTTTTCAAGCACCACAGCACTATTTAAGCCTGTAGTTGCCAGGCAGTCAGCCTGGCAACATCATCCTCTACACACCCCTTGCTCCATGCTGATGATCCATGCTCCTTTCTCGTTCCCCGTAAGTTTTGTGATTCATGCCATAGTTTGCAAGTTTTGTTTTATGTCCATAGTTTATGTTGTAGTTTTTGAACCTCCTCTGTGAGCGCCTTTCTTTTTTTCCTTTTTGGAGTTAAGATTAAAATATGTCATTACCTTCCCATCGTGTCCGATCCAGTCGCTTTGCAACACGGGAAAACAAACCACACCACAGTCCACGGCTTGACACGTATTATGTATTAATTGCAACTAGTGTTGTCCCGATACCAATATTTTGGTACCGGTACCAAAATTATTTTGATACTTTTCGGTACTTTTCAACACTTTTCTAAATAAGTGGGACCACAACAAATGGCATTATTGACTTTATTTTAACAAATTTTTTTACCGTACATTAAACATATGTTTGTTTTTTGCAAGTTTGTCCTTAAATAAAATAGTGAACATACAAGACAACTTGTCTTTTTTTTAGTAAGAAAAGTGCATACAGTAACATATTGTGTCATTTATCATGTGCAAATCCTTTTCAACCTATATTCAATTGAATAGACTGCAAGGACAAGATACTTACCGTTCGAACTGGAAAACTTTATTTTTTTGCAAATATTATTAGCTCATTTGGAATTTGATGCCTGCAACATGTTTCAAAAACGCGGGCACAAGTGGCAAAAAGACTGAAAAAGTTGAGGAATGCCGGTAACAAAATTATTTCTGATACTTTTCGGTACGTTTCAACACTGTTCTAAAGAAAGGGGACCACAACAAATTGCATTATTGGCTTTATATTAACAAAAAAAATCTTACCGTACATTAAACATATGTTTGTTATTGCAAGTTTGTCCTTAAATAAAATAGTGTACAAACAAGACAACTTCTATTAACATATTGTGTCATTTATATGTTTTAAAAATGCGAGCATAAGTGGCAAAAAAGACTGAGAAGGTTGAGGAATGCTCATCAAACGCTTATTTGGAACATCCCACGGGTGAACAGGCTAATTGGGAACAGGTGGGTGCCATGTACGGGTGTAAAAGCAGCTTACATGAAATGCTCGGTCATTCACAAACAAGGATGGTGCGAGGGTCACCACTTTGTAAGCAAATGCGTGAGAAAATTGTTGAAAAACAACATTTCTCAACCAGCTATTGGAAGGAATTTAAGGATTTTATTATCTACGGTCTGTAATATCATCAACAAGTTCAGAGAATCTGCAGAATTCACTGCAACAAGGCTGAAAACCAACATTGAATGCCCATTCCTAAGGCGGTGGTACTGCATCAACAAGCGACATCAGTGTGTAAAGGATATCACCATGTGGGCTCAGGAACACTTCAGAAAACCACTGTCCGTAACTACAGTTTGTCGCTACATCTGTAAGTGCAGGTTAAAACTCTACTATGCAAAGCGAAAGCCGTTTATAAACAACACCCAGAAACGCCGACAGCTTCGCTGGACCCAAGATCATCTAAGATAGACTGACACAAAGTGGACAAGTGTTCTGTGGGCTGACGAGTCCACATTTCAAATTGTTTTTGGAAACTGAGGACTGTTATAGGCGTAAAGTTCAAAAGCCAGCTTATGTGATGGTATTGGGGTGTATTAGTGCCCAAGGCATGGGTAACTTACACTTCTGTGAAGGCACCATTAATGCTGAAAGCTACTAACAGGTTTTGGAGCAACATATGTTGCCATCCAAGCATTGTTATCATGTACGCCCCTGCTTATTACAGCAAGACGATGCCAAGCCACGTGTTTCAACAGCGTGGCTTTGGAGTAAAGGAGTGTGGGTTCTAGACTGTCCTGCCTGTAGTCCAGACCTGTCTCCCATTGAAAATGTGTGGAATATTATAAAGCCTAAAATACCAGAACGGAGACCCCAGACTGTTGAACACCTTAAGCTGTACATCAAGCAATAATGGGAAAGAATTTGACCTGAAAAGCATCAAAAATTGGTCTCTTCAGTTCCCAAACGTTTACTGAGTGTTTTTAAAAGGAAAGGCTATATAACGCAGTGGTAAAAATGCCAACTTTCTGGCAATGTGTAGCTGCCATTAAATTCTGAGGTAATCATCATTTAAAAAAAATTAAGTTTCTCAGTTCAAACATTAAAATATCTTGTCTTTGCAGACGAGTCAATTGAATATAAGTTGAAAAGGATTTGCAAAACATTGTATTCTGTGTTTATTTATTCACCGGTTTTGTAAAACAACCACGTACTGCACAATGTCTGCTCTCATTTGTTTTCCAACTGATGAGATGTTTGTATCTTCCTGTTTGGATGAAGATTTATTCATAAGCTTCACAAAAGTTAAAAAAAATAAAAAATAAAAATAGGTGCCGCAAATCTGCGATGCGGTGGCAACTTGTTCAGGGTGTACACCGCCTTCCGCCCGAATGCAGCTGAGATAGGCTCTAGCGGGACAAGCGGTAGAAAATGGATTGAAGGTGCCGCAAATGAGCGTCTTTTCGTGTCTCTCTCGCCATATCCAAATTGAATGTCAAAGTTGACCAACTTCCCGGTTTAGAGCTCCAATCCAGGTAAGAGGCACTATTTATAATTAAACTTTCACCAGCTTAAAGGCGATGCAGCGGCTCACCGGCTCAATACGTCTACAGCTGCACAGGCTGGTGAGCTCTTTGTGATCACGGCGCCGCTAAAAGTAGTTTGTCTGTGTTAAGTTTTTAAAATGATACTTTATAGTGTACTCCGGTTACCGCCAGCTGTCTTCTGCTAGAGTTTATTTATGATTTAGAATGCATTAAAAAAAAATAAAAATAAAATAGTTTTTGTCTTACATAAGGATTGTGAATGCTATTCCAAAAAAAAAGTCAAATTCCCCTTTAAGCTTTGTACTACAATGAAAGGCACTCTACAAAGGAACAAACGTGCGACTTGTACATTATTTCACTAAATTTATTATCATCATCCTCTTCCTCCACTCCCAGTATTTCAAGTTGACCCCGGCAGTCTGGGAAATTTATTGTCATTTACTACCACTTGCAGCATTGATTAATGTTGAATTGAGCATTATCATAAACACATAAATGCTCCAAAGACTCCTAAGTGCTTGTCAACACAAAACAAAACAAAAAAAAACTTGCGTGTTGTTGCCAAATTTCAAACTAGGAACAAAATGGCCACTATTCTCCCTCTTTTGCCCATAAAACAGATCTGGGCCCGTTGAGCTTTTCAATCCGGCCCGCCGGACATTTCCCAAAACTTTTTTAGATCTTCAAGATAGAAAGTGCTGCTGCCATTATGATGTAAGTGTGACGCTTCGCTGGCATCGTGTTTTTTCTCTCAATGTGCAGTCGGATAAGGACACAGCGTGAAGATAACAAATGAAGATTTATTTCTACAACAAAACAAACTAAGAACAGAAATACTTGCACAAAGGCACTAGAGGCGAAACCAACAGAACTAGCATGTGCGCTAGAAAGAACTAAAGACGCTAGCATGTGAGCTAGGGAAATAAACAAACCGAAGGAATAGCGTGGAAGCTAACGTACATAAAGTCTTTACCACAAGCGGGGATAGCGACAACACCTGTTGCGTTGAATACAAATGAGACTGCGAGGACAAATGACAAAAAAGGGCAGGCTTAAATAGAGACAGAAATTAGGAGGCAGGTGCGTGTCAAAAACACAAGACAGGTGACACTAATGAGTAACTATGGCAATGGAAACAAAACAGGAAGTGCCACCAGGAACTAAGGACGTCAAATACTAAACAGGATGTGATATGTATGTGTATGTATGTGATTATGTGTGTATATGTATGTATGTATATATATATATATATATATATATATACTGTATATACAGTATATATATATACATATATATATATATATATACTGTATATACAGTATATATACATATATATATATATATATATATATATACACATATATATATATATATATATATATATATATATATATAATTTGTATATATATATATATATATATATATAATTTGTATATATGTGTGTGTATATATGTGTGTGTACGTGTATATATATATGTGTGTGTATATGTATATATGTAAGTGTGTGTGAATTTAAATGTATTATATATAGATAATCTATAGCATCCACGGAGCAACCACTGAATTGAATTATACTATATATATTATTGTATTATATATTGTATATTTATATATTGTATATGTATAGAGGTGGGACCTAATAAGTTTACTCCTTCCCACTCCCTTTTGAGCCAATCTTGACATCTACAAAATATTAGTCACATGTAATGTTTTCAGTGTAGCTGTAAATCCATCCATCCATCCATCCATCCATTTTCTACCGCTTATTCCCTTTTGGGGTCGCGGGGGGCGCTGGCGCCTATCTCAGCTTCAGTCGGGCGGAAAGCGGGGTACACCCTGGACAAGTCACCACCTCATCGCAGGGCCAACACAGATAGACAGACAACATTCACACTTACATTCACACACTAGGGCCAATTTAGTGTTGCCAATCAACCTATCCCCAGGTGCATGTCTTTGGAGGTGGGAGGAAGCCGGAGTACCCGGAGGGAACCCACGCATTCACGGGGAGAACATGCAAACTCCACACAGAAAGATCCCAAGCCTGGATTTGAACCCAGGACTGCAGGACCTTCGTATTGTGAGGCAGACGCACTAACCCCTCTGCCACCGTGAAGCCCCTAGCTGTAAATATAATGTATATATATATTTATTTTGTATTTTATGTCATTCTTTTGTTTTGTTGCATGGCTCAAAATAAACCATTCATTCATTCATTCATTCATTCATAACAAAACAGAACAAAACCAGAAAATGACTTGATCCGAGCCGCGGATCAGGACAGTAAGTCTTATACTATACAAAGTATTTCAATGCTTGGAATCTGCACTTATGGATGATATACTAGTTACTATGGTAATCTATTTTCAAAAATGCGGGCACAAGTGGCAAAGAAGACTGAGAAAGTTGAGGAGTGCTCATCAAACACTTATTTGGAACATGCCACAGGTGAAGAGGTGGGTGCCATGATTGGGTATAAAAGCAGCTTCCATGTCTTCCAGTCATTCACAAACAAGGATAGGGCGAGGGTCACCAGTTTGTGAACAAATGCATGAGCAAATTGTTTAACAACAACCAACTATTGCAAGGAATTTAAGGATTTCATTATCTACGGTCTGTAATATCATCAAAAAGTTCAGAGAATCTGCAGAAATCCCTACACGTAAAAAACAAGGCTGAAACCCAACATTAAATGCCCATTTCTTAGGCGGGACTGCATCAAAAAGCGACATCAGTGTGTAAAGGATATCACCACATGGGCTCAGGAACACTTCAGAAAACCACTGTCCGTAACTACAGTTTGTCGCTTCAGCGGTAAGTGCAAGTTAAAACTCTACTATGCAAAGCGAAAGCCGTTTATCAACAACACCCAGAAACGCTGACGGCTTCGCTGGTCCCGAGATCATCAAAGATAAACTGACGCAAAGTGGGAACATTAAACAATGCTGCAAGTGGTAGTAAATGACGATATATTTCCGAGACTGCCGGGGTCAAATTGGAATACTGGGAGTGGAAGAAGAGGATGATGATAATACATTTAGTGAAATAATATACAAGTCACACGTTTGTTCATTTGTAGAGTGCCTTTCATTGTAGTACAAAGCTTAAAGGGGAATTGCACTTTTTTTTGGAATAGCATTCACAATCTGCACTTATGGATGATATACTAGTTGCTATGGTAATCTAATTAGTTACTATGGTCATCTACGTCACAGCAGCTCAGACGAGGCACCAAGCAGTGTGGGCGGGAAGCGTTTCCACAGACGCGGAAGGAGATTTTCACAACAAAGTTCTAAAGCTTACTAATAGATATAATATAATAGAATATAATAGAATAGAAAGTACTTTACTGATCCCTGGGGGAAATTCGGCAAATATCAGATTTTAGGAGGGTTTATTTTGTACCATTCGCATTCATATTTTGCTGTTTGTTGCATTTTTGTTGCGTTTCACTTGATTGTAAAATATGTCGTTCGGAAGGGGGCGTGACGTTCATGTGTTGTCAATATTCAGTGTTTTATCGTTCATAGAAAAATGCTAAATTCCGTTACATTTATTAAGGCGGTCTGTCATAACGTTTTTAGCATTCAATCAGACATTATTGTGAGGTTTTGTATTAGTGTTCCTACAAATAGACATACCGGCCCCCAAACACATTTTTTTCTCTAAATTTGGCCCCCAAGTCAAAATAATTGTAAAAGGTGTTAGCTACTATACATGCTAGGTGGCTACGTGGCTAACACCTAGCATGTATTGGGGGCAAGGTTTTATTTTCATTCTTTGAATAAGGTGTCAACTTAAAGTAAGCCGTTCGTTGTTATTTGAGCTATTCATCAAGCTGTTTTTCTAGATGCTGGTTGGCTAGCATGCTATGTAGCTAATGTAGGTTGACCATATTCTTAGACTGACCATACGTCGTCTTTTCCCCCAGACATGTCCTCTTTTGTGGGACGGTCCAGGTTGTCCAGGCGGGGATTTTTAAATGCCTCAAATGTCCGGCGTTTGGTGTTGTCAGGTTCGTCCATGACAGTTTGGTTGTGTTTTAGTTTTTCCTCTGCATGTGTCTTTGTTTCCTGTCTTTATTTCCTGTCAGCACACTTATTTTGTCTGTTTCCTGTGTTTCATCCCTGAGTGCTGTGTCCCCTCAGCTGTGGCTGATTGGCACCTGGCCACACCTGGTGTCAATCAGCCAGGGGCTATTCGAACCTGTCTTCCCATCCAGTCTGTGCTGGATTATTGTCATTGCTACCTGTCATGTATTGTCGCTCCTGTCGTGTCGTGTCAATGCAGCGTTGCGGTAAGCTATATTTGGTAGCGGTTTGTAGTTTACTGTCTTTTGTTCCCTGCTTCCAAGTGTGTTTGTCCATAGCCAAGTTTGTTATCCGCGCTTTTTGTTGTACCCTTTGTTCGGTTTTGTTTTCGTGTTAAAGAGTAAATCATGTTTTCTCACTCAATGCCTGCCTCTTGCTCTGCATCTTCGGGTTCGTCACAAACTAACTCTGACAGGTGTCATGGTTGCATGCGTTTTCAATGTTTGTACAGAGTTAAGAGGGGTTAAAAACAATTCAAATTGCCACAACACCCTTGAGGGAGGAACAGAGACAGACAGAGCGAGCGAGGGGTAGTGAATTGCTTGTCAATCAAGGCATACTTGGTCAACAGCCATACAGGTCACACTGAGGGTGGCCGTATAAACAACTTCAACACTGTTATAAATATGCGCCACACTGTGAACCCACACCAAACATGAATGACAAACAGATTTCGGGAGAACACCCGCACCGTAACAGAACATAAACACAACAGAAAAAATACCCATAACCCCTTGCAGCACTAACTCTTCCGGGATGCTACAATATACACCCCCCGTTACCTCCTATTAGTGTATTAATGTTCCTAAAAATCAAATGTACCGGCCCCCAGACACATGTTTTTCTCTAAATTTGGCCCCCAAGTCAAAATAATTGCCAGGGCCTGCAGTAAAAGGTGTTAACTACTATACATGCTAGGTGGCTACGTAGCTAACACCTAGCATGTATTGGGGGTAAGGTTTTATTTTCATCCTTTGAATAAGGTGTCGACTTAAAGTAAGCCGTTCGTTGTTATTTGAGCTATTTATCAAGCTGTTTTTCTAGATGCTAGTTGGCTAGAATGCTTTTTAGCTATTGTAGGATGACCATATTCTTAGACTGACCATACGTCCTCTTTTCCCCGGACATGTCCTCTTCTGCGGGACTGTCCGGGTTGTCCGGGCGGGGTTTCTTAAATGCCTCAAATGTCCGGCGTTTGGTGTCATGGTTGCATGTATTTTTAATGTATGTACAGAGTGAAGAGGGGTTAAAAACAACTCAAATTGCCACAACATCCTTGAGGGAGGGACAGAGACAGACAAAGCGAGAGAAGGGTAGTGAATTGCTTGTCAATAGAGGCATACTTGGTCAACAGCCATACAGGTCACACTGAGGGTGGCCGTATAAACAACTTTAACACTGTTACAAATATGCGCCACACTGTGAACCCACACCAAACATGAATGACAAACAGATTTCGGGAGAACATCCGCACCGTAACACGACATAAACACAACAGAAAAAATACCCATAACCCCTTGCAGCACTAACTATTCCGGGATGCTACAATATACACCCCCCGTTACCTCCTATTAGTGTATTAATGTTCCTAAAAATCAAATGTACCGGCCCCCAGACACATTTTTTTCTCTAAATTTGGCCCCCAAGTCAAAATAATTGCCATGGCCTGCTGTAAAAGGTGTTAACTACTATACATGCTAGGTGGCTACGTAGCTAACACCTAGCATGTATTGGGGGTAAGGTTTTATTTTCATCCTTTGAATAAGGTGTCGACTTAAACTAAGCCGTTCGTTGTTATTTGAGCTGTTTATCAAGCTGTTTTTCTATATGCTAGGTGGCTAGCATGCTATGTAGCTAATGTAGGTTGACCATATTCTTAGACTGACCATACGTCGTCTTTTCCCCGGACATGTCCTCTTTTGTGGGACTGTCCAGGTTGTCCAGGCGGGGATTTTTTAATGCATCAAATGTCCGGCGTTTGGTGTCATGGTTGCATGTATTTTTAATGTATGTACAGAGTGAAGAGGGGTTGAAAACAACTCAAATTGCCACAACATCCTTGAGGGAGGGACAGAGACAGACAAAGCGAGAGAGGGGTAGTGAATTGCTTGTCAATCAAGGCATACTTGGTCAACAGCTATACAGGTCACACTGAGGGTGGCCGTATAAACAACTTTAACACTGTTACAAATATGCGCCACACTGTGAACCCACACCAAACATGAATGACAAACAGATTTCGGGAGAACATCCACACCGTAACACAACATAAACACAACAGAAAAAATACCCATAACCCCTTGCAGCACTAACTCTTCCGGGATGCTACAATATACAACCCCCGTTACCCCCTATTAGTGAATTAGTGTTCCTAAAAATCAGATGTACCGGCCCCCAGACACATTTTTTCTCTAAATTTGGCCCCCCGAGTCAAAATATTTCCCCATGCCTGCTTTAAAGAGACCAGTGAAGGAGTGAGGGGGGGGTTGTGGACAGAGGAGTTGATGAAAGAAATGACAGGTGAGTGGCAGACCCCTGCAGGAGCGAGGAGGTGGAAACACGAAGGCGGGAGGGGGCGAGCGTGCCAGCCCGCCGAGGTGCAGCGTGGAGCCGACGGCTGGAGAGATGCCAGATTGGACCCTCGACGCACCTTGATGGCACTGGCAGGCAGACGTGACACAGGTGAGGGCCAGCGTTGGAGGAGCTGGCGGGCTCCTCACAGATGTTTATTTGACCCTGTGAGACGGGTGCCTGGCGGGGTGGAAGCGCGTGTGTCCGTTCGCACACACACGGAGAGCGTAAACATAAGGCGACGGACTTTGGCTTTTCTGATTGTACACCTGCACGCCATGTGCAAGTCAAAATGAATCAATCAATTAGAGGTCGGCATCTCTTCCATCTTTAGTCTACATCTTGACCAACTCTGGGCACCTCTGACCTCACAAATAGACATAAAGTCCCAAAGACACAATCCAACATCTTCTAGCCTTCCCAAACGGACCGTAAACAACTCCACATACTGTATTTCCCATTTTTTACTGTCCCATTAAAGTCCCAATACTTTTGTCCACACAGTGAATGACAATGCTATTATTGTTTTTTTTGGCATCATTTCTACGTCGGATGGGCCCCATTGGTTGGTAAAAAATGTGTCTGGGGGACGGTATCTGTATTTTTAAATATCCATCCATCCATCCATCCATCCATGCATCTTCTTCCGCTTAGCCGAGGTCGGGTCGCGGAGACAGCAGCCTAAGCAGGGAAGCACAGATATCCCTCTCCCCAGCCGGGAGACATAGTCTTCCCAACATGTCCTGGGTCTTCCCCGTGGCCTCCTACCGGTTGGACGTGCCCTAAACACCTCCCTAGGGAGGCGTTCGGGTGGCATCCTGACCAGATGCCCGAACCACCTCATCTGGCTCCTCTCGATGTGGAGGAGAAGCGGCTTTACTTTGAGTTCCTCCCGGATGACAGAGCTTCTCTCCCTATCTCTAAGGCAGAGCCCCGCCACCCGGCGGAGGAAACTCATTTCAGCCGCTTGTACCCGTGATCTTATCTTTTCGGTCATGACCCAAAGCTCATGACCATAGGTGAGGATGGGAACGTAGATCGACCGGTAAATTGAGAGCTTTGCCTTCCGGCTCAGCTCCTTCTTCACCACAACGGATGGGTACAACGTCCGCATTACTGAAGACGCTGCACCGATCCGCCTGTCGATCTCACGATCAACTCTTCCCCCACTCGTGAACAAGACTCCTAGGTACTTGAACTCCTCCACTTGGGGCAGGGTCTCCTCCCCAACCCGGAGATGGCATTCCACCCTTTTCCGGGCGAGAACCATGGACTCGGACATGGAGGTGCTGATTCTCATTCCGGTCGCTTCACACTCGGCTGCGAACCAATCCAGTGAGAGCTGAAGATCCCGGCCAGATGAAGCCATCAGGACCACATCATCTGCAAAAAGCAGAGACCTGATCCCAGGGCCACCAAACCAGAACCCCTCAACGCCTTGACTGTGCCTAAAAATTATGTCCATAAAAGTTATGAACAGAATCGGTGACAAAGGTGTCCAAACCTTACTGGAAACGTGTCCGACTTACTGCCGGCAATGCGGACCAAGCTCTGGCACTGATCGTACAGGGAGCGGACCGCCACAATCAGACAGTCCGATACCCCATAGTCTTTAAAAACTCCCCACAGGACATCCCGAGGGACACGGTCAAATGCCTTCTCCAAGTCCACAAAGCACATGCAGACTGGTTGGGCAAACTCCCATGCACCCTCAATAACCCTGCCGAGAGTATAGAGCTGGTCCACAGTTCCGCCACCAGGACGAAAACCACACGGTTCCTCCTGAATCCGATTTTCGACTATCCTCTCCAGTACACCTGAATAAACCTTACCGGGAAGGCTGAGGAGCGTGATCTCACGATAGTTGGAACACACCTTCCGGTCCCCCTTCTTAAAGAGAGGGACCACCACCCCGGTCTGCCAATCCAGAGGTACCGCCCCCGTTGTCCACGCGATGCTGCAGAGTCTTGTTAACCAAGACAGCCCCACAGCATAAACCCAAAACCAGTGAAGTTGGGATGTTGTGTAAATGGTAAATAAAGACAGAATACAATGATTTGCAAATCCATTTCAACCCATATTCAATTGACTAGACTGCAAAGACAAGTTTACTAACTACATTTTTGGCTTCGTAAAAAAAGAGTGCGAGTACTTTCCTGGCCCACCTGCAGTCCAGACCTGTCTCCTATCGAAAATGTGTGGCGCATTATGACGCGTAAAATACGACAGCGGAGACCCCGGACTGTTGAACGACTGAAGCTCTACATAAAACAAGAAAGGGAAAGAATTCCACTTTCAAAGTTTCCTCAGTTCCCAAACGTTTATTGAGTGTTGTTAAAAGAAAAGGTGATGTAACACAGTGGTGAACATGCCCTTTCCCAACTACTTTGGCACTTGTTGCAGCCATGAAATTCTAAGTAAATTATTATTTGCAAAAAAAAATGTTTTATCAGTTTGAACATCAAATATGTTGTCTTTGTAGCATATTCAACTGAATATGGATTGAAAAGGATTTGCAAATCATTGTATTCCGTTTATATTTACATCTAACACAATTTCCCAACTCATATGGAAACGGGGTTTGTACTTTGTAAAGTTGAAGACTTACAACATGACTACACATTATAATGGCAGCTACAGATTCCATCTTAAAGGCCTACTGAAACCCACTACTACTGACCACGTAGTCTGATAGTTTATACATCAATGATGAAATATTAATATTCCAACACATACCAATACGGCCTCTATAGTTTACTAAATTGCAATTTTAAATTTCGCGCAAAGTATCCTGTTGAAAACGTCCCGGTATGATGACGCGGATTGTAGCGGACATTTGTTCCAGCCCGATCCCAGCTATAAGTCGTCTGCTTTAATCGCATAATTACACAGTATTCTGGAAATATGTGTTGCTGAATCTTTTGCAATTTGTTCAATTAATAATGGAGACGTCAAAGAAGAAAGATGTAGGTGGGAAGCGGTGTATTGCGGCCGCCTTTACCAACACAAACACAGTTTCCTTGTTTACATTCTTGAAAAATGACGGTGAAGCTTTAGTGTGGAACAGAGCGGTCAAGCGAACATGGTTCCCTACCACATGTCAACCGGCAGGTTTCGGTGAGAAAATTGTGATAATAAGTCGGCTCTTACCGTAGACATGAGCGGAGCTTGCCTCGTTCCCCGTGCACCTGTCAAAGAGGCAGTTGCGGACTCTCTTGCCTCCTCCAACTGGCCGCCGATGTTTCCACCGTGGATTAGGGGGAAAAAAAGCTCAGCTTGGCCCAACCGCCTGCCTTCGCCTCGTCGAGAAACGTGGCTTCCCTCAGAAACACTGGTGGTCACCACACCCGTGGCCACACCCCTCCGACTTTCAGGTACGACAGTATAATCTCACTACAACACTAGTAACACAATAAGCAGATAAGTCCGATCCGGTGGCCATGTACTGCTCGCCTGTGTATCGGCTGGGGACATCTCTGCGCTGCTGATCCGCCTCCGCTTGGGATGGTTTCCTGCTGGCTCCGCTGTGAACGGGACTCTCGCTGCTGTGTTGGATCCGCTTTGGACTGGACTCTTGCGACTGTGTTGGATCCATTATGGATTGAACTTTCACAGTATCATGTTAGACCCGCTCGACATCCATTGCTTTCCTCCTCTCCAAGGTTCTCATAGTCATCATTGTCACCGATGTCCCACTGGGTGTGAGTTTTCCTTGCCCTTATGTGGGCCTACCGAGGATGTCGTAGTGGTTTGTGCAGCCCTTTGAGACACTAGTGATTTAGGGCTATATAAGTAAACATTAATTGATTGATTGATAAGGGATTTTCCAGAATTATCCTAGTAAATGTGTCTAATAACATCTGAGTCGCTCCCACTGCCCTTGTCTTTTTTTTTTTTCTAGTCCTTCACTCTCACTATCCTCATCAACGAATCTTTCATCCTCGCTCAAATTAACGGAGGAATCATCGCTTTCTCGGTCTGAATCGCTCTAGCTACTGGTGGCCATGATTGTAAACAATCCGCGGATGTGAGGAGCTCCACATCCCGTGACGTCACACGCACATCGTCTGCTACTTCCGGTACAGGCAAGGCTTTTCTATTAGCGACCAAAAGTTGCAAACTTTATCGTGGATGTTCTCTACTAAATCCTTTCAGCACAAATATGGCAATATGGCGAAATGATCAAGTATGACACATAGAATGGACCTGCTATCCCCGTTTGAATAAGAAATTCTCATTTCAGTAGGCCTTTAACGATCCAAAAAGATTATTTTGGTAAAGTCCGACGGGCCAGATTGGCCCAGGTCTGTTTTCCAGGGATGTACAGTAAGTGTGTCATTTCCAAGAATGCCACATGAATGATGACAGACAGCAAAGGGGGGAGAAAAAAAACAATAAGGCTATGCAGATGAAGTATAAATTAATCACAAGAGTGATATTTTATTCAAGGAGGCCTCTGTACGGCGAGCAGGACACCCATCTGTCTCTCATCTCTCTAGGCAGCCATGTCATGTGGGACAGGCGTGACGGCCATCACCCATCTCTCTTTCTCTTTCTGCCACTCACCCGCTGCTCCGATGTGTTTGCTGCTCTCCGCCTCCATTAGCGTCACTCTCGGGGCCGACATGCTCGCAAATGGATCGCCGCCCGCGCCTCCTAAAGACGAGAGGGGAACGCTTCATTTATGTTTTAGCTGTACATAAACACATGGAAGGGAGAACAAGAGTGATATATCTTTACATTTCTCCCCTAAAAGTAGGTCTTGATCAACAAAGAAAGGTCTAGAACGGGGGTCTCAGACGTTATTTTGCGGCCCCCACCTTAATATGAAAGTTTAATGTCAGCGCGGCCCACAGGTTTTATATGAATGGCGCCTGACAGCGTTGTTATTTGGCTCCAAAATGGCTCTTTCGGTCAAGACTTGGACTTGGATTGTTTTTGCCGACGCAAAGGAAAGTTGGCTCGAGCGAGACGTGAATGTAAGTACATATTTATTCTTTAACACTATAACTAACAAAAGGCAAACAAAAGTCGCGCACAGTGGCGGAAAACAAACTTGACTACTGAAACAAAAGCTAGCACAAAGGTATGAGTATGGACAAAAGAAGAAAATACACTAACTGTGGCATTTAAATAAACCAAAAACTTAAGTGACATGGAGAGAGTAATTAAGCAGCATGGCATGGTATGATGAGGTGGCGACTTGTCCAGGGTGTACCCCGCCTTCCGCCCGATTGTAGCTGAGATAGGCGCCAGCGCCCCCCGCGACCCCAAAAGGGAATAAGCGGTAGAAAATGGATGGATGGATGGCATGGTATGAAGGGAGTTGAGGTATAAAGTCGCCAGGATGACTTCCTGGCAACTTCCGGTTTAAATAATAGTGAAGTGAATTATATTTATATAGCGCTTTACATAGTGAAACCCAATATCTAAGTTACATTTAAACCAGTGTGGGTGGCACTGTGAGCAGGTGGGTAAAGTGTCTTGCCCAAGGACACAACGGCAGCGACTAGGATGGCAGAAGCGGGAATTGAACCTGCAACCCTCAAGTTGCTGGCACGGCCACTCTACCAAACAGGTGTGAGACATGAGAACAAGGTGAAAACTAATGAGTTGGCATGGTAACAAAGCAAACAAAGAAGTGCAGGAACAGGAACTGAGTGTCCAAAAAACAAAACCAAACATGACAAAAACAAAACATGATCCCATAGACGTGACACTTTAAACATTCTGGGTTGCCTACCCCTGCGTTAGTGGAAAAGCGGCAAATGAGTGAAAGCTATAGAGACGTTGCCATGGAAACAAGGCTAGCTAATTATATTTACATAGCGCTTTTCTCTAGCGACTCAAAGGGGTTTTTTTTACGTGCCTGTCCGTCAGTAATAACAGTCCCCGATAACCTAGACCAATTCTAACCCATCCATCCATCCATTTTCTACCGCTTGTCTCATTTTGGGATCACGGGGGGTCGCTGGAGCGTATGTCAGTATCAAGACTTGGACTATGACTTGGACTATGGGATAGTTTGTTTCCCCGATGCAAAGGGAAATTGACACGAGCGAGACCTGAATGTAAGTACATTTTAATTTATTACTAACACAAAAAACTACAACAAAAGGCCAAAAAAAAAGCGCGCACAATGGCAGAGAACAAATTTCACTACTAAAGACAAAACTAGCACAATGGCATGACTATATACAAAGACAAAACTAAACAACTGCGACATAACAAAACCAAAAACTTACTGTGACATGAACATGAAGGAAACAGCATGGCTTGGCATGAATGGAGTTGTGTAATAGGAAGTTGCCAGGCTGACTACCTAGTAACTGTGGCTTAAATAATAGCTATGATAATGATTAACAGGTGTGAGAACTGAGGACAGGGGCGTGACTTTAACCTTCCTCTTGTGTTAGCTTTCTGTTACCATCTCTTATGTTAACGGGTCGGTTTTGACCCATGTTTTAAATCAGCTGTAAAATACACTAAAAACAATTATCTATCATCCAATTTGTTTCTCATCTCTTGGTTACCTCGTTAGGTTTCCTTATCCATGAAAATATTGGTTTTAATATTTTTGGTTTGGGCCATTGGGCCTTATTTTGTCAGTATACCCCTCAATTTCAATTTTTAAAAATGGTAAAACGAACCTCAAGAGAATCATATAAGTAAAAAAAGGTTGTTGTGTTACCTAACTATTACTGAGGGGTATTAGAACACATCTCTTGAATAAATGTGTTTTGTTTATTTTTTCATTTTAAGAATTTTAACTATAGTAACATCTATGGTGTTACGGGTAAATTTCGACCCATATATATTTACTTCAAGAAAAAGGCTAAAAAGTATTTTCTTCAGCAACAGAAATCCAACATCAAACAAAAAACCAATCAAGCAAATGAAACCAAGAGAAATAGATTACTAGTTCCAAAACTAATAAAAAAACAAAATCAGAGTGGCAAAAAGTGCCACTTTTAGTGTCCGTCTTTTGTTTGTTTTTGTACAGGATGACAAGGAAAAATGAGAATCCACTAAAGCTCACATGATTGGGAGAGGAGCTGGCTGTCAGTGTGTTCAGTTTTGGCTCTTATCATTGCTTTATCATCTTATTTTTATAACCGGGTCGAAACCGACCCTAACAACACCAAGGGCATAATTTCTACCAGAGCATTTTATAATTTAGTGAAAAAAATTAAAATGTTTTATTTTGTTGACAAAGAGGTTCCTGACAAAGTCAAAAAGCTTTGATGCAAAAAAATAAATGTATGTGGTGTTTTTATGCATTTAAAAACTAAAACGGGTCGGTGCCGACCCTAACACAAGACGAAGGTTAAGACAAGCAAGGTGGAAACTAATGAGTTGCTATGGAGATAAAATACACAACGAAGTGCTAAAGTGGGAAACAAGTGTCCAAAAAATAACCAATCATGACAAAAACGAAACATGATCTCGTTCAGGCGGAAGGCGGGGTACACCCCGGACAAGTCGCCACCTTATCGCAGGGCCAACACAGATAGACAGACAACATTCACACCCTAAGGCCAATTTAGTGTTGCCAATCAACCTATCCCCAGGTGCATGTTTTGGAGGCGGGAGGAAGCCGAAGTACCCGGAGGGAACCCATGCAGTCACGGGGAGAACATGCAAACTCCACACAGGTTCCAGCCGTCACTTTTTTTTTGCGCTCGCTATCCAGGTACTTTCCCGGCTATTATCCGCCGACCGGTGCACAAGGGATACAATTTGAAATGCCATTATACAACTACACATGCTGAGGAGTATGCAAACATTTTTTTTAAGAAATCTTTTCTTGCTGCCCAGCCTCACCAAGATTATGCATCCAGTGGCACCCAGGTGTATTGAGTTTGATACCCCTGACTTAAAAAGTAAGCCGTTCGTTGTTGTTATTTGAGCTATTTATCAAGCTGTTTATCTAGATCAGGGGTCTCAGACACGCGGCCCGCGAGACATTTGTGACAGTTGCTTGCTGTCGTCGTGCGGGTTCAATGGACCGCCCAGGAAGGACATTGCTATCGAGCAGGTTTGACTCTTGTTCATTCTTTCAAAAAAACTTAAATTTCCGGTCGGGTCGCTTTTCAGCTCCTCCTCGCCACTGCTCGCTCACGGTCCACGTTTCTGCTCTTTGATGCTTCTGCTCTTCAGTCGCTGCTGCGGGCTCTCCTGCTCCTTCTGCCCCGATCTCTCCTCCTTCCCCCTTTTTATACACTGAGTGGAGAAATGATTGCGGCCAGGTGCGCGACGCAGGCACCTGATCTCATCTGCGGCGTCGCTCCCGGCACGCCCCGCCTCTTCGCTCGGTCGTCATCTCTGCCTCCTCGCCGCCATCTTGGGCCCTGTTGCTCCGTCAGCTCTACCTCTCCACAACATTATTTTGTGGCCCCCACCTTAATATAAAAGTTTAATGTTAGTGTGGCCCGTTTTATATGAATGGCGCTTGACAGCGTTGTGTTATTTGGGTCCAAAATTACTATTACAACGTTCTGGGTAGCCTACCCCTGCCTTAGTGGAAAAGCGGCAAATGAGTGAAAGCGACAGAGACGTTGCCATGGAGACGAGGGTTTTCTTACGTGCCTGAATGCAGTCACACCGCAACACCTGTCCATCAGTAATCACAGTCCCCGATAACCTGGACCAATTCAAACCCACCCATCCATCCACATGCTGAGGAGTGTGCAAAAACATTTTTTTTTAAGAAATCTTTTCTAGCGGCCCAGCCTGACCCAGACTTTGCATCCAGTGGCCCCCCAGGTGAATTGAGTTTGAGACCCCTAGTCTAGAAGCTCTGCCGGCGCTGGGTGCAGACCGAGCGGCGAGGTGCACGAGGGGGTCAGCATTCTCGAAGGGGGGCGACCAATTGGATCATGACCCATGAGGGACAGATATGGGCAAGGGATTTAGTCGGAAAGGCCGCGCCGGGGTCAAGGAGTGTCTTGCATTCCAGACTCCTAATCCTCTCGCCGGCAGTCTGGAGCGGCGGCCCTCTCGACGCTGCCGACAAGCGCTCCTCTCGCCATCAAGCGTGCACAGGACGCGGTGGTGAAGGGGGATGAAGATACTTAGGGTGAGTCTACACTTACATAGGGATGCTTTAAATTACATTTTGACTTCATGAAATCATGGGATGTCTATTGCACGCACGCAATAAACCCCGAGTTCAAGATCGTTTCATCCAATCTGATTCCCCAAGAAAGAAATCACAAGGAAAAGTTACTGAATATCACTTTTTTTTAAATATTTTTCCCAAATGAAACTGTCAGGCTTGCCACTGACAGTTTGTTTGTGTTTCAGTTTTTCCTCTGTGTGAGTTTAGTATTTCCTGTTTTTACTTCCTGTCAGCGCTTTTATTTTGTCTGTTTTCTGTTTTTTTTCCCTGTGCGCTGTTTTCCCTCAGCTGGGGCTGATTGGAACCTGGCCACACCTGGTGTCAATCAGCCCGCTCCTATTTGTACCTGCTTTGTCTTCCAGTCGAGTGCTGGATTGTTGTCTTGTCGATGTCGCTTTTGTGTCGTTGTTACCTGTCGTGTCGTGTCGTATGATATCTTGTCTATGCAGCGTTGCGGTAAGCTATATTCGATAGTGGTTTGTAGCTTATTGTCTTTTGTTCCCTGCTTCCAAGTTTGTTTTCATATTATGAGTACGACTTATGTTTCTTGCTAGATACCTGCTAGCTTCCACGCTAGGCCTTTTTTGTTTGTTATCCGCCCACGTGCGCGCCTTTTGTTTGTACCCTTTTGGTTTGTTTTTGTCTTAGTGTTTAATTAAATCATAATTTCTCACTCCATGCCTACCTCCATCTCTGCATCTTGGGGTTTGTCACAAACAAACTCTGACAGAAACAGTGTTCGGGGTCCGTTTACCTTGCATTCATTCTATTTCCAATTCTCAAATGCAAATCAAAAAATAAATTTCAGACCATTTTTTAATATTTTAATTTCTGAAACAAAAGGACACTTTAAAAAAAAAAAAAAGAGTAGGACTCCTGCTGAACAAAGATGTTACCGTTATGCTGAAAAAAAAAAAAGCTAAACGCGAGAGAAAAGCAAAAATACTGCTTCCGGTTCAATTTGTCATCATACAGAAAACCACGCATTTTGGCATTTTGGATGAATTGTTTTTCTTTTTGATTTTTGTGTTTATCTGGAAAAATTAAAATCCCTAAAACAAAACAGCACACAATCCAATTTTATGGCAATACTTTATTGAAAATTGAAAATCAACCATTTTTTGGGGGCGGTATAGCTCGGTTGGGGGTTCCAGGTTCTATCCCTGCTTCCGCCATCCTAGTCACTGCCGTTGTGTCCTTGGGCAAGACGCTTTACCCACCTGCTCCCAGTGCCACCCACACTGGTTTAAATGGAACTTTGATATTGGGTTTCACTATGTAAAAGCGCTTTGAGTCACTAGAGAAAAGCGCTATATAAATATAATTAACTTCTTTGTTTGTTTTGAAATCTGGCACTTTCATGTCTTGTGATCATGTTTGGTTTAGGATTCTATTGCTCCCTGTTTTTTCATTCCCTTGTTTTGTAGCCACGGTTACTTATTGTGTTCACCTGTCTCAGATTAGTGCTCACCTGCTTACCGAGTACTAATCAGAGGTAGTATTTAAGCTTGTGGTTGCCAGGCAGTCGGCCCGGCGTCATTGTTGTTGTCCGTTTCATGCTCTGTTCTTGCCACAGTAAGTCATGCTCGTTTTTTCATGCCAAAGTTCATGCTGCTCTTTTCGAGTCACAGCAAGTGTTGTATGTGTTATGTTCATAGTTTACGTTAAAGTGTTAGTTTTGTTTCCTTAGCCAAGTTTTGCCTCAGCTGTGAGCGCTTTTTGTTTGTACCTTTTTTAGTTCAAATTAAATCATGTTTATACCTGCACGTCATGTCCCGAATAGTCCGTCTGCTTTCCTGGGAGAACGACCCCGCAGTAAGCTGCAACCCCCCCGTCTTGACAGCCACATTTAATAAAAATCGAAAAACGGCCCTAATTTTATTGTTTTAATTCCATTTCAGAATTGGAAATAGAATGAACAAAGGAACACAGACCGAAAATTAGGGCCATTTTTTTTCTATTTGTATTATATGTGGCAGAAAAAAAAATGTGTTGATTTTCTCTCATAATTATTTTTATTGAATTAAAATGGTTGAAATTCATTAAAATATTGCCACAACATTTGGTTTTCCTTTTTGTTGATTTTTATTTTTCCAGATAAACACAAAAATCCAATTCACGTTACTCCAAAATTTAAAAATGTGTGGTTATCTGCGTGATGACAAATTGAACCGGAAGCAGTATTTTAGCTGTTCCTTCCTTCGCGTGTCCTATTGTCCTTTAAAAAATGTGTCATTAAATAGTTGTCCAACTTTTTTTCCCAAAAATGAAAATAGAAAAAATGGCCCAAAATGGTGTTTTTTGATTGGCATTACAAAATTCGAAATAGAATGAACGGATGGTACAGGGAACCGTAATGCTAAAAACTAAAGCTAAAATACTGCTTCCGGTTTAATTTGTCATCGCACAGATAACCACGCATATTTGCATTTTGTATTACATGTTTTTTTTATTTTTTTTTTTGGTAAATCCATAAAAAGAAAAAAGCACACAATCCAATTTTATGGCAATATTTAATTGAAAATGAACCATTTTTTGTTGGTTTTGAAATCTGCCATATTTGAAAAAAAATCGAAAAACGGCCCTAATTTAATTTTTTTATTTACGTTTCAGAATTGGAAATAGAATGAACAGAAGGTACACAGGCCGAAAATTAGGGCCATTTTTTTCCCCCAATTTTTATTACATGTGGCAGAAAAACAAAAAAATGGTTGATTTTCATTAAAAATATTGCCGGTTCTAGGGATGCTAATGCTAGCAAAGCTACCAACTGATTTGAAAGACTTCCAGTCCCAACTTAGCCTCAACTCTGCGAAGTAATCACAGCATCAACTAAACTGTTCATTAAGGATGAGTACCAAGTACTGATATCCATATATATATGTATATATATGGATACCAAGTACTGGTATCCATATATATATATATATATATATAAAATCCTCGCGTACTAATTGACTGAAAGAGCGCGCATTTGCCGCTGATGTCAAGTTTTATCCATGGGAAAATGCATTTTTCGACAATATGATTAGCCTGAGTGGCTAGGAGACACTGAGAGTAACAAGAATAAAATGGATTACAAAAGGACAGATTTAAAAGAAAAGATAATAAAAAATAAAATAAAATAACTTGGGACTGACTTCCCGCGGGCCGGATTTTGGACGCTGGCGGGCTGTATCCGGCACCCGGGCCGAAGTTTGGGGACCCTTGTAACAAATAGACATAGATGATGTCTATTTGTGTCTTATTTAGGTCTTGAGCTGGAGAAGGTTGTCTGCCTCTAAGAGACAGCGTGGACTCTGGCTGCCCTCTCCGCTTTAAATCCCTGACCTTCCACTTATCCACCCACCTCCTACTGGGCCGTCCAGTTTCCCCCCATGCTGAGAACCATAGTGCCGTGGATGTGGGTAATTTGTCAGGGCAACCTAAGCCCCCCCTCTGCCGGTGGTATACCCTTTATGTGTGTGCGTATTGGAGAGTCGGAGCGGGGGGCTTTCCTTCATGGAATCCCTCCAACTATGTCGCCACGCAGTCCAGGCAGCCCCCCCGCGCCCCCCCGGACAAGGCAGCGCTCTGCGGCTGCATGAAGTGGTGCTGGACGGGGTTGGCGGTCATGCTTTGGAAGCACAAGGAGCTCAACAATGTCAGACATGCGACAACTCGATACGCCGTGTGTGCCCTATAACGCCACGAGGCTCCCTTCACGAGTTACTGAATATGCTTCCTAAGTTAGCGTCGGCCATTTGTGCGTACTTTAGGACTTTTTAGTCGAGTTAAGGTGGAAAAGGTGTGACGTTTTTAGTTGAGATGTTCTTGGGATCTATTAAAAATTTCAGGTTATGTGTGAGAGAACCAAACAAAAAATTGTATTTATTTCACGCTTATTAATTTTCTTGGTCGGGTTGTGTACAGGATATGCTTTTTTAATAAAAAAAAAAACATTTTTATAATGATATTAAAAATCGTTGGCTTTACGGCAAGCATGAGCATTTAGTGCGTTTTCCCCTTGTTTGAGTTTGCGCAAAAACAAAAATCGTAACTTCCACTTAAGACTAAGAAAAACTTTATTGATCCACAAGGGAAATTGTTCCACACAGTAGCTCAGTTTCAAAGGATGGAAAGGATAATGCAGGGATTAAGTAGACTAAAATTGTACCAGAGTAGCAATATAAATCATGATTTGTAACATGATTTTTGCTAGATTTCCGAAAAAATACCGAAACATTGGTTTATATTCGAATAAAGTTAGCTCATGATATCACTAGGATTCAATTTTATTTAAATGGGTTGTACTTGTATAGCGCTTTTCTACCTTCAAGGTACTCAAAGCGCTTTGACACTACTTCCACATTTACGCATTCACACACACATTCACACACTGATGGAGGGAGCTGCCATGCAAGGCGCCAACCAGCACCCATCAGGAGCAAGGGTGAAGTGTCTTGCTCAGGACACAACGGACGTGACGAAGTTGGTACTAGGTAGGATTTGAACCAGGGACCCTCGGGTTGCGCACGGCCACTCTGCCACTGCGCCACGCCGTCCCGATTTCATACAAGGGGTCCCCAAACTACGGCAAGAGGGCCGGATCCGGTCTAAGGGGAAGTCTCAAGTTAAAAAAAAAAAAATATATATATATATATATATATATATATTTTTTTTTAAATTTATTTATTAATTATTTATTTTTTAAATCTGTCCTTTCTAATCCATTTTCTACCGCTTGTCACTCTCGGAGTCACCTAGCCACTTAGGCAAATCATATTGTCTAAAAATGCATTTTCCCATCGTTAACGTGACATCATCAGTGCCAAGTGCGCACTTTTTCAGTTAATTAGTGCACGAGGAATATATGTGTGTGTGTGTGTATACGTATATATATATACATATATATATATACATATATATATATATACATATATATATATATATATATATATATACATATAAATATATATATATATATATATACATACATATATATATATACATATATATATATATACATATATATATATACATATATATATATATACATATATATATATACATATATATATATATATATATATATATATATATATATATATATATATATATATTACAGTAAAGTGCAGGTCAAGTTTGGCCACACCTTCTCATTCAATGTGTTTTGTTATTTTCATTTATTTATTTCATTTATTTATATTGCAGATTGTCAATGAGGGCATGAAAACTATGAACGAACACATAGATAGATAGATGGATAGATAGATAGATAGATAGATAGATAGATAGATAGATAGATAGATAGATAGATAGATAGATAGATAGATAGATAGATAGATAGATAGATAGATAGATAGATAGATGGCTAGATGGATAGATAGATAGATAGATAGATGGATAGTACATTATTTACATGTGAAGTTATGTACCTAACAAAACTATACATATACATATATGTATATATATATATATATATATACACACACTCCCCGCGACCCCGAAAGGGAATAAGCGGTATAAATTGGATGGATGGATATACACACACTGTGTGAATGTTGTCGGTCTATCTGTGTTGGTCCGGCGATGAGGTGGCAACTTGTCCAGGGTGTACACCGCCTTCTGCCCGATTGTAGCTGAGATAGGCGCCAGCGCCCCCCGCGACCCCGAAAGGGAATAAGCGGTAGAAAATGGATGGATGGATGGATTTTTAAAGTTAAAGTAACAATAATTGTCACACACACACTAGGTGTGGTGACATTTGTCAATCAATCAATCAATCAATGTTTACTTATATAGCCCTAAATCACTAGTGTCTCAAAGGGCTGCACAAGCCACTACGACATCCTCGGTAGGCCCACATAAGGGCAAGGAAAACTCACACCCAGTGGGACATCGGTGACAATAATGACCCAGTGGGACGTCGGTGACAATGATGACTATGAGAACCTTGGAGAGGAGAAAAGCAATGGATGTCGAGCGGGTCTAACATGATACTGTGAAAGTTCAATCCATAATGGATCCAACACAGTCGCGAGAGTCCAGTCCAAAGCGGATCCAACACAGCAGCGAGAGTCCCGTTCACAGCGGAGCCAGCAGGAAACCATCCCAAGCGGAGGCGGATCAGCAGCGCAGAGATGTCCCCAGCCTCTGCATTTGACCCATTACCCTTGTTCACCCCCCCCCCCCCCCCACACCTCCAGGGGACCGAAAGCAATGGATGTTGATTGTTAAACATTAAGTGTTCATTTAGCTGATCTGCAACAATTTTTTCGAGGATTTTTGAAATAAAGGGAAGGTGAGACACCGGTCTGTAGTTTACCATGAGGTCAGGATCGAGGTTAGGTCTTTTAAGGAGAGGATGAATGACCGCTTTTTTGAATGCTAGGGGAACAGTGCCCAAGGAAAGTGATATGTTTATAATCGGTTGGGGACATCTCTACGCTGCTGATCCGACTCCGCTTGGGACAATTTCTTGTGGACGGTACTCTCGCTGCTGTCTTGGATCCGCTTTGAACTGAACTCTCGCGGCTGTGTTGGATCCACTATGGATTGAACTTTCACAGTATCATTTTAGACCTGCTCGACATCCATTGCTTTTCGGTCCCCACATTTGTGGTCCTCTCCAAGGTTTTCATTGTCATCAATCAATCAATGAATCAATGTTAATTTATATAGCCCTAAATCACAAATGTCTCAAAGGACTGTACAAACCACTACGACTACGACATCCTCGGAAGAACCCACATAAGGGCAAGGAAAATTCACACCCAGTGGGCAGGGAGAATTCACATCCAGTGGGATGCCAGTGACAATGATGACTATGAGAACCTTGGAGAGGACCTCAAATGTGGGCAACCCTCCCCCCCTAGGGGACCGAAAGCAATGGATGTCGAGCGGGTCTAACATGATACTGTGAAAGTTAAATTCATAGTGGCTCCAACACTGCCGCAAGAGTTCAGTTCAAAGCGGATCCCAGACAGCAGCGAGAGTCCCGTCCACAGGAAACCATCCAAGCGGCGTCGGATCAGCATCGTAGAGATGTCCCCAGTCGATACACAGGCGAGCGGTCCATCCTGGGTCCCGACGAGCGATCCATCCTGGGTTCTGACTCTGGACAGCCAATACGTCATCCATGGCCATCGGACCGGACCTCCTCCACAAGGGAGGGGGGTACAGAGGAGAAAAAGAAAAGAAGCGGCAGATCAACTAGTATAAAAAGAGGGTCTATTTAAAGGCTAGAGTATACAAATGAGTTTTAAGGTGAGACTTAAATGCTTCTACTGTACTATAGCCATCATTATCACCGACGTCCCACTGGGTGTGAGTTTTCCTTGCCCTTATGTGGGTTTTTCCGAGGATGTCGTAGTCGTAGTGGTTTGTGCAGTCCTTTGAGACATTTGTGATTTATCCATCCATCCATCCATTTTCTACCGCCTATTCCCTTT